>NW_022631023.1:13541462-13696462 GCF_010015895.1 Lontra canadensis
TTCTTTCTTTCTTTCTTTCTTTCTTTCTTTCTTTCTTTCTTTCTTTCCTTCTTTCTTCTTCTTTCTTTCTTTCCCTTCCTTCCTTCCTATCTTCCTTCCTTCTTTTCTTTTTCTTTCTTTTCTTTCTTTACTTCATGTCTGGTGATGGAATGATTTGATATTTGGTTTAATTGGGAAGAAAGGAAATATTGTATTGACATTATGTGAGATGTTTCAGTGTTGTAGGGGGTGGTTCTGTGCCCTGAGGCTAGCATCAACCCTTGTTTCTATCATGAGGAGCCAGTAGGTATCTGCAGTAGATATCTGGGTATGAGAAGCCTGGGAAAAAGTTTTGATGATTCCAGACAGGAGATGGCAGTTATTTCCTTCCCTATGGGGAGAAGTAGATATTTCAGGATAGAGAAGAGATCAAGAGGGACAAAATTTTCCCAAATTCCCTGAACCTTGTTATATAAGGTATATTAAATGATAAGAATTAGGAATAAAGTAAAATGCTGCTCCTTATATAAAAAGTGAGACTCCAAATAATGAACTCTCTTTTTCCAAGACATTAAGATTTTTGACGGTGACTGTCACATGAAAGTTGCTTACATACTTGTTGGGTAAGTCAGGGGGTGAATGGTATGCTCTTGCCAATTACTGACAGTATATAAGGGTCCAAGTGTAGTAGGGACCACACTTCACCACACATCCACTTGCAACCCACCTGAATCCTCCTCTCCTGACAACATGTGTTGCAACTACGGGAACTCCTGTGGCTATGGCTGTGGATGTGGCTATGGCTCAGGCTATGGCTGTGGCTATGGCTCCCGTTGTGGCTGTGGCTATGGCTATGGCTCAGGCTATGGCTGTGGCTATGGCTTAGGATGTGGCTATGGCTATGGCTCCCGTTATGGCTGTGGCTATGGCTCCTGTTGTGGCTGTGGCTATGGCTCAGGATGGGGCTGTGGAAAAGGCTCCTACTGTGGCTGTGGATATGGCTATGGTTCTGGCTGCTGTGGCTACCGGCCATTTTGCTACAGAAGATGTTATTCTTCTTGCTGCTAGACCATCACTCTCCAAGCCCCATTTGCTTCTGAAATGACACCACCAAAGCAACAGCTGAAGCAAGAATCCATACCCCAAGAATTCTATATCCAGGAAATTGCATGCTTGACAGAGGCTTTGACCCCCAGTGAACGTTTGTGAGGATGGGATCTTAAGGCTCCAAGCTGTGTGATATCATCTGAGTATTTCCTAAATATTGGTCTTTGTTCCCTTAATCTGGATTTTGTGTTGGGACTGTCCCAGGGATCCTAACATCTCACAGTTGGACAAAAAACTCATTCTCAATAAAAATGGTTCTTTGCTTCTAACAAATCTCTGTGTTCTTGCTTGTGAATTACTCCTGTTTTTGAGTTGTTATGACCTCTCTTGAAACTTGGGTTGACAATATATTTCATGAACTTGAGGGCTCTTCCGTGATATAATATAAGCATTACTTCTCATCATGCATCAGGGATAATGTCTTCTTCACTTATTTCTCATATCCCTCATGCTCAGGCACTCAGAACACAGCACAAATCACATGTTATTACATAACTGTGCCCTGAAAATCACTCTGTGTCTAGAATTGAGGTGATGGGGAAAGAGGAGGAGGGAGGACACCTATTCAGGAGGTTGTGACAGAAGCCCAAGGGAGAGGAGGTGTGGTCTGAGAGCTGAATGGTTTGGATGAATGGCATGAGAGAGAGAGTCTCCAGGATTAATGAGAAATTAGAAGCAGACTCAGGTGACTCTTGAAGAAGTAAGGGAAGCATAAATTAGAAGCAAAATGTGGTATTGTATCATGAGCATTTTGATGGAAATGGTAATGTATTTGTTTGGATTTTTTTGACTTTAAGAAATTGATTTGTCACTTAATTTACAAATAGTTTTGAATGTTTTTTTAAAGATTATTTTTTTGAGAGAAAGAGAGAGGGAGAGAAAGCAAGAGTATGCACAAGGATGAGCAGAGGAAGGGACAGAGAGGGAGACACGTAGATTCCTGCCTAGTGCATCTTGAAATTAAGAGTCTGATGATTAACTGCCTGAGCCACCGGGTGCCAAGTTTTGAATGTTTCTGAGAAGAAACAGTCCTATACACTTTAGACAGAAGTGAAATTGTAGATGGGTTTCCTGCTCTCAGAGTGTTCATATTCTACTAGGTAAAAATAAGAAAAATAAGGAGTAATTAAGATATATTTAGAGAGATAATTGCTATGGAAGGAATAGACCAGTTTCCTGGGGAAGAGAGTGGAGGTTGAAGCATTGGAGAGATAGTTCAGAGAGTTATTTTGACATTTTGAGTCAAATGCACTGATGAGGCCAGTCACAAGAAATACTGCAATGTATGGTAGTAAGTGTTAAAGAAGAAGAGAAATGCATTATGTTTTAGGTATGATCAGTGGTGCCACAATTTTTAGTGGAAAAGAACAAGGATTAGTGCTTAAAGGTGCTCTCTAGTGCCTCAGTTGATGCAGATACAAGAATGGGATGAAAAGCCCAGTCCATTGTCTAATCTTGAGAGACTAGCACTTCGTGGGTTCTGAGTTCAGTGTCCTCTCCTTCTACACTGTATCTTGTAACAGAATGTCTTTTCAGGCTCAGTTTCCATGGGTAGTGAAACATGACTCCCCGTCTCTTCTCCATGACAAGGATCACTGCCCAAATCTGAATCTGAGGTCCCTGGAGGTAGTAGCCTTCACCCAATGGCCAATTGCAAGAGAGATGGCTCTGCCATCCAAGTCAGCCCCGGAGTGAGGTCATACCTAGGATATAATTTGTTCTACTGATGAAGAAACAGGTATTCTTCAATAGATGGATAGTTTTCATAGATGGGATATTTGTACATCTGATGTGAGGATTGATGGCACTCTGGGTAAATCTGAGGTAGAGAAATCCCACAAAGAGGGGAATGGAATTCTAATAATTAGAGTGTGTTGGAAATCTACTCATTGTTTTATTATGGTCTTTGTCCTTGAAAGCTTTCTGAAAGAGAGAGAATATCATCCATTTAGCATCAATATTGTAGCTGACACATCTACTAAAGGCCAATCCTTAATTAGGCCTATTTGATAATTCAGACATCTGGAAAAATATCTTCATAAACTAACACATGTCTTCAAAATGGGAAATTTGTGACTCTCTTAGTCAAAAAACATTTCAGACTTTCGGTTTGAATGAAATGAGAACAGTGTGATAATGTATCCAAACATCTTATAGTTTCTAACTGGCACAACAATGTTAGAACATGAGTTTTTTTTTTTTTTTAAGTTTATTTATTTTTTAGAGAGAGAGACAGACACTGAGAGAGGAAACACAAGCAGGGGGAGTGGGAGAGGGAGAAGCAGGCTTCTTACTGAGCAGGGAGCCCGATGTGTTACTCGATCCCAGGACCCTGGGATCATGACCTGTGCTGAAGGCAGACGCTCAATGACTGAGCCACCCAGGTGCCCCAGGACATGTTTTTGTTTTTATGCAATTGATTTTTATTGAGGGAATACTGATTGAGTTCAAATTACATTCTGGGTACTCAGAACTAAGTGGTGATTCAAGGATTCACTGAATAAGAGTCCCCCCCACCCCCGCTATCATGGATCAGTATCCACATATGGATATGAATGGAAAGGTACAAGAATTATGCGATAAAGACAGAAAAATTTTCCAATAGTTAGGAATATTGTGACCAGACAGTGGTTGCTTGAAAAGTAATGTGTCTATTCTAGGGAACTTGTGTATTAGAACTCAGAGTTTTGATTTTCAAGAATGAGAAAGCAGTTCTTAAATTTAAGAACAAATATGGTGGGATGTATTTTTCTTTAAGCTTCTTGGAAGGGGTGAGATACAGCAGAGATATCAGATAGACAAAGATCTAACTGTAGAAAAAGCAGTCAGAATACTGATGAAAAATTTTAAAAATGAAAGTTCTCAGAAAAGGAATTCTATAGATGTATGAATATCCCTGTTGAAGGCTTTCAATAAAGGACTGGATGGCACTCATTTCATTGTTGTTGAAATTTGAATGTGGAGAAGGAATGATCTTCCCAAGTTTGTACTCCCATTCAACTTGGACATCATAGTTGTCACAGTAAAATAATTAAAATTCTGGATTTTGTCTGTTTCAGAAAATAGTGACTTAGGTGAATCTAGACAACCAAGATAAGCAAAAACATCACACACACACACCAAATAGTACCTTTCTTCTTCTCCTACACCCCCTTCTTCCATTTCTTCTCCTTCTTCTCCTTCTCCTTCTCCTTCTCCTTCTTCTTCTTCTTCTTCTTCTTCTTCTTCTTCTTCTTCTTCTTCTTCTTCTTCTTCTTCTTCTTCTTCTCCTCCTCCTCCTCCTCCTTCCTCCTCCTCCTCCTCCTCCTCCTCCTCCTCCTCCTCTTCTTCTTCTACTACTACTACTACTACTACTACTGCTTCTTCTTCTTCCTCTTCTCTTCTTCTCCTTCTCCTCCTCCTCCTTCTCCTTTTCTCCTCCTCCTCCTCCTCCTCCTTCTTCTTCTACTTCTTCTTCTTCTCTTCCTCCTTCTCCTCCTCTTCCTCTGCCTCCTCCTCCTCTGCCTCCTCCTCCTCCTTATTCTTCATCTACATGTTTGGTGATGGAAAGTTTGGATGCTTGGTTTAGTTGGGAAGAAAGGAAATATTTGGAATTAGACACCAGTAAAGAGAGAAGCTAATTATTAGTGTGAAACTGCAAACCAAGGTTTTTAATCTCAGCACTACTGACATTTTTAAAAAATCAGATGTTCCAATGTTGTTGGGGGCTGTTCTCTGTCCTGAGCCTAGCATCATCCCTGGTTTCTACCACAAGGAGCCTGTTGGTATCTGCGGTAGATATCTGTGCAAGAAGCCTGACAAAAAGTTTCAATGATTGAGAAAGGAGATGGGAGTTATTTTCTTCTGTTTGGGCAGAAGTAGATATTGTAGGTAAGAAGAGGGACCAAGAGGGACAAAAATTATCCTAAATTCCCCCAACCTTGTTATATTGGGTATGTTAAATGATAGGAGCTTGTGAAGTTGGGTATCTGGTATGTTGAATGCATGATTCTACTGGGACATTCTTTGGCAGAGAAAATTAAAATACTGCTCTTTAAATAAAATGGAGTCTCCAAAATAATGAGCTCATTTCCTTCAAGACATTATTGACTGTTGACATTGACAGGCACATGAAATTTGCTTACATATTTGTTGGGTAAGTCAGGGGGTGAATGGCATGCTCTTGCCAATTACTGACAGTATATAAGGGTCCAAGTGTAGTAGGGACCACAATTCACCACACATCCACTTGCAACCCACCTGAATCCTCTTTTCCTGACAACATGTGTTGCAACTACGGGAACTCCTGTGGCTATGGCTGCGGATGCGGCTATGGCTGTGGCTATGGCTCAGGCTATGGCTGTGGCTATGGCTCAGGCTGTGGCTGTGGCTATGGTTCCCGTTGTGGCTGGGGCTACGGCTCTGGATGTGGCTGTGGCTATGGCTCAGGATGTGGCTATGGCTATGGCTCCCGTTATGGCTGTGGCTATGGCTCAGGCTGTGGCTGTGGCTATGGCTCAGGATGGGGCTGTGGCTGTGGATATGGCTATGGCTCTGGCTGCTGTGGCTACCGGCCATTTTGCTACAGAAGATGTTATTCTTCTTGCTGCTAGGCCATCACTCTCCAAGCCCCATTTGCTTCTGAAATCACACCACCAAAGCAACAGCTGAAGCAAGAATCTGTACCTCAAGAATTCTGCATCCAGGAAACTACATGCTTGACAGAGGCTTTGACCCCCAGTGAACGTTTGTGAGGATGGGATCTTGAGACTCCAGGCTGTGTGATATCATCTGACCATTTCCCAAATGTTGTTCTTTGTTCCTTTAATCTGGATTCTGTATTAGGACTGTGCCAGGGATCCTAACATCCCACAGTTGGGCAAAAAACTTATTCTCAATAAAAATCATTCTTTGCTTCTAACAAATCTCTGTGTTCTTGCTTATAATTTATTCCTTTTTTCTTTTCTTTCTTTCTTCTTTTGGTGTTAGGATCCCTTTGAATATTGGGCTGACAATACCTTTTATGAACCTGGGATTTTTCCTTGTAATAATACAAGCATTTCTTGTCATATGTGCATCAGAGATAATGTTTTCTCCTATTTCTTGTATCCTTCATTCTCAGGCACTCACAACCCAACAGAAATCACAAAGTATTTCAGAACTGTGCCCTGGAAATTGCACTGTGTTCAGAATGAAGCTGGCGGTCAGTGGGAGGAGGAGAAGGGATGACACCCATATAGGAGGCTGTGACAGAAGCCCAAGGGAGAGGAGATGTGGTCTGAGTGCTGAAGGGATGGATGATTGGCATGAGAGATAGGGTTTCCTGGATTTATGAGAAATTAGAAGCATGTTCTGGCGACGCATGAAGAACTAAGGGAAAGATAAGGTAGAAGAAAATGTGGCATTCTACCATGTGCATTTTGATGCAAGTGCACATGTATTTGCTTGCATATGTTGGGTTTAAGGAAATTGATATAAGTCATTTAATTTACAAATAGTTTTGAATGTTTTGAGGGGAGCTCTCCTGGACATAGAAGCAAAATTGTAGACAAGTTCCTGCTCTCAGAGTGTTTATATTCTAAAATGTGATACCAAAAAATGAGGATTATGTAAGATGCATTTAGACAGATAATTGCTATGGAAAGAATAAAGCAACTTCCTGGGGAAGAGACTGAAGGTTGGAATATTGGAGAAATAGTTCAGGGAGTTATTTTGACATTTTGAGTCAAATGAACTGATACGTATTACAAGAAACATTGGAAAGGATGTTAGTTAAGTGTAAAGGAAAAGAGAGGTTAATTATGTTTTGCACATGATTAGTGGCATCACAATTTTTTTTAAATGTTATTTATTTATTTGACAGACAGAGATCACAAGCAGGCAGAGAGGCAGGCAGAGAGAGGAGGAAGCAGGGTCCCCACTGAGCAGAGAGCCCGATGCGGGGCTCGATCCCAGGACTCTGGGATCGTGACCTGAGCTGAAGGCAGAGGCTTAACTCACTGAGCCACCCAGGCGCCCCGACATCACAATTTTTTACTGGAAATGAGCAAGTGGTTAACTAGTGGTTAATGGTGTGCCCTAGGGTCTTAATTGGGGTAGAGATAAGAATGGGATGAAGAGCCCAGTCGGCTATCTGAGTTTAAGAGCCTACCATTTTGTGGGTTCGAGTTCAGAGTCCCTTCCTCATGTGGGGAAGATCTCTACAGATCTCTGACATTGTATCCTATCACATAGAATGTCTTTTCAGGCTCAGTTTCCATGGACAGTGAAAAATGACTCACTCTCTCAAATCCATGACAAGGGTCACTGCACAAATGCTGAGTCTGAGGTCTCTGGAGCTACGAGCCTCCACCGGACGGCCAACTGCAAGAGAGATGGCTCTGCCATCAAAGTCTGCCCTCGAGTGACATTATGTCCATGTTATTGTGTTCTAGTGATGAAGAAATAGTTCTTTTAAGAATTGGAGAATTTTCACAGGTGCAATATATGTAAGTCTGATCCGAATACTGACTGTGCTCTGGATAAATCTGAGGTGGGGAGATCCTACAAAGAATGGAAGGGAAATCGAATAATTACAATTTGTTGAAAGTCTACTCATGTTTCATTATGTTCAATGTGTTTGAATTCTTTCTGAAAGGGAAGAATATCATCAATTAGGCATGACTATCACAATGTATATGTCCAGTAAAAGACCAAACATTTATAAGGCATAGAAAGTAATCTGTACATCTGGATAAACATCTTTGTAATCTAACAGATATCTTCTAAATGTGAAATTTGTGACTCTTTTAGTCAAAGAACGTTTGAGACTTTTAGCTTGAATGAAATGAGAACATCGTGATAATGTATCCAAATATCTTATGGCTTCTAAGGGGCACACTAACCCTTGAACATATATTTGTTTTAATGCATCTTTTTTTTTTTTTTTTTTTTTTTTTTTTTTTACTCAGAACTAAGTGGTGATTCAGGGATGCAAAGAATAAGAGATTTTTTTCTGCTATCATGGACCGGTACCCAGAGATCTGAATGGAAACCCTCTAGATATAATGCAATAAAGGATGGAAACTTTTACAATAGTCTATGGGTATTGTGATTGGAATGGCAGTGTTTAAAAAGTAATAGGTCTGTTCTAGGGAACTTGTGCATTAGAATTTAGAGTTGAATTCCTTTTTTAAAAAAATATTTTTTAATATACTAGTCATAGAGAGAGAAAGTAAGCACAAACAGGGGGAGCAGTAGGCAGAGGGAGAAGCAGGCTCTCTGCAGAGCAGGGAGTCCGATGCAGGACTCGATTCCAGGACCCTGGGATCAGGACCTGAGCCAGAGGCAGACGCTTAACCAGCTGATCCACCCAGGTGTCTCTAGAGTTTTGAAGTTCAAGAATGACAGAAAAGTAGAGAAAATAAAGGCAAAGAGTAAGTATAGTGGAATGTATTTTTCTTTAAGCTACTTGTAGGGATGAAATATGGCAGAGTGATCAGATACACAAGTGACCAACAGTAGAGAAACTAGTAGGATGTATTATTAACTGAAGGAAAGATGTCGAATTATGAAAGTTCTCAGAAAAAGAATTCAGTAGATTTATGAAATCCGTGTTGAGGTCTTTCAATAAAGGACTGGATGGCACTCATTTCACTTCTGTTGAAATTTGAATGTGGAATAATAGAAGGAATGATCTTCCTGAGTTTAGACTCCCTTGCAACTTGGATTTCATAACTATTACAATAAAAATGTAATTTAAGTCTTGGGATCTGCCTGTTTCAGAAAACAGTGATTTAGGTAAAACCTAGACAACCACGATAAGCAAAAATACCACAAAAAAACCCAAACTCATGACACCTTTCTTCCTTCCCTTCTGCCATCCTGCCTTCTTTCCTCTCTTTCTTTCTCCTTTTTCTTTCTCTCTTTTTCTCTTTCTTTTTCTTTCTGGTAGGTGTTGGAAGGGTTGAATGTTTCCTTACCTGAGAAGAAAGGAAATATTTGGAATTAGATACCAGTAAGGCAAGAAGCTAATTTATTGATGTGAGGCTACACACCAAGGTTTCTAGATATCCACAATATTGATATTTCAAATCAGATGTTGCAATGTTGGGGGCTGTTTTTTTCTGTCCTGAAAATAGCATCTTCCCTCATTTCTCCCACAAGGACCCAAAGATATCTACAATAGCCATCTGGGTTCAAAAAGCCTGATAGGAAGTTGTAATGATTCTAGTTTGAAAATGGGAGTATTTTTTTCCCCCTGTGGGCAGAGGTAGACGTTTTAGTAAGATTAGAGATCAAGAGTGGCAAAATTTTCCTAAAATCCCCCAACCTTGTTATATCAGGTATATTAAACAATGAGAGGTTGTAAAGTTGGGTATCAGTGATATGTAGAGCACATGATTCTACTGAGACAATTCTTTGACAGAGAAAATTAAATGCTGCTCTTTAAATAAAGTGGCAGAAAAATAAATAGAAGAGGAGATTCCAATTAACGAGCTCACTTTTCCAAAGACATTAAGATTTTTGACAGTGACTGTCACATGAAAGTTGCTTACATACTTGTTGGGTAAGTCAGAGGGTGAATGGTATGCTCTTGCCAATTACTGGCAGTATATAAGGGTCCAAGTGTAGTAGGGACCACAATTCACCACACATCCACTTGCAACCCACCTGAATCTTCTCCTGACAACATGTGTTGCAACTATGGGAACTCCTGTGGCTATGGCTGCGGATGCGGCTATGGCTGTGGCTATGGCTCAGGCTATGGCTGTGGCTATGGCTCAGGCTGTGGCTGTGGCTATGGTTCCCGTTGTGGCTGGGGCTACGGCTCAGGCTGTGGCTGTGGCTATGGCTCCCGTTGTGGCTGGGGCTATGGCTCAGGATGTGGCTGTGGTTACGGCTCAGGCTGTGGCTGTGACTATGGCTCAGGATGTGGCTGTGGCTACGGCTCAGGCTGTGGCTGTGGCTATGGCTCCTATTGTGGCTGTGGCTATGGCTCAGGATGGGGCTGTGGAAAAGGCTCCTGCTGTGGCTGTGGATATGGTTCTGGCTCTGGCTGCTGGGGCTACCGGCCATTTTGCTACAGAAGATGTTATTCTTTTTGCTGCTAGACCATCACTCTCCAAGCCCCATTTGTTTCTGAAATGATACCACCAAAGCAAGAGCTGAAGCAAGAATCCATACCTCAAGAATTCTACATTCAGAAAATTGCATGCTTGACAGAGGGTTTGACCCCCAGTGATCGCTTGTGAGGATGGGATCTTGAGGATCTAGGCTGTGTGGTATCATCTGACTATTTCCCAGATGTTGTTCTTTGTTCCTTTAATCTGGATTCTGTGTTGGGACTCTCCCAGGGATCCTAACATCCCACAGTTGGACAAAAAACTCATTCTCAATAAAAATGGTTCTTTGCTTCTAATAAATCTCTGTGTTCTTGCTTGTGAATTACTCCTTCCTTTTGAGGTGTTATGGCTACTCTTGAAAATTGGGCTGACAATATGCTTCATGACCCTAGGCTCTTCTTTGATATAATACAAACATTTCCTCTCATCGTGCATCAGAGATGTCTTCTTCACTTATTTCTCAATTCTCTCCTGCTCAGGCATGCACAGCCCAAAAGAAATTACACAGTATTTCAGAACTGTGCCCTGGAAATTACACTGTGTTCATAATGAAGCTGGGTGCAGGGGGAAGAGAAGGAGGAAGGACACCTATTCAGGAGGTTGTGACAGAAGCCCAAGAGAGAGGAGATGTGGTCTGAGTGCTGACTAGATGAATGGCATGGGTGAGAGAGTTCCTATGGTTAATGAGAAATTAGAAGCAGACTCACGTGACATATGAAGAACAAAGGGAAGGATAAGTTAGAGGAAACATGTGGTATCATGTCATGTGCATGGGACTGCATATTTATTTGCTTGCATATGTTGAGTTTAAGGAAATTGATTTTTTTAAATTAAAGATTTTATTTATTTGAGAGAGAGGGAATGAGAGAGAGAGAGCATGAGAGGGAAGAAGGTCAGAGAGAGAAGCAGACTCCCTGCTGAGCAGGAAGCCTGATGCGGGACTCCATCCTGAGACTCCAGGATCATGACCTGAGATGAGGCAGTCACTTAACCAACTGAGCCACCCAGGCATCTCTAAGGAAATTGACTTAAGTCACTTTTTGATAAATAGTTTCCAGTGTTTTTGTAAGGAAACTGCCCTATACACTGAAGATACAGTAATAAAATTTCAGAAGAGTTTCCTGCTCTCAGAGTGTTTGCATTCTAATAGGTGATAATAAGAAAAAGAAAAAAAAAACTAAGATACATTTAGACAGATAATCATTATGGAGGGAATAAAACAGCTTCTTGAGGAAGACAGTGAAGGTTACGTATTGGAGATACGGTTCAGGGAGGTATTTTGACATTTTGTGTGAAATGAACTATTGTTTGTTACACAAAAGGGCAGTGTTATGTGTAAAGGAAGAAGAGAAATGCATTGTTTTGTGTATGATCAGTGGTGTCACAATTTTTAGTGGAAAAGAGCAAGGACTAGTGGTTAATGACATGCTCTATGTGTGAACTGGTGCAGATATAAGAATGGGATGAAAAGCCCAGCCTACTATCTGAGTTTGAGAATCTACCACTTTGTGGATTCTGTTTTCAGATTCCCTTCCCCATGTGACTTTTCAGTTCTCTAACATTGTATTCCATATTATAGAATGTCTTTTCAGGCTCAGTTTCCATGAGCAGTGAAAAATGATGCCCTGTCTTGTCTCCATGACAAAGGTCACTGCACAAATCTGAGTTTGGGGACCTGAAGCTAGGAAACTCTGCAGAATGACTGTCTGCAAGGAAGGTAACTCTGTCAACAAAGTCAGACCTGGAGTGAGGCTATGCCCAGGATATAATATGTTCTAGCAATGAAGAAAAAGGAGTTCATCAAGAGTTAAGTAGTTTTCACAGGTGGAATCCTGTGTAAGCCAGATCTGAGGACTGACTATTCTAGGTAAATCTGAGGTGGGGAAACCCTACAGAGATGGGAATGGAATTCTTATAATCACAGTGTGTTGACAATCTACTCATTGTCTTATTATGATCCTTGTCCTTGAAGGCTTTCTGAAAGGGAAGAATATCTTCAATTAGGCAGTGATATCATAATATCAGTTATCATAATATTAATTGATATCATAATTTATATACCCAGTAAAGAGTTGACCATTTATTGAGCCTATTAGATAATTTATACTTCTAGAAAAATGTCTTCATAAACTAACACATAATCAAATCGTGAAATTTTGACCCTCTTAGTCAAGGAACATTTGAGACTTTCAGCTTGAATGAAACAAGAATATTGTGACAATATATGAATATATCAAATATATCAAAATATTTTAGAGCTTCTAACTGGCACAAAAATACTTGAACATGTTTTTGCTTTAATGCATCTGTTTTTTAATGACAAAAGTATTGATTAAGTTCAAATTATGTCCTGGGCACTCTATTTAGAACTCTATTTAGAACTAATTAGTCATTCAGGGATGCACAGAATAAAAGTTTTCCAGGGATCTGAATGGAGGTGACTAGAAATTATGCAATAAGTGTAGAAAACATGTTCAATAGTTCAGGGGTATTTTGGTGGGAAGGTAGGTGTTTGAAAAGGAATGTATCTATTCTATAGAACTTGTGCATTAAAATTTACAGTTTAAAATTTCAAGAATGACAGAAAAGTAGAGAAAATAAAGGTAAAGAACAATTGGAATGGGATGTATTTTCTTTAAGCTTCTGAGAAGAGAAGAAACATAGCAGAGTGATGAGATAAAACAGTGACCAACAATAGATGAAGTCGTAGGAAGTACTTTCAATATAAGGAAAATGTCTACTAATAAAAGTTCTCAGAAAGGAATTCAGTACATTTATTAATATTCCTGTTGAAGGCCTTAAGTAAAGGGCAGGATGACGCTCATTTCCTTTATTGAAACTTGAGTGTGGAGTTGAAGCAATGACCTTCCTAAGGTTGTACTCCCTTCTAACTTGGATTTCATAGTGGTTACAGGAGAAAGTAATTTAAATTTTGGATTCTGCTTGGTTTGGAAAGTGGTGATTTAAGTAAACCCTAGAGAACCAAGATAATCTAAAACATCGTAGCAAACAAGGAAACAAACCCCCAAAGAGAAATCTTTCATTCTTTCTTCTTTTTTCTTGATTCATGTCTGGTGATGGAATGATTGGATATTTGATTTAGTTGGGAAGAAAGGGAATATTTGGAATTAGACACCAGCAAAGAACCTAATTTATTGATGTGAAGCTAAATATCAAGGTTTCTAGATCACAGCACGATTGACATTTTATTTCAAATGTTTCAATGTTGTTGGGGGCTGTTCTTTGTCCTGAGATAAGCATCTTTCTTCCTTCCTACCACAAGGAGCCTGTAGGTATCTGCAGTAAGTATCAGGGTACAAGAAGCCTGGTAAAAAGTTGCAATGAGGGGACCTCGGTGGCTCAGTTGTTAAGCGTCTGGCTTCAGCTCAGGTCATGATCCAGGAGTCTTGGGATGGAGCCCTGCATCAGGCTCCCTGCTCAGAGGGAAGCCTGCTTCTCCCTCTCCCACACCCACTCCCTCTCCCACTGCCCCTACTTGTGTTCCCTCTCTCACTGTGCCTCTCTGTCAAATAAATAAATAAATAAATAAATCTTTAAAAAAAAAAAAGTTACAATGATTCCAGAAAGGAGATGGCAGCTATTTCCTCCCCTATGGAAAGAGGTAGATATTTTAGGAAATATTTAGGAAAGAGGAGAGATCAAGAGGAACAAAATTTACCTAAATTCCCACAACCTGTTATATCAGGTAGATTAAATGCTAGGAGCTTATGAGGTTGGGTATCAGTGGTATGTATAGCACATGATTCTACTCAGATAATTCTTTGGCAGAGATAATTAAAATGCTGCTCTTCAAATAAAATGGGAGTCTCCAAAATAATGAGCTCATTTTTCCCAAGACATTATTGATTGTTGACATTGACAGGCACATAAATGTTGCTTACATATTTGTTGGGTAAGTCAGGGGTGAATGGTATGCTCTATCAATTACTGGCAGTATAAAAAGGTCCAAGGGAAGTAGAAGACCACATTTCACCACACGTCTACTTCTAACCCACCCGAATTCTCTTTCTCTGACAATATGTGTTGCAACTACGGGAAATACTGTGGCTATGGCTGCGGATGTGGCTATGGCTATGGATGTGGCTATGGCTATGGATGTGGCCCCTATTCTGGCTGTGGTTATGGAACTGGCTATGGCTGTGGCTATGGTTCCCGTTGTGGCTGTGGCTATGGCTCAGGATGTGGCTATGGCTATGGCTCCTGTTGTGGCTGTGGCTATGGCTCAGGATGGGGCTGTGGAAAAGGCTCCTGCTGTGGCTGTGGATATGGCTATGGCTCTGGCTGCTGTGGCTACTGGCCATTTTGCTACAGAAGATGTTATTCTTCTTGCTGCTAGGCCATCACTCTCCAAGCCCCATTTACTTCTGAAATGATACCACCAAAGCAAGAGCTGAAGCAAGAATCCATACCCCAAGTATTCTACATCCAGGAAATTGCATGCTGGACAGAGGCTTTGACACCCAGTGAATGTTTGTGAGGATGGGTGATATCATCTGACTATTTCCCAGATGTTGTTCTTTGTTCCTTTAATCTGGATTCTGTGTTAGTACTGTCCCAGGGATCCTATCATCTCACAGTTGGACAAAAAACTTATTCTCAATAAATATGGTTCTTTGCTTCTAACAAATCTCTGTGCTCTTGCTTGTGAATTACTCCTTTTTTTGAGGTGTTATGACCTCTCTTGAAAATTGGGCTGACAATATGCCTCATAAACCTGGGGTTATTTCTTGGCATAATACACATATTACTTCTCATTGTGCACCAGATTTAATGTCTTCTTCACTTATTTCTCATATCCCTCATGTTCAGGCACTCACAACACAACACAACACAACACAACACAACACAACTCACGCATTATTACAGAACTGTGTCCTGAAAATCACTCTGTATTTAGAATTGAGGTGATGGGGAAAGAGGAGGAGGGAGGACACCTATTCAGGAGGTTGTGACAGAAGCCCAAGGGAGAGGAGGTGTGGTCTGAGAGCTGAATGGGTGGATGAATGTCATCAAGAGAGAGTTTCTAGGAATAATGAGAAATTAGAAGCAGACCCTGGTGATGCATGAACAACTAAGGGAAAGGTAAGTTAGAGTAAAAATGTCATATCGTATCATGTGCATTTTGACAGAAGTGCAAAAAATATTTATTTGCAAGGATTGAATTTAGGGAATTGTTTTAAGTCAGTTAATACCAAATAGCTTTGACTTTTTTTTCTTGTTAAGATTTTATTTATTTGCTTGTTTGTTTATTTAGGAAGTATGACCAGGGGGGAGGGATGCTAGAGAGAGAATGAGAGTGAGAGCGAGAATCTCTCTTTTTTAAAAAAAAATTATTTATCTATTTGTTAGAGAGAGGGAACACACAAGCACGGGGAATGGCAGGCAGAGGGAGAAACAGACTCCCTCCTGAGCGAGTAGCCAGATGAGGGACTTGTTCCCAGGACATTGGGGTCATGACCTGAGCCAAAGGCAGACACTTTATCTGGCTGAGCCCCCCAGGCATCCCAGAGGGAGAATTTCATACACATTCCGAGTTGAGTACAGGCTCCAATGTGGGGCCATTCTCAGGACCCTGAGATCATGACCAGAGCTGAAATCAAGAGTCATTCTTTACCAACTGAGACACCCAGGCACTCCATCTCTTTGAATGGTTTTGTTTATTTTTATTATTTATTCATTATTAAAGATTTTATTTATTTATTTGAGAGAGCAAGAATGAGAGAAAGCATGAGCAGGGTTGAAGAGCAGAGGGAGTGGGAAATGTAGATGCCCTGCAGAGCAGGGAGCCAGATGTGGAGTTCCATCCCAGGACTCTGGGATCATGACCTGAGCCAATGGCAGATGCTTGACCGACTGAGCCACCCAGGCATCCCTCTTTTCTTGGAAGGTGTTTGAAAGGGAACTTTCCTATACACGGAAGATACAGTAACAAAGTTGCAGAGGCATTTTTTTTCCCCCTCTCGGAGCACTTATATTCTAATAGGTGATAAGAAAAACTAGTAAGAATTAATTAAATTAAATTTAGACAGCTAACTGCTATTGAAGGAATAAAGCAGCTTCCTGGGGAAGAAAATGAAAGTTGAAATATTGGAGAGATAACTCAGGAAGTTATTTTAACATTTTTGTATCAAATGAACTGATGCCTGTTACAGGAAACACTAGAAAGGTTGGTACTAAGTGTAAAGGGGGAAGAGAAATGCATTAAATTTTGGGTTTGATCAGTAGTGCTGCAATTTTTAGTGACAAAGAGAAGGCCTAGTTCCTTAAATGGGTTTTCTTTGTTTGGGGAACACATATGAATGCAATCAAAATTTCTGGTTGACTTTATGAGTTTGAGAGTGTACTAATTTGTTGGGTTTTGATTTCAGGGTCCTTTCCTCATGGGACTTTCCAGAACTCTAATATTTATATCCTATAAAAGAAAATGCCTTTTCAGATTCAGTTTTCACCATGCAGTATAAATGAGTCTGTCTCATCTCCATGACAATGTTCACTGGACAAAGCCTGACTCTGAGGTCCTTGGATCTAGGAGACTCTACCAAATGACCAATTCTAAGGAAGATGGTTCTGTCATCAACATCAGCATGGGAGCTGATGCTATGCCCAGGACATTATGCCCTACTGATGAAGAAACAAGTGTTTTTCAAGAGTTGAGCAGCTCACAGATGGAATGTTTTTTAGTTGGATCTGAGAGCTGTGCTTGGGTAAACCTGAGGTGCAGAAATCCTACAAAGAAGGGAAGGGAATTCTAATAATTACCGTTGAAAGTCTACTCATGTTTCATTAAGTTCCTTGTGCTTTAAGGTTTTTGAAAGACAGAAGAATATCATCAATTTGGTATCTGCATCCTAATTTACATATCCAGTAAAGGGTTGATCATTTATTGGGCATATAAGGTAATTTATACATCTGGAAAAATGTCTTCATAAATTAACACAAATCTTCCAGATGTGAAATTTGAGACTCATTTAGTCAAAGGATATTTGAGACTTTCAGCTTGAATGAAATGAGAACATTGGTAATGTATCCAAGTATCTTACAGCTTCTAAGTGGCACACCAATGTTTGAAAATTGAACATTGTTTTAATGCATCTTTTATGATTGGGGAAATAAATAACTGAGTTCAAATTATGTACTGGGTACTAGGAACTAAGAAGTGATTCAGGGATACACAGAATAATATTTTTCTGCCATCAAGGATCAGTATCCTCAATGTAGAGTTGCTAGAAATAATGCAATAAAGATAGAAAACTTCATCAACATTTCAGGGATATTTTGACCCAAAGGTGGGTGTTTGAAAAGTAACATACCTACTTGAGGGAACTTGTGCATTAGAATTTATAATTTTGAATTTCAAGAGTTGACAGCAAAGTAGAGAAAATATAGGTAAAGAACAACCAGAATAGGATGTATTTTCTTTAAACTTCTTGTTAAGGATGAAACATGGCAGAGAGAGGAGATAGACCAGTAACTAGTGGTAGAAAAAGTAGTTGAAAATACTCCCAACTGAAGGGAAAATGTGTAATAATGAAAGTTCTCTCAAAAAGAATTCAGTAGCTTTATGAAAATCTCCGTTGAAGTCCTTTTAAAAATGAGTGGACGGATCTCATTCCTTTGTTATTGAAATTTGAGTGTGGAATGGAAGGTACAATCTTCTTGAGTTTGTACTCCCAACTTAGTTGTCATAGTTATGACAGTAAAAGGCAATTTAAATTTTGTTTTTTTCCTGCTTTGGATATTGATGATTTAGGTAAAACCTAGACAATCAAGAGTAGCAAAAACATCACAAACAAACAAACAAACATATAACACCTTCCTATCTTTTTGTTTGTTTGTTTTGATTTAGTCCGCACATGAAGTGATGGAAAGGTTAGACGTTTGCTTCAGTTGAGAAGAAAGGAAATATTTGGAATTAGACAACAGTAAAGAGAGAAGGTAATTTATCATTGTGAAGCTATACACCAAGGTTTCTAATCTCAGCATTATTGATATTTTATATCAGTTGTTATGATGTTATTGGGGGCTGCCCTGTGCTCTGACACCAGCATCTCCCTGGTTTCTCTCATAAGAAGCCAGTAGGTTTCTGCAGTAAGTGTCTGGGTTTGAGAAGTTCACAAAAAGTTTCAATGATTCCAGAAAGGAGATGGGAGTTATTTCCTCCCTTAGGGGTAGAGGTAAATATTTTAGGAAATAGGAGAAATCAAGAAGGACATAATTTTCTTAATTCTCCCAAATCTTGTTATATAAAGTATACTAAATGATAGGAGCTTGTGAAGTTGGGTATCAGTGGTATGTAGAACACATGATTTTACTGAGACAATTTTTGGCGGAACAAATTATGAGCTCAGTTTTCCTAAGACATTAATAATTGTTGACATTGACAGACACATGAAAGTTTCTTACATACTTGTTGGGTAAGTCAGAGGGTGAATGGTATGCTCTTGCCAATTACTGGCAGTATATAAGGGTCCAAGTGTAGTAGGGACCACAATTCACCACACATCCACTTGCAACCCACCTGAATCCTCTTCTCCTGACATCATGTGTTGTAACTACGGGAACTCCTGTGGCTATGGCTGTGGATGCGGCTATGGCTGTGGCTATGGCTCAGGCTATGGCTGTGGCTACGGCTCAGGATGTGGCTGTCGTTATGGCTCCCGTTGTGGCTACGGCTATGGCTCAGGCTGTGGCTGTGGCTATGGTTCAGGATGGGGCTGTGGCTGTGGCTATGGCTCAGGATGGGGCTGTGGAAAAGGCTCCTGCTGTGGCTGTGGATATGGTTCTGGCTCTGGCTGCTGTGGCTACCGGCCATTTTGCTACAGAAGATGTTATTCTTCTTGCTGCTAGACCATCACTCTCCAAGCCCCATTTGCTTCTGAAATGACACCACCAAAGCAACAGATGAAGCAAGAATCCATAACCCAAGTATTCTACATCCAGAAAATTGCATGCTTGACAGAGGCTTTGACCCCCAGTGGTCAAAGTGTTTGTGAGGATGGGATCTTGAGGCTGTAGACTGTGTGGTATCATCTGACTATTTCCCAAATATTGGTCTTTGTTCCCTTAATCTGGATTCTGTGTTGGGACTGTCCCAGGGATCCTAACATCTCACAGTTGGACAAAAAAACTTATTCTCAATAAAAATGGTTCTTTGCTTCTAACAAATCTCTGTGTTCTTGCTTGTGAATTACTCCTTTTTTTGAGGTGTTATGACCTCTCCTCAAAATTGGGCTGACAATATATTTCATGAACCTGGGGGCTCTTTCTTGATATAACACAAGAATTACTTCTCATCATGCATCAGAGGTAATGTCTTCTCTACTTATTTCTTGTATCCCTCATGCTTCAGTATTAACAACCAAACAGAAATTACAGTGTTTTGGAACTGTGTACTGGAAAAAACACTGAGTCTAAAATGGAGTTGGAGGGAAAAGAGGAGGAGGGAGGACACCTATTCAGGAGGTTGTGACAGAAGCCCAAGGGAGATGAGGTGTGGTCTGAGAGCTGAATGGATGGATAAATGGCATGGGAGAGAGAGTTTCCAGGATTAATGAGAAATTAGAAGACGACTCAGGTGACACATGAACAACTAAGGGAACGATAAGCTAGAGGAAAAATGTCATATCGTATCATGTGCATTTGGCTGGAAGTATATGTATATTTGTTTGCATACACTGAGTTTGAAGAAATTGATTTAAGCCATTTGTTTGACAAATAGTTTTGAATGTTTTTGTAAGGGAACTGTCCTACACACTGAAGATACCATAGCAGAATTGTAGACCACTGTCTTGCTCTAAGAGTGCTTGCATTCTAAAAGATATAATAATAACAAAAAGAATAAATTAAGATACTTTTAGACAGATAAGTGCTATAAAAGGAATAAAGCAGCTTTCTGGGGAAGAGAGTAAAAGTTATAGTATTGGAAAGATAGTTCAGAGAGGTATTTTGGCGTTTTGATTCTAATGAACTGATGCCTGTTACAAAAAACACTGGAAAGTATGGTAGTAATTGTTGAGGAAGAAGAGAAATTTATTGTGTTTTGGGTATGATCAATAGTGTCACAATTTTTGTGGAAAAGAGCAAGGACTAGGGGATATCGGTGAGCTCTAGCACCTCAGTTGGTGCAGATAGAAGAATGGGATGAAAAGCCCAGTCTACTGTCTGAGTTTGAGAGCCTACCAGTTTGTGGGTTTTGAGTTCAGTGTCCTTTCCTCATGTGACTTTCCAGATCTCTAACCCTGTATCCTATAATATAGAATTTCTTTTCAGGCTCAGTTTCCATGGACAGTGAAAAATTACTTTCTGTCTCATCTCCATGACAAGGGTCATTGCACAAAGTCTGAATCTGAGGTCCCTGGAGCTAGGAAACTCCACAGAATGGCTGTTTCCAAGAAAGATGGCTCTGCCATCAATGTATACCCTGCAGCAGGCTATACCCAAGATAAAATGTGTTTTACTGAAGAGGAAATGGAAGTTCTTGCAAGAGTTGAACACTTTTCACAGGTGGAACATTTGTTAGTCAGAGCTGAGGAATGACTGCTTTGGGTTAATTTCAGTTATTCTTACAAAAAGATGAAGGCAATTCTAATAATTACCATTGGTTGAAAATATGCTTATTTTTTCATTATGTCCTTTGTTTTCAAAGACATTAACAATTCAAGAATACCATTTATTAAGCATGGAAAGGGAAAATTTATTTTCTAGAAAAGAGTCTTCACAAACTAAAATTAACATATGTTCAAATCTGAAATACGGTGCCTGGGAAAACAGTTGTAACTTTCAGCTAAGTGAAATGAGGAAATGATGATCATGTTAAAAGGGAGTTCATTACGATAAAATTAGAGAAAGTATGTGTGTGTGTGTGTGTGTGTGTGTGTATCATTGGTGGATGAAGGTTGAGAAAAATGAAAATATGGCCTCACATATTGGGTCATAATAAAAGTCAACACTTTCTATAGTCAGGAGATGAGTTAAGCTTTAAAGCTTCTTCATGAAGTAACACAAAGTCTTTTTCTTTGATTACCTGTTGCATATCATGTTGTAGTAAGTTGTAAAATCATTTATTTGTTCTTTCAGTCATTTAGCAAATGTTAAAATCCATGTTCCAGCTTCATGTTATGACTGGTGCTGCATTGTATTTAATTGGTTGTTTCTTCCAATAATTAAAAATGTTCATTTGGATACAAAGTAGTAAATCACACATTCTCATTCTAGCATGTGTGTTTATAGGTTTTATAGAATCCTATAGGATTCAAAATGGAAACCAAAATAAGTCATGACAAGAAGACTAGAAAAAGGCCAGAAATAGCTTCTAAAGGAGAGTGACATATGAGAAGAGCCATAAAGGATGAGTTGAAATTGGTCTGTTACATGAGAGGGAATATAAAATTCAAGGAAGAGGTATTTTAAAAAAGAAAGTGAATAAATTGGCAGCTACTACTTAAGTAGCAACCTCTACTGGAAAATTTATAATCAGCACCACCCCCATATGGGTGAATTCTGAGATTCTCTTTAGCTGCATTGTCCAATATGGTAGCCACTAGAGAGATATGGCTATAAGCACTTGAAAATTGGCTAGTCCATAATGAAATGTGTTTTAAGTGTAATATACACACTAGATATCAAAGACTTAGTATAAAAAAAGAATGAAAACTATATCAAACAATTAAAAAACTGTTGATTATATATTGTGGTAATATTTTGGGTATATTAAATGAAATACGCTATAAAAGCAATTCATCTATTTCTTTTTATCTTTTAAAAATGCAGCTACTGGAAAGCTCTAAATTCTATGTGTTTCATGATACATTTCTATTGTATAGTTTGGTTTTATAAGGTCACAACAATCTTGCCAGGAGGACTGTAGCCAGGAAGAGAAGTCATGTTAGGCCACCAACAACTATCAAGCAATAATTCCATGTTATCCAGGTATAAGGAGTGGATCATTCTGAGATAGTAAGAACACAATAGCCAGTGCTAAAGAGTTCAGAAGGTGCCCAGTAACAAAGTTTTCATCTGAGGTAGTTTATTCAGTAAATGGGATTAATCAATTTGTCATCTGTTTAAGATACCTGCCTTACACCATGCACAGAAGAAATGCCATATTGATTAATGTTGTAAACGATGAAAGTTAATTTATTAAAATAAAGAAGATGTTATAAACCTTCAGGAATTTTATAAGCCAGCTAATTTGAAAATAATCATGCTAAGAATATTTACACCCTGGAAGTTGGCAAATCAGATTCCTTATCATCAGTAGAGGTCATTAAAGAATTAACAGCAGACCATTGCCCACATCCCTCTTGTTACTGAGAGTAAAATCATTTTTTTTGAAAGTATTACAATATGGATGTATTATTTATGGGCCTGATAAAGCAAACAAATCCACAGAAATCAGTAAAAGAGATCTAGAAATCTTTGGAGTCTATATTAAGTTGATATCTATATTCCCCTGTGCATGAACAATCATATTTAACTACACTCTTCTTCTGCAAGATATCATTTCCTCAAGGTCATCCCAATGACTACACTCCCAGGAAGAAAATTGTGATTAAGAGTCTAGGTTCCATAGCGGGTATTATGCTAAGAGAAATAAGTCAATCAGAGAAAGACAATTATCATATGATATCACTTATGTATGGAATTTAAGAACCAAAACAGAGGATCATAGGTGAAGAGAGGAAAAAATAAAACCAGATGAAGTCAGAAAGGGAGGCAAACCATAAAAGACTCTTTTAAAAAATTATTTTATTTTATTTTTATTTATTTGACACAGAGAGAGGGATCACAAGTAGGCAGAGCAGCAGACAGAGAGAATGGGAGAAGCAGGCTCCCTGCCGAGCAGAGAACCCAATGTGGGGCTCTATCCCAGGACCCTGGGATCATGACCTGAGCTGAAGGCAGAGGCTTAACCCACTGAGCCACCCAGGTGCCCCCATAAGAGACTCTTAATTATAGGAAACAAACTGAGTGTTGCTGGATGGGAGGGGAGTGGAGGGATGGGGTAACCGGGTGATGGACATCAAGGAGAGCACATGATAAAATGAGCACTGGGTATTATATAACACTGATGTATCTCTAACCTCTATGTCTGAAACTAATAATATATGTTAATTAAGTGAATTTAAACAACAAAAAAAAGTATTTTCCAAGGAAAAAAATGATTCTAGGTTCCAGAGTCACATTACTTGTGCTCTAGTATAGTCTCCATCAGTTATTAACTGTGTGATCATGGCATATTATTTAACTCCTCTGAGCCTCAGTATATTCAGAGGTAAAATGATAAAATAGTGCTAGATCAGGGTTGTTGAGAGTATAAAACAAATAAAATATGCAAAACTCTACCACCATGAGAACTCAGTAGATTTTTACTATATTTATTATTGGGTTGCTCAATATGAAATTGCTGTCACAACCATTTTAACATAAAAATTTATTGTTTGACCTTATTTTTATTTTTATTAATGTTGGCAATATTTTGATAAGCTCAGAATTTTATAGTCTGTTATCTCAATTCTCTCATATCAAATGCATGGGTACAAACCCATGTTAGATGTTTTGTACATCTATCATACATGTATTTCATAGTTATGAACTCTAACATATGCTCTGATATCAAATAAATTGACACAGTGTTTGTCAATGTACTTTTCATAACAAATTAATGGGTTTTAGTGAAGTAGCTTCTTTTCTGATGGTTGGGTCCTCCTTTTTATTTTATCATCAAATTCTATTAATTACCAGAGAAGTTTCTATTAGATTTGGCAGATGGTATGGGATCTATCATAAAATAAGTTTTTATTTTTTTACAATTTTTTTTTAGCAAAGAAGTGATAATAGTAAGTTTTGGTTATAGTATATTGAAAAGTGAATGGGTAAGGAAGAGTGCAGATTGAAAATAATTTATTCTTTCATGTTACATGAGGTGGAAGGATAGAGAGTGGTCCAATGGAAATGATGATTCATTCTCCCTTGAGTTTTTTAAAACATAGAACTCATCCTTAAACTTTAGATACATACTTTTAATTAAAAATTCTATGCCCTGGAATATGCATGAAATAGGTCTTCAAAATTCTTGTAAAATTAATTGCACTGTTTAGCCACTGTCTGGAAAAAGATTCAATGGAATGATGAGGGTAAAATGGTCATGTCAACGATATTTTAGAAAGAAAGCAGGTGACATGAAATGTGGAGGGGTCATGGAGTTTGCCAGAATGGAGCCAATGTTGAATATAGTTTAGTGGAAAGAACTGCAAAATTGGGGCAGTCATATCTAGAAGACAACCAAGAGTCTGAGGCCTTAATTCTGACACAGGGTTGTGGGGCCAGATGTTTTACCCTATATTGACTAAAACTGGAGATGTCTAGAAAAGTTACTATCATTTCTACTTAAATGGTGACTTAAAGAATGTTATGAAGATTGTACTCTCACTGGGCAGATTGCGGGTGCTGAGGGACAGCTCTAGTACCACAGTGTGGTGCTTAAGACGGGTAACGGAGCAGGTTTGAGAGGGGCTAATTTGTCTGCTATGGCTCCAAGGTGAGATCACAAAATTTCTATCCAATATTGGTAATTTTAATGAGTGTGAATATTTTGCATTTGAGAAATTGGAGGAAAAAATAGTTCATGAAAAAAAAATTTATGGGTCTTGCCATAGCTTTTATGTTATAGGGGGAATTGAAACAATTCAACTTTATGCCTAAATAACTCATAGTCCTTGGGCAAGACTTAACTATCCTCAGCCTCCCTTTTCTCACCTGGAATGTGTATAAAAACAAACACCACAATTTCCTACTTTATGTTGTTTTTGTCAGCATCAGATGAAGTGATAAAGATGAGTATATCCCAAAAGCTATGGAAGGAAATATAAATGTAATTAATAATAATAATTATTATTATTTTTTCTTATAGGACATCCTATACATTAAATTAACAATTTTTACAGGTGGACAAAATCTCATAGGCTGTCATTCAACAGTTAGTGAGTTTCCTAGTTCTATAGATTCCCACAAAATAAAGACAAAGTTACTGGCCTTAAATAACTCACAATTGACTGAGGAAATCAGATAATTAAAACGGAATGTGTTAATATAACATTCAGTACCACAATAGAAGTAGGCTATGGAAGAACAGAGGAATTATGCCTAATACTTGTTACCAATGTCCGGGATCACTTCCTATACGAGGTGTAGTCTAAACTGTGGTTCACGATCCTGGGTTTATCCATTTCATTCTTCCCATGTTAATCAGCACTCACATACTCACCAACACACAAGGGCATGTACTCATGCACGCACACACACATACACACACACAGCACTCAAAAATCTGCTTTTTGAAAAGTGAAATGGGGGAAATCAAAGGGGGAGATGAACCATGAGAGACTGTGGACTCTGAGAAACAAACTGAGGTTTTTAGAGGGGAGGGTGGTGGGGGGTTGGGTAAGTCTGGTGGTGGGTGTTAAGGAGGGCACGGATTGCATGGAGCACTGGGTGTGGTGCATAAACAATGAATCTTGGAACGCTGAAAAAAATAAAATAAAATTTAAAAAAAAGGCTTTTTAGTGGGAAAATGATAATGGTGAAAAATGGGTTGGAAGGAGAGGCAAGACTGATTAAATGGTTCTAGATTTGGTTGGTGGCATAGATAATGAAAAGGAACAGATGAGCATCAGGGATTTTGTGAAGGAAGAACTGTAAGACCTTAGACATCAGCAGTGAAGAATTGAGAGAAAATTCTAGAGAAGGTAATATCTAAAAAGTATGCATACCTTCTTAACACTTAGGACTGTCGCAAATTCAGGGTGGTATATACAGTTATATATCTGAAAAACTGACATTGCAAAATCAATAAGACTAGTATTGCAGATGTGCTCTGTGTCTTTCTGGAGAGACTAATCATGGTGGGGTGAATGGAGGACCACAACATACAAATTTCTCCACATAAGAGCTCTTTCTATGTGATGCTATGTGAAACAAGAGTGATTTGTACATTAGGTGCTCTATACCCAGGCAGGATCACCTATTACTAGGGTTATTTTAGTGGAGGGGTGGAATTCTCCAGTTTTACATATCCATTTCCTGTTCTAGGATGCTATAGTTTAGGAATGGATTTGAGCTTTGAAGCCTGATTGTGAAAATAGTGATGCTGATACCAGGAAAATATAGAACCAAAAACCTTTATGTTGCTGTATCTAGGAGGAGAGGTCAGGTATAATGTTTTGGATTGAGAAATCTTATTTTCATTGGGGATGTAGAAAGACTGTCAGAACTAGAGTCAAGATTCAACCACTCATGGTTAAATAAATTTAATGTTCTTAGTAGCCCTTGAATCTTGAAAGAAACTGCAGGCTTGAGAAGAGGAAGGACACAAGAAGATGAGTGGATAGATTATTCTCCTTGAAGATTTAGAACCATATTTTATGAATTAGAGGAATGAGTATTCTCAATCATCGAACATTTGTTGAGCTTCTAATAAAGGATATCTCATTATGTGCTATGAACAGAGAACTAAAATATTCATCCCTGTTTTCTAAAAGTGTGGTAAAGACACACACACATAAACTCACAAGCTACAAAGATCAGAATACTGCTATAATATAATTATAACAAGGGTGTTTGGGAAATACAGAGGAAAAATCCAAAAGAGAGGCCAAGACTTAAGAATAAACAAAGAAGGGTCAGGCATATTTCTGAAAGAGAGACAAACTTCTAGCTGAAATATGAACGATGGATAGAAGTTGGTCCATTATAAGGGGAAATAGTCACTGGACAGGGAAAAAACCTGTAATACATTTCAGAAAGTGTCTATACCCTGGGACCTTATTGCAATAGATATCATCACACCTGGAGGAAACATAATCACTATTTGGGCTAAAGGAATAAATTTGCAGCCATGTGTAGGATGAATTCTAAGGTGACCACTGATGACATGCACCCCTGTATCCTCCCCTGCCTTCAGTGTGAGCAGGGCTCGTAATTTGCCTCTTCCCTTGGCAAAGATGATGGTATATCATTCCTGTGGTTATGTTACGTTTGGGGTTGGTGGATAAAACTCAAGATAGATAAATTTGAATTTTAGATGAAAACCAGGATAACTTTTTAGTATAAATAAATATGTTTCATGATAAATCTGGCAAGTCTAGTTAAGTTATACAGAAAGAGACTTCTCAGATGACCTGGTTAATACCTTGATATCAGCCATATCAGGAGGCCCTGAACAGAGATCCCAGTTAGGCTGAACTTGGACTCCTAATCCACTCAGACTGGAAAAAATAAATAGATATTTTTCTAAGATGCTATTTTTCTGCGATAATTTACACAAGTTTCCTCTATTATTTTCTAAATTACGCAGTAAGAGGTGTGGTTGACTTGGGTGACCTGTCTATCATTTCTACATATCAATAGAGACTAGAAGGCAGCCATACCCATGGGTATCAAGGATAGACCCCTCTGGAGAGAAAGTGAATGAAAGGGTGGGAGGCAGTAGCAGACATACTTGATGAGATTGGCTTGTGAACACAACACTGAAATAAATTTTATCTAGGACCCATTTTGGTGTCACCCAAAGTGACACTGGAAATAATGAGAGACTCTGAAGCATGTGGGGATTGTATAACACAGTAATTTTCCAATGAAATGGGTACCATAAGAAACAGTAAACTCCTTGTTTGTTATAGCAAGTGTTCAAGACTCCAGTGATTAGAAAGGGAGACAAAGAGGAACAAACACTTGATCTTCATAATGTATTAGCTATGGGAATTTTACTTAATTTCCTAACTTCTTTGTGCTCCAATTTCCGTATTAGAAGTTATCTTCCTCTTTCATATTTTTATTGGGATAAAATAGATTAAAATATGTGAAGGAAACTTGAGATTTGCAAAAGTTTCCACAGTCTTATCAGAAAGGGTATCTGTGTGTATGTGTTCTCTGGTTTAACTAAATGAACACCTAGAGTTGATAAAGATTTATAGATGAATGGCTCTGAGGTAAAAATATATTATCAGAATGTCATATTCATGGCTGTTTGGATTAATAGGAACTCCTTAACATGAGATGTTTCTGTATAGGGCAGCATTGAGTTCCATTGGATTCCCCTATGAAGTAATTAGTGATTAGTAAGCTAGTCAAGGTAATTAGTTAAGTTCGTTTTAATAGTCACATTTCCAAACAGAAACTTTGCTTCCCTCCACAGAGTCTTGTTCCATAAAATATATCTTTGGAATCATGTGCTCAGATGATTGGGTAGTTGATGGAAACTTTCTTTACAAACTTGTAATTGGCTCAAGACAATGCCTGGGTGACAAAAAAACAAACAATCAAACATGGTTTTCTAATAAAACTGGAAGCCATAATAATTGGTTCATTTAGAATATCTGGGTTTACTTCAAAGAACCTGTTATTGGAGAATTATGAATGTTTCTATTATGTTACCTGAAGACAAAAGATTTGATTCTGCCTATGTTCAATATGTAAATTCTTGGTTATCCTATTCCATGGTTTTGTACTGTCCATGAGCATAAAAACTTCACAGCTGGTGGAAATTATATTTTTTTAATAAACACATTTCATGTGTTCCTGCAAATTATTGTGTCTTTTGGGCCAGATTCATCACTTTTGTTAGCATTTGTGGCCTCCCTGGAAGGTTGGGCAACCGCTATGTTAGCTGAGCATTCTGCTTGATTTTGCTGTGAACATAAACCTACTCTAAAATGTAGAGTCCAGGGGTGCTGGGCTAACTCAGTTTGTAGAATATATGACTCTTGATCTTGCGGACCTGAGTTCAAGCCCCACATTGGGCATGGAGCCTATTAAAAAAAGTGTAAAGTCCAATGAAAATAATCATATGGTTTCAGAAAGGAAGATCAGGTTAAACGTCTAAAGAAGTGACAACTAAACTGATATTTGGCAAATGGGTAGCTGTCAGAGCAGGGGAAGAAAGTTGAAACAAGATGGGAGAACAGGTACAAAGTTCTCAGCAAAGAGGAGTTCAGTGTGCTTAAGGACTGTAAGGAGGTCCAGGGACGGGAGAGCAGAAAGAATCTAGGCTGGAGAGGCAAATAGGGGCCAGATTACACAAAGCCTTATATTACAAGGTGTTAAAACTTTGGATTTTATTTTAAGATACTTATTGGTTTATCCAGCCATTTGTCCTTGGGTTTGCATCTTCTTCTTTCCTTTTCTGCTTCTTTATCATCTCTCATATCAACATCTAAACACAAATTAGCTCTGTTTCTGTGTGTGTAGATTGGACTACGGAAGAAAGGAAGAAAGGTGTTTTGTTTGGAGGATATTGAAATAGTTGAAGGGAGTATGTTCTTTGGTCTGGACTTTGAAATTGGCAAGTACAGCTTAGAGACTGGGGGGAAGAGAGGAAGAGGCTCTGAGAGGCAGGACTCATAAGTGTGTTCCTCATTGCATTTTGTGTTGAGAGCACTATTTTCCCCCCATATTTTAAAATATTTGTTACATGGAAGATAGAATATTGGTTTCCTGGTACCAGGAGCCAGAGTTAGATGAACATGTGTGGAATTACAAGGAAGCTAACTTCTCAATATGTGACAGTTTTCTAAACATAATGGCAAAAATGGATTTTGGTGTCAGAGAGGTAATTTAGCTCTGAGGGTGTCTAGTATGGGCTATATTACTACTTGTTCTGGATGTTACAAAGAAATTAAAACTTACAGGAGCCAGTTAGATCTGTCTGACTCTTACCACCTCTTCCTATTCTGATTTTTAAAAAGTGTTGATCTTATAATTTATACAAGGCCTGCAAGGCATAGAGTCAGAGTCACTGAAAAAAGTGGTAATCATCTTAATGATAGGAAACAAGTGAAAGAAACAAGTTTTATAGGTTTGGAAGATGGCCAGAGGTGATGAGCATATTTTAATATTTTATCCTATAGGAGAGAGACAAGGTGCAGATATGTTAATAGTAATCATACTAGCAAAGTAAGACTCTAATATCAGCAGAGGTTTAAACTTAGACGAGGTTGTACCAGTTTGTATTCCTACCAACAGTGCCTGAGTTTTCCTTTTTCTTCACATCTTCACCAATACTTGTTTCTTGTGTTGTTGATTTTAGTCATTTTGACACATGTGAGGTGATAGCTCATTGTAACTTTGATTTGCATTTCCCTGATGATGAATGATGTTGAGCATCTTTTCATGTGTCTGTTGGCCATCTGGATGTCTTCTTTAGAGCAATGTCTGTTCATTTTTTCTACCCATTTTCAATTGGATTATTTGATTTTTGGGTGTAGAGTTGTATAAGTTCTTTATATATTTTGGATACTAACCCTTTACTGGATATGTCATTTACAAATATCTTCTCCCATTCAGTAGGTTATCTTTTAGTTTTGTTGATTATTTCCTTCACTGTGCAGAAACTAAACAAATAAGTAAAGGAATAAAAGAGAGAGAGAGAGAGTCAAACCAAGAAACAGACTCTTAACTACAGAGAACAAAGTGATGACTATCGGAGTGGAAGTGGCTGGGGGATGGATGAAATAAGTGATGATGATTAAGGAGTGCACTTTTGATGGACACTGGGTGGTATATGGAATTGTTAAATCACTATATTATACACATGAAACTAATATAACACTGTATGTTCACTGTACTGGAATTTAAAATAAGATAAGATAAAATATATAAAATAAAATTAAACAAAATAAAGCAAACATAAAAACAAAAACAAAAACAAAACCCAACCCTAGACAAGACAAGGCAAAACAGAAATATTCCATGTTAACCAAAAGCTGCATTAGAGACTTCATGGGGGAAATACTAGGGAGAAATCAGGAAAAGAAATATTGTGTATACAAGCATCTTAAGTTACATTAGGAACTTTTTGTGGAGGATTCTGAGAGATTTGAATCATATAGAAACTACTAACAAAAAGATTTCATAATAAAATGAGATCATTTAAAACAAGATGTTGAGAATTCCCCAACACTGAAAATATTTGAGGAGAGGTACTTGCGCATCTCTACTATATTATTTAACAGTACACTATCACAGATTATATATATCAGATCAAGGAAACTTGGAAATGTGATTTTGATTTGGAACTGAACACTTCTGAGTCTCAGTCTTTGTTAAACGACTTTTGCAATTCTTAATTTGCTGGTTTCACAGCTCACATACAGACATCTGAAAAGGGAATGTGTTCAGACAATAAAGCACTTTACAGGTAGAGAGTACTGCCTAGTTGTGTAGGAGGAGTTAGACCAAATCACACTGCGATTCAGATTAAACTGACATCTGAGTGGAAAGAGGGTGAAGACGGGAAAAGTGTATTTGCTGTCAGTCTGGTTCTCATAGAGCTTTTAGAGAATGATCTCATGACTCAGGAGGAGTTCTTGGACAATGACACATTACTTACTGAACTTGAAACCTTCAACTGCAACGTTGTCACACTTCTAAGCAGCGACTGTCTTTACTCTTATGTAGTGTCCTGTGAAAATCTTGGAAGGCAGAAATTTACTTTCTTTCTATTAAATACATAGGCCTGTTCCCAAGGTAGGTGATTGTAACTTCAATAGATCTTCATGATTACTGATCTTCAAAATATACTATGAATCCAAGCCCTCTGATGCATTGCTTGATACTGCATTTTCTTTCTTTTTTTTTTTCTTTTTTTTTTTTTTTTAAATAGGCTCCATGCCTGGAGCCCAATGTGGGGATTGAACTCGCGATCCTGAGACCAAGACCTTTACTGAGATCAAAAGTCTGTCGACTAACCAAATGAGCCACCTGGGTGCCTCTTGATATCGCATTTTTACAAAAATAATATTTAAAATGTGCCTGGCAAGGTGCACTGAGACCAATCACATGACGATTTGTTTTCTGAGGGAGTTGGGTCACTTTCAGAAAGTCATAATGAAAAGCATTAGTTAATATACATACACTCAAAACCAGGGCAAAGTTAAAGTAAATCTTAAGATTTTAGTATAATAAATATATCTATACAAGTAAATATAGATATTTAGAAAGCTGCTGTTATTTGGGAATCCTTGTATTTGGATAAAAGAAAGGGGGAAAAGTAATAATGCATTGAGTTTCCACAATATATCAGGATCTGTGCTACCCTCTCTATTTCCTATATATTTTCTATAGACCTTTGTCAAAATTTTAAGTATCCATATTTTTAGTACCATTTAGCAGTTGTAGAAACTGAGGTTAACAAACCTGAAGACATTTTCCATGGCCAAATTGTTAGTAAATGGCTCAGCCAGGAAATGAATCAATCTGTTTGCCATGGAAAGCTATTTCTATCACAGAGCCTCAGAAACTTGGAGGACGCATGTGCCATTTATCAACTTACTCCTTCTCAGCTTCAAATTCACTCTTCAGTAGATGCTTTGTGATAACACATGGGGCTCCATTAGGCGTTTCTTCCTTGCTGTGAGCATGACAGTAAGCCTTCTGCATAGTGGTTGGTATCTGGATGTTGCGAAGGAAGCAGTTATGCATTTCTTTGGCTGTAGCACTGGAGGGAAGAATATTTGGTAGTGTGGATGTGAAGATATCTGGTGAAGCTCTACTCAGTCATGGGGCCAGAATGTGCTGGATCCTCAGTGAGGAACTTCAGACTGACAATCATCTTTATTTGACCCCTTCTCCATGGAAACTTGTACCTTGAAGACTACTCATCCATGAATCCCTATTGGCCTCCTGTTCTCACAGACAACCAGATTCCCTCTATAGGTTCCCCCTGTCCCCAGTGTGTCGGTATCTTGGAACTTCCCAGACCCTCTACACACCCACACCATTGGTTGTTTCTTCATCTGTACTCTGTAAAGAGTTGTCTCCTGCAGAACAAACATGGTCTGGCCAAACCAGTGAACTCTGCTTTCCAGTGGGTTGAACTCTTCTTTTCCAGTTTTTTTTTTTTCTTCTCTGAGTAGTCTCCTACATTCTTAGGGTACCATATAGTGTTTCCTCATATCTTATAGGTAATCTTTTATCATGGTTTAATAATTTTCTTTTCCATGAACATTTCTCTGTTTAACCTACTGTGTGGTTTCTGTCTCCTGATTGGAATCAGACTGATACAGAGATCTTTAGTTTTAGGGTCATCTGTATATATATGGTGGTTGAATCCATGGCTAAAGGTAAGCTTTAATAGTGTATAAAATAAGAAGCAAAGATGGAAGATAAAGTAACCACAAGAAGTCCCAAACTTAAGGAAAAATAAAGAAGGACTGTCAGTGAAAGAGATGTCACGGACCAGAAGCCCATTCATCAAGGGAAATGATGGAAAAACATGCTATCAGGTCAAAAGTAAAGATGAATAATAAATACTATAGAAAGGTCAACTATTCTTAATGTCATGAGGCAAGTCATCCAATAAAAGTAGTGTAGATACACCTCATTATTAAAATATTGTTTATTGGAGAAGACTGGTGAGAATAAAATCAAGAAAATATTGTGGAGTGTGGAAGAATTAATTATTGAGTGGCTACATTTTAGTGGGAAGTATGGATATATTGTGCCAACATAGGAGCACTCTGAGAAACCTCATAAACAGACGAACATTTAAGATCTGACTTTAACAAAGAAGTTGTTGAACTAAGGCATTTTCCTTGTTCTAAACTGGAACTCTTGGAAATGTTTGTCCTTTTTGTTTAAATAATGAATATTAAATACTGTACCCACCTGGAGTTCAACAACAAGAAAAAGAAGGGATCCTAACCTGCTGGAAAAGGAAGGGATAGACAAACTCTCCTCCAGAGAGAAGGAGAATGCTCCTGGGAGTAGATAAAACATGTTAAAATACTAAATTCCTTGTCCAAAATTCATGACAATTGCTTTAGAGTGATTATGATGGAAAAAAATACTGGGAGAGGACAAAAAAGACACCAAGATGCTATGATGAGAATTGTGGTGATGAGGGTGATGATGATGAACAGGTTATTAATAGCAGTGAGTAGAACTTCATGTTTAGTGGATGATTTCCAAGATGTTGAAAGAACAAAATAACAAACATGTATTTATAGGTCAAGCATATTTTGGTGATGTGGTATGTCATGGTCATGAAACACAATTATGGAAGCTAAAATTATGGTCCTGTATGTTTGGGTGCTTAGAAAACGTATCTTTATTTGGTTTTAAGACCTTAGATAATTCCTAGATTAGCAAGTAAATTAGAACATCCTAATAAACTTGTATACAGAACTAGCTAATTTTAGGCAAATAGTTGTAAAATTAGAGAATAGAGGCCATGTGAGGTATGATCCATCCACCCCTGGAAGTATATATAGAGGTCCTGGAAGAGGGGAGGATATCCAGACTTCAGGAATACTCTCCTACACTTCAACTGAAACCTCACCTCCCAACACCATGTGTAGTAACTACTGCGGAAACTCCTGTGGCAGGTGTGGCTCTGGCTGTGGCTACAGTTCTGGCTGTAGCTCTGGCTGTGGATATGGCTGTGGCTATGGTTCCCGCTATGGCTGTGGATATGGCTGTGGCTATGGTTCCCGCTATGGCTGTGGATATGGCTGTGGCTGTGGCTCCCGCTATAGCTGTGGCTATGGATCTAAAGGTGGCTACGGCTGTGGATATGGCTCCCGCTATGGCTGTGGATATGGCTGTGGCTCTGGCTGTAGCTCTGGCTGTGGATATGGCTGTGGATATGGCTCCCGTTATGGCTGCGGATATGGCTGTGGCTGTGGCTCTAGATCCTGTGGCTACTAACCATTTTGGTACAGAAGATGATATTCCTCTTGCTGCTAACCATAGTTAACAGATCATACTGTACCTTATTGTACAAATACAAGTCCTGTTGAAATCTCCCCATCCATGAGCTTCATAGTGAAGTAAAGAATTATTACTGGCTGTCAGGAACCTGCCTTAACTTCGAAAAAGCTCTCTGCGGTTGATGGAGACTGAGTAGTTACATCACATCACTGAAGACAGAAGATCTTACTCTGATCATTTTTCAAATTTAAATTCTTACGTCTTTTTCTCTGTCTCTGTACTGTGGCTATTTGCACAAGCACGGGAGGACTATCCAATTGGAATATATTAAAATGAAGCAAAAATAAAAGATTTTACTTACTAAGAAGTCTAGTTTTTTTTATATTGAAGTCATCCCTGATTTCAAGGTTTGTGGCCTCCTAGAAAAATGGGTGGCCACAACTCTGGATAACTGTTGATTGAATCCAACTATTGATTCTTTTATGCATTTCTTAATCCATTGTATGTACATTCATTACATTATATCTGAGCATAAACAAAATATCAAACCCCAAATTTCATATCTTGGGTGGATGATGGATTAGAACAGAGAGGTCAATGAGAAGTAGAATCTGCTCATGAGGCTAGTGCTACTAGTCTAAGACAGAAGCGATTGGTTCCATCCTGGGTTTGAGTCTTGGTGATAAAGGGGCAATGATATTAATTTAAATAGCATTTTTTGAAATAGGCGAAACAAATTTTGGGGCAAGCCAATTAAGGCTGTCACAACTGCTCAAGAAAATCAGTGATTGCCCACTCTTGCTGTGTGACTTTCACACTCAGTTTTAAAGTAGGTCTTGTAAATGACCGCTGTCATGCTCACTTTCTCTTCAGGAAAAGGTAGGAAGGACAGATGGTGAACCACACCGGGTTTTTTAAATCAACATTGTCTTTTTATTTGGGAAGGAGAACACTTCCCAGATAAAAACACATTTGCCTACCTATGCCTCATTGACCATTACTGTGTCACGGGGCCAGTCTTCACAGAAGATGGGTAAAGGGAAATGAGCTGTAGATAGAGGTTGTGCTGGTCAGCCAACAATGGGTAACAAAACCCCACAGATCTTGAATATCAGAGATAAAGGACAAAAGGTGGGGGAAGCAAAATGGTAGGTAAATGGATATTTGCCTTTATAGTAATTTGAGTTTGGGCCTGGGCACAGCTGATGTCTTCACCTAAAGCTTGTCTTTGAGTATAGAGGGTTACACTTATAATCCCCTACTTATATCATGTTATTTGTCTACACAGGGCTCTTCCCCCCCTCCCCCAGAACATATTTAGTTATTCTCTGTTATTTTTCTTTTATTTTCTTTTTCACTCCCAACCCACATTTGCAGCCATTTTGTATTTTATATGCCATCATTGCATTTCACAGAAGTTCCAAGACAGTTGTTCATTATATTACATATTTTTAATTTATATAAATGACCTTCCTTCCTTCCTTCCTTCCCTCAGCATGATTTGTGTTGACAGATCCATTTATGCTTCTATGTGTGCATTTAGAATGGGATGGTACTCTGTATAATTTATATACGAGATTTTTCTCTTTCACTACTTCTGTGTTTCACACAACTGCCCCCAGGTCCCCTTCACCACAACATTGCTACAATAAATACATGTTCCCTTGTGGGATTTTGTGAGAATCAACCCAAGATCTGAATTATTGGTCATATGGTAGTTCTATTTTTAAATTTTTGAGGAACCTTTATGCTGTTTTCCACAGTGGCTGCACCAGTTTATGTTCCCCTTAACAGTGCATGAAGGTTCCTTTTTCTGCACATCCTCGCTGATGTTTGTCATTTCTTATCTTCTTGATTTTAGCCATTCTAATAGGTGTGAGGTGATTTTTTATCACAGTTTTGATTTATGATGTTCTGATGATTAGTAATATTGTCTGTATATTTTCTTTGGGAAAATGTTTGTTTTGGTCCTCTGTTTCTTTCTTTCTTTCTCTTTCCTTTTTTTTTTGGTGTGTGTTGAGTTGTAGGAGTTTTTTAGAAATTTTGGATATCAACGCCTTATCAGAGATATCATTTGCAAATATCTTCTCCTACTCAGTAGGGTATCTTTGTTTTATTGATGGTTTCTTTTGCTGTGCAAAAGCCAGGTGACTTTTTAGAATGTCTGCACCAGTCCCAAACCCTAAAATTGCAGTTCTTATGTCATCCCATCTATATAAAAATTTGACATTATCTAACCTTCTAATGTTTGCTTGTTTGGCAAGTGAAAGTGATATCATCTTGTTGTTTTAATTTCTACTTCTCTGATTACTAAAATGTTTGAATATTTGTATTTTTTTAAAATACATGGTAAACTTTGTTTCTTTCTTCCATATCCTTTGACTATTTTTTCACTGGGGTTTCTGTCTTTTCTTACTGATTTGTAGGAGTTCGTTGTATATTCTTCACATAATTTCCTTGTCATTCTTTTACACATTGCAATTATCATCTAAACTATCATTTGTCTTTAATTGAAGATAATTGAAGATTATCATAATTGAAGATTTTGAATCCTATGATTTGTAATTTTAAGTTTTATTTAAAAAGACCTATCTTACCTTTATGTCAAAGATGTCCCACAGGGGCGCTGGGGTGGCTCAGTGGGTTAAGCCTCTGCCTTCGGCTCAGGTCATGGTCTCAGAGTCCTGGGATCGAGTCCCGCATCGGGCTTTCTGCTCAGTGGGGAACCTGCTTCCTCCTCTCTCTCTGCCTGCCTCTCTGCCTAGTTGTGTTCTCTCTCTGTCAAATAAATAAATAAAATCTTAAAAAAAAAAGATGTTCCACATTACTTTTAAAGTTTTGCATTTTCTTTTAGATAATTAGTTTACATCTTCTTAAAAATTTTTTATATTTTTTTATTAACATATAATGTATTATTAGCCCAAGGGGTACAGGTTTGTGAATCGCCAGGTTTACACACATCAAAGCACTCACCATAGCACATACCCTCCCCAATGTCCATAACCCCACCCCCCCAACCCCCCTCCCCCCCAGGAACCCTCAGTTTGTTTTGTGAGATTAAGAGTCTCTTAAGGTTTGTCTCCCTCCCCATCCCATCTTGTTTCATTTATTCTTTTCCTACCCCCCAAACCCTCCATGTTGCCTCTCAACTTCCTCATATCAGGGAGATCATATGATAGTTTACATCTTTATATGTTTTGCTTCAACTTTATTTTTCACTTTATTGAGCCAGTTTCTCCAATACTTAACCTGTTAAACATCCTGTCTTTTGTTAGTGATTGGTGGTACACTTTTCCTATATATTGTTTTTACGTCTATGAGTCTATGAACTCTCTATCATGTTCTCTCTACACTTATGTCTCTTCACATATTTCAAAAGCTTTTTATAATGGCAGAGAATTAGGTTTATCCTGTGTGTTTCTACTGAAGAGAATTGGATACAACAGATAGAATGTAAAGACAAATAGACCTCACAAGAAATTTTTCTAATGGTTAGAGGACCGTGAAAATGCAATTGGCTTTCTTATAGGGATCCCCATCTGGAAGTTGTTCAAGAGTTTGGATCCCTTCTTATTGGAGAAATGAGTAAAGCTCTACATTCAGAACATGAGCTGAATTAATTGATTCATATTATTCACTTCTATTTTGGAATTTAGAGATTCTGTAAGTAAAGAATAACTTAAGGTGAGATTCAGGCAACCTGGGTAAGGAGAATATGGCCAGGGAAGCCAGAAAAATCATATCCCATTTTGTAGCAGAAACAGGAAGAAGAGTATTGGTTTGAGGAGCACTTCGAAACCTTCACTTTGAGTTCGTATTTCTGGATTTCTGTACCTCTGTGCAGATGATTACCAGAGCAGGGAAAAGAGAGAGACCAGATTCAGTAATGCCTTTGCAGAAGAACTCATGACTGTGGTCAGGGATTAATGTGATGATGTATAGTCTAGTTTATTCATTTATTTATTTATTTTTTAAGATTTTATTTATTTATTTGACACAGAAAGATCACAAGTATGCAGAGAGGCAGGCAGAGAGAGAGAGGGGGAAGCAGGCTCCCTGCTGAGCAGAGAGCCTGATGCAGGGCTTGATCCCAGGACCCTGGGATCATGACCTGAGCTGAAGGCAGAGGTTTTAATCCACTGAGCCACCCAGGCGCCCCCTAGTTTATTTCTTGAAAAGGTACGGAGATCTGCTCATATTGAATTGCCGAGAGATTATGAGATATGATGTGGGTGATAACAGTTCAGTTGCCTTGAGAAACAGACATCATTCCTGTAACCATTCAAAGACAGATGGACTAATCACCCACCAGCAGTACATATGCAGAATGGCAAAGCACTTTGCTACTTATTAGCTTTGTTACTTAGGTCTAGTAATGTAAGCCCTACTTAAAAATTAATTTCTTTACATGGAACTGTGGATAAAATATTTTCCCAATATTGAGGGTGGTTTAGACATAATATTTTCCAAGGCAATTTACACAACTTAAACCACTGTAAAAAATTGTTAGAATGAATTTCTTTGCTCTATGGGAGGTTGCAAAGAGAAAGCAGTAATCAGAGCTTTAAAAGATTAATTGATATATTTATTCACACAACTCTCTGAGACATATTCTCTGTAATTAGTGATAGACATTTTATAATCAACATTTTTATTCACTTAACTCTCCAGTTGCAAGATTTTAAATTCTGAGTATATTAAAAAATAGTCACACTCTCAGACATAATCTATTTTCCTATGATGTTAATATTTTTCGTGATACCAAAGTTTGAAATAGGAACTCAACTGTTTCCATATTGAAACCATAGAATGTCTTCTAGTCAAAAGTTTTATATATACAAGTGTATTCTTTCCATAATTACTGAATTGAATATATGTTATGATGCCAAGTCCAATGAATTGCTATAGTATTCTGAGTAACAATTTGTTATACAAAATGATTCAATCATTTTATAGTTGGTTTAACATTAAGATAATTAATTTTCTCAGAATTTGGTTCTATTTGCTTTCTTCATTAATGTTCAATTAATAGAGGGACTCCTGGGTGGCACAGTCAGTTAAGCATTAAGCATCTGACTGTTGGTTTCAGCTCAGGTGGTAACCTCGGGGTTATGAGACTGAGCCCTGCTTTGGGCTCCATGCTCAGTGTGGAGTCTGCTTGAGATTCTCTCTTCCTATCCCTCTGCCCCTCCCCCTGGTGCTCTCTTACATTCAGGTAAATAATATATCTTAAAGTTCAGTTAATAGAGATCGAATAGCTACATGGGGTACATATTATCACACACATTTTCAGCTGATGTTCAATTACTTATAAACATTGCTTAGGGTTATAAATGGTGGAGCTAGAATTCTGATCTGGGTCTCCCTGGTTTCAAAAGGTTTTCTACATTATACAGATTTGTGAATTAACCCGGGAATGAATAATGTAATCCAGGTTTTAAAAGAAGCAAAGGCTGTTGGCCATCAATATTTGATTACAAATTAGGTATAGAAAGTAGCATGGGATCCATAATGAAAAGCTGGGATGGGACTTTAGTGATTATTTTTGTAGGTGATGTGATGTTACCTAAGGGGACTATAAAGAACCTGGAAAGATTTTGTATTAACAAAAAATGCTGGAATATATTTGGGTTTAACTTTGAATTAAACTTTTCTAGGAAGACAAGAAGTTCTGGAAAACTGGTTTTTTTTTTTTTTTTCCAATCTTGGGCAAGAGAAGTGATCATAACTAAAGAGATAAAAGGGCTCTAAAGTAGAAAAAAACCCATGTTCCATAAATATTGGCAATTTAAAAACTGTGGTAAAGGCTGACAAAATAAGGATTTGAAAATGTCAGAAAATTACTACTTGGGGTCTTTTGAAGACATGAGAATGAGCACTAGTAGTGAGAAAGTTAAATTTACTCTAAGAGGCTTGAAATACAACAAGAATTTAAATTAATGTAACTAGACATTAACACACAATTGCATATTTTATGGTGAAAATTTGTCATTGAATACATGTTTTGAGATGAGTAGATTTCTGCAGTGGAAATGCAGATGTTTTTTGAAATCAATATTACATGGCAAACAAAATGCAGGTATCCTTGATCAAAGCACAGAGCTTTTCAAGAGCACTTGACTGTTTTCTGGAAATTTTCATATCTCATCCCTTCTCAAGAGCCAAGGGCTTAACATGACATAGAAACTATTGATATTGGTGCTGATTGTATACATACATGAGAAAAAATGTTTGAAATAATTAAGTAATTCTTACTTAAAAATACTTGAAATAAAATGCACAATAGGAAAGCCATTTAAATATAGTAAAGCAGTTTAACAACAACAACAAAGCAAAGTATTTTATCTAGAGCAGCCAAATAATAAAACAATTTCAGTTAAAACAAGGGAGCAAAAGCCTCAGTTTGTTTCTCAGAGTCCACAGTCTCTCATGCTTCTTTTCCCCCTCCGGTTTACTCCAGGGGGATGGTTGAGCCTGGTGGTGGGTATTAAGGAGGGCATGTATTGCATGGAGCACTGGGCGTGGTGCATAAACAATGAATCTTGGAACACTGAAAAAATAAAACAAACAAACAAAACAAAACAAAACAAAAAAATAAGGCAGCAGTTGGAGTTGGTAACTATCATAATCATCACCAAGTACGGAGAAGGAAAAAAATAACAGACAAAAACATTGGGAAAAAAATGACCTTTTTGATGATTATATTCTTGTGTACAGAGATAACTCAAGATACTAAAGTAAGAAAAAATACTAAAATCAACAGGAAATTTGTAAGATATATGGACACCAAAACTATTCTCAAAAAGATATTCTAATTACCCAGATTAAGAAAATGGTAAGAATAATTTTTGTAATGTGATAGAACTTAAAATTCTTAGGAAAAAAATAAAAAAGAAAGATGCAAAAGCCTATTTGAAGAACACTATTATAGAATATCTAGTTAAAGAAAAATGTCTGAAGAAATGGAAATGCAGATCTTGTCTCAATGGAAAGACTTATCATAACATGTAAATCTTCCAAATTAATATGTAAATTAAGCTGTCTAGTGGATTCTTCACTGAATACAGTTACTCTAAATGTACGTAACATACACTCCTAATACTTGCCAAGAAAAAAAAGGAAAAATATGCTTTTGGTTTAAGAATAGAAAATAGAAGAAAGAAATATAGTAAAGAATTTAGAAATAAAAAGTACATATAAATATGTAATATGTGATAAAATTTGTCATACAATACGGTGAAAAACTGATTTCAAATAGAGCTAATACAACAGACTACCCATTTAAAAAACAATAAATGTTGACCTTCATTTATAATTTCACTACCTAAAAAATATTCTGAAAGGATTAACAATCAAACATTAAAAAAACCCCACAAAGTCCTATAAAATGGAAAATCAAAGAGAACACATATACAATCTATAGAAAATGGATACTTTTACCAAGAGCAGACAGCTAGAAGCTATGAACAAAAAGATAGATAAACAAAACTGAAGATTAGAGACAAATGTGAATGTCTTCATATTATACAGAAAGCAAACAAACCAATCGCATATTAGGCAGAGGAAATAAGTAGACATTCCAAGAAAGAGAAATACAAATGTCAAAACATAGTAACAGGTATTCAAATTCTATCATAGCCAGAAAAATTAAAAATTAAAACCACCAAAATATTGTTTTTATCAGGTGAATAACAGTGTGCTTTTTTTTTTTTTTTAAAGATTTTATTTATTTATTTGACAGACACAGATCACAATAGGCAGAGAGGCAGGCAGAGAGAGAGGGGGAAGCAGGCTCCCTGCGGAGCAGAGAGCCAGATGCAGGGCCAATCCCAGGACCCTGAGATCATGACCTGAGCCAAAGGCAGAGGCTTAACCCACTGAGCCATTCAGGTGCTGCAACAGTGTGCTTTTAAAAAAAAAATTAAGACTTTATTTTTAAAGGAAAGTCATAGATTCATACAAAAATTTATAGAAAGGGACAGACTTCTGTATGACCACTGCCTGCATGAATACAAAAACAGTTTTTATACCTGTTGCGGGCAGGGAAGTAGGGAAATGAGTGCACTCAAGCAGAGTTGGTGCAAGGGGTTCCCCCTGGCTCCTGTTAAGACTGTGGGGAAGGGCCCTGCTCTTGCTGTGCCTATAGGTCTGGTTGCTATGACTACAGACCATCCAGTGACCAAAGGCGCCATTTACCTTTCTCCTAGGTTGTCACTTTCAACACACTCCATACATTTTGACATTATCTTCTAAGATATATTTTTCCTTCTCTGGCCTAATGTTTAAATGCTCTTCCTCTCAATACAAGTTTGCAAGTCCCTTCTAAATATTTTGATGTTAAGTACTTGCTTATCAACAAAAAGATTTCAGGTTTTAGAGTCCATAAAATTTTAGAAGACCTAAAAATTCAAAAATTCATACATTTCAGAAAATAAAAACCACTTGTATTTGTTGATTCTGCTTGTCATTGTGATGTCAAGCATCTTCTAGGAACAGAAGCTTAGAATGAGGTTTCTAATACAGCTTTCTTTGCCATAGGAATTGTGTTTTAAAATATGTAGCAGAACTAATTCATTTGCTATAATCTTTGGGTTACCTTTTGTAAACTGAGCAACTATAGTATTGCTTTGGTTTAGGTAAAATTAAACATTTATTCTCAAACATTTCAAAACCAAGTTTTGTTTAATTCTTGACACTTAAAAGTAAGCATGCACACATCTATGCCCACAGTAGGTTTTGCACAGGGAGAAACAGTAGGTCTTTCCATTTGTTGTCCTTTGATTTTTATGTTGGCAGCTTTTGTGATAAGAGATAATAGCTCACAGGCATATTTGGTATGGTGGGAAGAATGGGATTGTAGTGGCAATATAATTTGAATTGTTTGCCCTCAGAGGTCTAGTAAATTGTCTCAACCAAATATTTATAAACCTGTGGTTTCTAACAAGGTCCCTGGGCTTCTCCATTAATTTAAAAATTTAAGTTTTGTTTGTATATAAGACAACTAGAGTTTCCCACAAACATCTTTGGCATATTTGAAAATACTTCAAAACGCTGAAAGAAAGAAAAGGAAAATACTCAGTGCAAGACGGTGGTGGAATTGCAGGCTTCCGACCAAACATGAAGGAGAAGGTGTGTGAATATTGCCACATAAACAAGAGGGACTTATGAAAGAGCAGCAAGACAAAGAAAAATACCCACCGGTCCAATTAGTTGTTATCCAGGAGATGATGCTTTCCAAGATCAACGTAAGTGGTATTTCTAAAGAAAACAATTCAAAATAAGAAAGAAAAGTATTCAAAGGCACAGTAAATGAAACTTTCAGTAAGCTCAGAAAATAAAATCTACTAATAACAAGTGCTGTAGGTGCCCATGAAGATGAAAGAGAAGTAGCAACGAGGCATAACTAGGTAGAATTATTAAACTTTAAGTATAATTCTAGACTTCTACGTGGGATAGATGGAAGAAATGTCACCCAAAGAGAACAAAAAGAACTTCTGTTCTTCGGTGTCTCTTCCACAGCTGGGATACCAGAAGAAAGTAGAACACTGATTATAATACTTGGAGGGATAGAGTTGCTAAATCAAGAATTTAATCCCCCATCACAATATTGCCCCATAGGTCGAGATAATAGGAAATGACTTTCATATATATGAAGATTCCGTAAGGAGATCATTAATATATGTTTGATGGAAGCAAAACCAAACCAAATAGAATTGCTTAAAGATGTAGATCAGCCAACTCAGGATTGAAGAAAAAATAGTATATAAAGAGGGAAGTTTTTATTCCAGGGAGTAATGGTAAATACTGAAAGCACTTAAACATATAATTTGGTATGAATAAAATATCTCTAAAATTGAATGAAGATATTAAATATCAAGAGTGAAAAAATTTAGAAAACTAGGAAAATGTTCACTGATTAAAAAACTAAGAATAAGAGCCATTTGAGGAATTTGGAAATAAAAGAAACCATCGGCTATAAAGTAAAATAAAGACAAAGGCAAAAGCAAAGCACAAATACAAATATACATTTTCCATGAGATACACATGTAAAAATAAATCAGAAGTTCACAAAATTCAAAGGAAGTGTAAAGATTGGTCATCAAACAGACACAAATATAAAAATGTTTGCAAGACGAATACTAAACTTTAAGCAAAGGTGACATGGAACATCTATAAAGGAGATGTATGTTTTACGGATCTGAATCAAAACAAGTGACAGTACTGAAACCTCTAGTCAAAACCAAAAAAAATATTGTATCTAGAAGTTGACAGTCAGTCAGTCCTAGACTGGAACTAATTTTCCATTTTAGTCCTTGAACGATCATGTTTATCACAGCTAAATAAATGGAATATTTAAAAAATTTCAAGAGTATATAGTAAATTCTATGCACTATAGAGAATCATCTTTTTACATATCCATAAATGTTTTTAAGATTTGAATGCCATATATTCTAGAAGGTAGAATTAGTGTAGGTCACAGATACTGACAATACTATTACAAAGCTAGAAATAAACACCAGAAGTGAAATCATATTAAACATGGCCCAAGTAAATTTTGCAGTCAAAGAAGAAAATACTAACTCATATTCAAATTAAACAAATAAGAATACATATATAACCCCCCCGAGAGACTGTAAAAGGTGTATGCAGAGGAAAGTTCATAGAATTTAGCACTTTTGTTACATTCTTCATTACATAAGAGTGAAAGTGGACATAAAAGCATTGAATTTAAAAAGAATTGTACAAAGAACCACAGAACAAATATAAAGAAACCAGAAGAAAATAATAGTTAAACCAGAAAATAATGAAATAGAAAATCAAGAAGCAGAGTTGAATAAATCCAAAAGCTCATTGTACCATGAGTAGAGCAAGGAAAATACAAAGAAGCAAGAACAGAAATGAGGGTTGAGGAAGAGAACAAAGCTGGCAGATATAGTTAAATTTATGGGGTAATATTTTGTATTGGTTTATGTTAAAAATGTTTATATCTAGAAGAAAATGTATTATTTTCTTGGAATTTCTGAAGTTTGCTAAAACAGGAGACATATGTAGTTTAATATCTATGCAATTATTAAGGAAATTGTTCAATATCCTCTCCTTAAAGTTATCCAGATAGCTTCAAGGACAGCCACTCAACACTTTAAGGAAGAGACAATTTTGAAGAGTTCAAATAATCTATAGATCATAGAAAAAGGTAAGAAAGCTTCAAAACTTGTCAAATAGGACAGAAAAATAATATTTTCACTATTGAGGCAAAAATGTAAAGTATTAACAAATACAACTGTATTTCATAAGCCCCTTTATAACTAAGTGATGTTCATTTTTGGATGGCTAGGGTAATATGAATTCATGTGAATTCGTTTAAAGGAGATAAAATTATATTAATTAATGTTTGAGAAAGATATTTGATAAAATAATGTTATTGGTAAAATTGATGAAGAATATCTTTTTCAAAACAAATTTTAAATTGAAGGATATTTATCTTTCTCTAAACAAATTTTAACATCAAATTACTTGTTGAAACCCTAAAAAATTCCCACAAATGAGTAACAAGACAGTCCACAATCACCACTGTTTCTTTTAGCATTACTAGGTAATAAAATAAAATAATGAATAAGAACTAATACCATCTGCAGATGAGTTGGTTATTGACCCACAAGATGTAACAGAACCACCAAAAAATGTTTTAATTTAATTTTAATTTAATTTAATTTAATTTATTTATTTGACAGACAGAGATCACAAGTAGGCAGAGTGGCAGGCAGAGAGAGAGAGGGGGAAGCAGGCTCCCTGCTGAGCAGAGAGTCCAATGCAGGACTCGATCCCAGGACCCTGGGATCATGACCTGAGCCAAAGGCAGAGGGTTTAACCCACTGAGCCACCCAGGCACTCCCCCCCCAATTTTTTTTTTTTTAATTTCCTTATTGTGTTTTTTTTTTTAATTTTATTTTTTATAAACATATAATATATTTTATCCCCAGGGGTACAGGTCTGTGAATCACCAGGTTTACACATTTCACAGCACTCACCATAGCACATACCTTCTCCAATGTCCATAACCCCACCCCCCCAACCCCCCTCCCCCCATCAACCCTCAGTTTGTTTTGTGAGATTAAGAGTCACTTATGGTTTGTCTCCCTCCCAATCCCATCTTGTTTCATTTACTCTTCTCCTATCCCCTTAACCCCCCATGTTGCATCTCCTCTCCCTCATATCAGGGAGATCATATGATAGTTGTCTTTCTCCGATTGACTTATTTCACTAAGCATGATACCCTCTAGTTCCATCCACGTCGTCGCAAATGGCAAGATTTCATTTCTTTTGATGGCTGCATAGTATTCCATTGTGTATATATACCACATCTTCTTTATCCATTCATCTGTTGTTGGACATCTAGGTTCTTTCCATAGTTTAGCTATTGTAGACATTGCTGCTATAAACATTCGGGTGCACATGCTCCTTCGGGTCACTACGTTTGTATCTTTAGGGTAAATACCCAGTAGTGCAATTGCTGGGTCATAGGGTAGTTCTATTTTCAACATTTTGAGGAACCTCCATGCTGTTTTCCAGAGTGGTTGCACCAGCTTTCATTCCCACCAACAGTGTAGGAGGGTTCCCCTTTCTCCGCATCCTCGCCAGCATCTGTCACATGAAAAAGTGTTCCATATCACTTGGCATCAGGGAAATACAAATCAAAATCACAATGAGATATCACCTCACACCAGTCAGAATGGCTAAAATTAACAACCCAAAAATGTTTTAAATAAATATGAATTTATTAAAGGAGTCTGCTGTAAGCAAATATATGCAAATAAATACCAGTGAAATCTGATAAAGAATATACTAGAAATACAGTGATGTAAGGATAGCCGAGGGTCATCTACTTATTCTATACTGGGGCTCCCAAGCTTTAGCATGTGTAAAGCATGTGTAAAGCATGTGTAAAGCATGTGATTCATCAGGGATCTCCAGAGCAACAGAACAAACTAGAGATAGATAAGTAGATAAATAAGTAGGTAGTTAGGGATATATATATATTATGTATATATATACATAATATATATATATATATAGGCTACAATAGGAGGTATATATGATATATAATGATATTTACACAAGCATGTGTAAAGCTTGCTAGCACAAAACTGCTGGATTCCACTGGCATGGAGTCTGATTCAATAGATCTGGTGGGGCTTGAGAATTGCATTTCTGACCAACTCCCAGGTGATCCTAACGCTGCTGGTTTCTGTTCTACATTTGAATAGCCCTCTATTTTGTAGCTCTGAAAAGTTATCCAGTTACATTCCACAAGAAAAATCAAACCTTGTAAAATCTTCACCACCCCTTCACTTCCGCTGCCCAAAGGAAACCCACTCCAAACACCTGAATCCAACTCTCTGGCTGGAGTTTTAAAGTCCAGCCTTTATCAGTCTCCTGACTCTCCCAGGCAGGTCCACATGTTTCTACCCAACCCATAGGTAGCTAGCAACAACAAGAGGTCTACCATTATCTCTAAGTCAGTAACACTGCCATCCCTAAAACTTGGACGAGACCGGTGGATGAGGAACAGGGAAGAGAAAGAAAAAGGAAAAGAAGGTTGAAAAGGTAGAAGGGAAGAGAAGGAGGAGAGACTGTATTTTAGAGAAACACAAATGAAGCCTGAGATGCAGTCAAACTATTGTCAGAGGAGTTTTCTTATTTGAAGCTTCTTAGGATCTAATCCCTAAGCCTCTAACTCTGTGCTGTGACCACATCTCCCCACTCCCCATTTATTGGCCATTTTCCTCATCTATTACAGTATCAGATTTACCTGATGATTGTTTTTGTAGGACAGGCTGGGGAAGTTTTCACATTGATAACTGATTCTCAAATCTGAATGCACATCAGGTTTACCTGGAGAGATTTTATTAAATGCCAATAACTGGACCCCATCCCTGAGATTTTGATTTAATTGGTCTGCGGTGAGACTGTTGGCATTTTATAATAGCTTCACCAGGAAATTTAACTCACCTCCATGGTTGAGAAAATGTTCCGTATCACCTCAAAGCCTGCTAGAAAAAGTGTGGCTAAGACTAGGAATTGAGGACTCCCTCTTGAAGAAAAGAAAAAATCTCTTTTTCTTTACTGTCACCTAGAAGTACATGGTTTTCATTTGATTGAGACTAAATTTGAGTCCTTCTGTCATTAAATGCATGTAGAGAACCTGAATTACCTTGTAACAACTGCTGAGAACTCAAGCAGTTTACCATGTACATTGGTTAATTTTATGGGTCCATTTGGTTAGGCCATGGAGCCCCAATATTCAGTTAAACACTAGTCTAGATGTTTCTGTGACAGTATTTTTTAGATGAGATTAACATTTACATTAGTAAACTTTGAGTAAAGCAGATAACCTTCCATAATGTGGGTGGGCCTCATCTAATCACTTGAAGGCCACAAAAGACTGAGGTCCACCAGGAGAAGAGAGAGTTCTGTCTCTAGACTGCCTTTGGACTCAAGGTGCAGCATCAACTCTTCTCTATCTCTAGGCTGCTTTGCAGATTTCTTTCTTGACAGCCCCTAAATCATGGGATCAATTACTTGAAATAAATCTATCAGACCTCCTACTCTAGCCTACATATATCCTTTATATTTCCCATTATATCTTATATATGTATACACCTTTGTATCTCTTCTGTTGTATCCTATATATCATATATACCTCCTATTGTAGCAATTTTATATATATATATATATATATATATATATATATATATATATATCTCCCTAACTACCTACTTATTTATCTACTTATCTATCTCTATCTCTAGTTTTTGTTCTGTTGCTCTGGAGATCCCTGATGAATACAAGATCTGCTTAGGTGGAAATGAAATTAAGTGCTAAGTCTCTGGGGTACATGGCGCTTTTGTGCAATTTTGGCCCCTGGGCAGATTACTGATTAACACTGAGTTCTCTGAATTATCCTTAAAACCTTCTGAGCATGGGACCCTCTCAAGGGTCCTTAGCTTCAGTTTCTCCAGTCTCTGTTCTGGATCTCACCTCTAACCAGAGCCCCAGAGATGAGGTTACCCACAAGGGGTGGTCAATGGGTAACTGAAATCAAATGTTTAGGTCTTAAAACTTTTCCAAATATTCAGAAGTATGTCCCAGCTAGACTGAATATTTAACAATAACTTGTCCTTTAAATTCCACTTTGAGCTGCACGATGAGCCAGTTTTGGGGGAGAACAAGGCAAAAGTTGAAAGAAACATAGGATATTAACCTTCACTGCAAACCTTTTAGATTTAGAAGAATGATTGCACTTTTTCCATTATTATCTAAAGCTTTGTGAATCACAAAAAGTGCATTGCTAATCACCGTTTGCCTTGCTTTAAGCAGGTCAGAGTGTTCTCAAAAATAAAAGCTTGGTAAATTAATCATTTGTGTCACCTAGTGCTATTTTATCTAGAATTGGTGCTTTGGCAACTAGGTGACTGATCCACAGTGTGTATCATGATCACTCAGAAGGCTTGAAAAACACAGATTTCTGGGCCTTGCCCTTAGAATTTCTGACTTAGTGGGGCTGAGGGAGAGTCTTGAAAGTTTTGTTTTTGACAAGTTCTCAGGGGCCTTTGATGCTGCTGGTCCATGCGTCACATTTTCAGAAACTCAGGATCTCATACACTTGCAAACAAATGAATTTGTGGCAACCCTGCTTTCACCTGTGTTTAGCACATGATCAAAGGGATTCACCGAGCACCTACTATGTGCTTCATAAAAGCTGTGATAGTTGCTGCCATGAAAGAACTAAGCACCTACTTGGAGAATCAACATGAACACCTCCAGAACTTGGTGGGTAACAGCAATGTGACCTAAACAAAAAGATTGGCAGGTATTCAGAGATCTCTGGTAACCACAGAAAGATTCTGTAGAGGGGGGAGACTTGAACTGGGCTTGAATAACTCGCCCAACAAATAAGAGAAGAAGGAAAAATGCAAAGTGGAGCAATTACATGGGGACTACATGGGGTCTGAGGCAGAGAAGCAAATGAGCATTAAATTAGTTGTCTAGGCTGGAAAATGGTGTCTCGTCTATGTATGAATTTAATAAATAATTTGATGAGTACCATGACTTACAGTGGTGAGCAGGTTTAGAATGATTGCTGACAAGGTACATTGTAAAAGATCCATGATCCATGCAGAAGATTTGGAATTAGCACAGTATGAAATCCAGAACTTTAAGCAGAAGAAATCAGTGATAGGAAATATTAATTTAGTAACAATGTATAGAATAGAATGAAGTGAGGAAATGCAAGATGCCTTGAGGGCTTTGAGCCACAGGTCCACTGAGAGATCCACAAATGAGGATATTGGGTCCAGAATCAGCCTTGTTGAAATAAGAGTGACAGGCCCAACGGGAAAGGATTGTGTTTAGTGACACGAATGAATAAAAGTGGCACTTTATATTGAACCTGGGTAAGCATCAGGAGAGGCAGAGCTACCAACAGGCAGAAATATGTTCAGAAGAGTTTTACTAAAAAGAAGTTGGTTTCAGACATACACGGTAATATCCAAGAAGGTAATGTTCTAGGTGAGTTTTGTAGATTCGAAGACAGAGACCATGACTTAACAATTTGGAGGTGACTAATATGACTAATTTGTTATTTAAAGTTATAACCAGGGGAGAAAACACTTAGTCACACCTGTATTTATCCCTTAAGTTTTCATTGAGCACCTTCTGTAAGCCAGCCACTGTGTTCGGAGGACAAAATGAAATTTAATGAGAGAAATCAGAGGAAGAGTATGAGGGAGTAAAGTCAAGGAATTGCATCTTGGAAGACTCCTGTAGTTAAGTTAGGATGACAGCAGAGTTGTGAATGAAGAAAACCTGAGAGAGGGAAAGTAGCGGAAGGAGAATGAAGATGGTATTGGAAAGGGTTTGAAAAAGAAGATGATTAATTGTAGGGAATACAGCAGAGGCTGAGAAAAATAAAAATGGGGAAATTTGCTAGACTTGGTGAAAAAATGAAACAAAACGAAACAAAACTGAACTTCACATACATTAAAAATCTCTTAAAGAGGGGTGCCTGGGTGGCTCAGTGGGTTGAGCCTCTGCCTTCGGCTCAGGTCATGATCTCAGGGTCCTGGGATTGAGCCCCGCATCGGGCTCTCTGCTGAGCAGGGAGCATGCTTCTTCCCCTCAACCCCACCTCTCTGCCTACTTGTGATCTCTGTCTGTCAAATAAATAAATACAATTAAAAAAAAATCTCTTAGAGAGGAAGGACACCTGTGTGGCTCAGTCAATTGAGAGTCTGACTCTTGGTCTCATCTCAGATCTTGATCTCGGAGTCATGGGTTTGGGCCCTGAGCTGGGCTCCATGCTGGGCATGCAGCCTACTTTAAAAAAAGAAATCTCTTAGAAAGGAGTAGTCAGGAGAAGAAGGTGTAGTTGAGACAGAAGAATAAAGAGCCAGAGAGAAGTAAAAGTGGAAACAAGGTAGGATGCCACACTGATGGATGGCTAAGAATTACAGGGAAGAAAAAATGAGCTCACCCTCTAAGATGGAAAGGAAGCACAAAGGAGATATGATTTATTTTCAATGCAATCATCCTCTTTCAAAATCAAGTGTATTTATTTACATAAATCTATTACTATTAAATATTTCTTGCCCATGATGTAATCTACTATAATTATATGTGCATTTTAAAGTGCACATTTAATGAACACTGACTTTGAACTAAAGGAATTTCCATTAATATTATGATAGTATTGGATTTTTATGTGGCTATTCAATAGCACTGGATACATTAAATCTAACAAATAGAAATTACAAAGTATCTAGTGGGATAACAAATTGCTTATTTTCCATTTCCCTTATAATTTTTAATTTTTTTTTATTTTTGTGGAAAGATGAAAGTTAATATTCACACTTTGTTTCTCCTGAGTTGGAGAAATTTTTATGGGGAATGGAGAGTGTGGGAGTTAAGTAATTTTCAGGGAAACAAAAGGAGATTTCCAAATTTGATGATATTCTAGGTATAAAACAAAAGCATGGACTCAGGTATGAGAAATTGGTTTAAAAAATCAATAGTATATTTGGTAAGAAGTAGAAAATAGGTAGAGGAAGACTATAAAACTTACTTTTATCAGCACATGTTTGGTAAATTTATTAGTGGTTTTATGGAGAAGGCTGTTGTGGTAAAAGAAACAGGTGTGTTTTACAAATGAGAGATTGGGAGTAAAAAGTTCTGAATTATAGTTAAGAGTGGCACAAAATCATCATCTATAATTAACATGAGGACACTGATACACAAATGAAAAGGAGAATATGAGGAAGATGAACTACATTGTAATACATTTTTTATTTATTGAATGTGGTAAATTTTTACTAATGAAGAGTTGGAAGTACTGATGTAATAATATATTATCAATAATTGGGAAATTAAATAGAGAGAAACTTCCAGAAGACTAAATGAATGATCATATGGTAAGGAAATACTTTCCAGAACAACTGAGCATTTTGGGGGTGGGGGAAAAATAGCAACCGCAATTCCTTATAGGTACAGGAAAGTCCAAAACCTGAAAAGCAACAGACACTAAGTGAATCAAATCCTACAACCGAAGAATTTCACAAAACAAGCATTTGATGCTGTCCTAGTATCCTTAAGGCATTGGATGAGGCAAGATGGTTTCCAGAGTATAAAATGCACAGAACAAAATCAAACTCAAACAAAACCTAGAAGTAGGAGTAGGGTCCTTCTCTTTAAAAGCCTTACACATATTGCAATCAGTAACATAAGACACTTATCCAAAGAAACACATAATATGTCTTAATACAAATTATTTGCTGCAAAATTGGTTCATTAAAGTATCCAATCTCAGCTTCAGATGTCTAATGAAATCTGAGCCCTCCCCCAGCATCTTAAACAAGGGTTTTTAACTCTCTTGGTGAAATAGATACCATCCTGAAGTTGAGTTGATACTAATTTGGTAAAAGGTTGATTTGTCTCAATTGAAAGTTTACTTTGAAAATATTCAGTTTAATCCAGGGAAAACTGCCCCTCCAAAGGGTTATTTATTTAAATAACCTGTATGAATTACATGACCTGTTCCCTGGTGCTATGTAAAAATGCCAGTAGTTTTCTTTCAAAAGCTTGTACACTCATAAGATTTTCATATTCTAACATCTACTCTAAAATAGCACCTTTCAAAAGAATTTAGGAAGTTATTTCTCTGCTTGAAAGTTATTTTTATTGCAAGATATGTTAGTTTGTTGAACAATATCCAGCTGGTTCTCTTTATACGGTGGTTCTCCTGAGGACATAAAAACGCTCCCAGTTGTATTTCAGTTGGTTCTCCTATTTATAGCCCTGACATATAGGAGGTGCTCAAGTAAAATTTAAGGGATAAATGCAAATTGTGAATACTGAAAAGGGGACTTTGTTTTATCGCATTTGACAGCCATTTTTCATCTTGGAAATTCTGGTTCTTGGAACACCTTTTAATACTTGCCAGACCCAGGGTCCGTGGATACAGAGATGGAGGACGCTGCTTACAAAGACTCCCACACATCCAACACAATCAGGGCAAATACTCAGGGAAAGGTTTTTACTCAAGAGTGATTCACCAAGTAATGGTTTCAGAGAAATAGGAACATGACTAAGTGATTTGGACAAAGGGTAATAATTGCTCTATCTCGAAGTAGCAACCTGATTATGTCATTCATTTGCTTAGAACTTTCTCTTGTTCTCCATTCCCCATAGAATACATTCCATACCTCTTACTTGATATTCAAAGAGCTTTATTATTTGGCCCTGTATTTCAGACTCTATTTTCTGTTTCTGTCCCTGCCAGGGAAGAACGTAGAAAAATAATCACTGCCCTTGAAGAGTCTGTGTTCTTGTGAGAAGAACAGACAATAAACAAAACAAGTGAGTGCAACATGAGAGGTTATAGGGTGATAAAGTATATGAAGAAATGTTAAGTAGGGGTGATAGATACATGGAAGGTTGCCTCTACTAGAGGCTACCTTGAACAGGACCAGGAGGTGGTGAGGGACTGAGTTGCATGGATACATGAAGTAGAAGTTGTAGGCAGAATTACAGCAAGGAGGAGAGCCCTGAGTGGACTGTGATCGGAGTGTTTTGAGACCTATGTCATGTGATTTCTCTTTACTTTCTATCCTGTATCACTTTCTATTTCCAGTAACTCACCCAATCACCTTGCAATTTGATTGTATATACTTCTTTTAACCTCACTAAGTTGGAGGTTCATTGAAGGTCTATTCTGGGTCTTATTCATCTTTTTTTCAGGGTCTAGAGTCATGTTCTGTTGTTGTTTTTTATGCTCAATAAATGTTAATTGAATTGAATGCATATTTCTCAAATTACATTTCCCCCACCCATCCCCTCCTAAGCACAATTGTAGACTTTATGATAATATTGAAGGCATCTGACACGGTAAAGATTCCAGCAGCTCCAAGCTTTCTCTAGGAGCCTGAGATGGGACCTCTACAGAGAATGGGAGATTCTCATTGCTTTGGGTAAGAGTTGGGAGTTACTTTCTTTCAATGGGGAATTTTCTTTCTCTTGTTCCTGTTGGGTTGGCAAGGGCTTTTACTGTTTGGAGGCCATGTAGACCATGAAGTCAAACACATGGTTATTATGGTCCTATTAATTCTCACACTAAGAGATGAGCTTCATGAAATATTCATTAAAGGCCATCCAGTCTCAGCATCAAAGATGAAGGAGTGGTCTTCACTTTTAATATGATGGGAGACAGCCTGATCTTTCATACAGCCCAGGATGATCTTCAGAGGCCCCTCAATGTCTGCTACAGAGCCTTTTTTATGTATTTGTAACTCTACTGGGTTAATTCCATGAATTCCACCAATTCATGTTCACCCAGAATCACCCAGAGCAGGACCTTATTTGAAAATGGGTGTTCACAGATATAGTTAAGTTGAGGTAATAATAGATTAGGGTAAGTCCTAATTCAGTAACTGGTGTCCTTCTATAAAAGAAGTGGGAGATCTGGACAGATACATGCACATAGGGAAGGTGATGAGCAGATACGCATCAAGAACACCATGTGAAGACAGAGGCAGAGATTGAAAGATGTGTCTACAAGCCAAGGGATACAACTGATTGCCAGGAATGACTAGAAGCTAGGAGAGAGGCATGGAGCAGATTCTCCCTCTGCCCCCCAAAATCAACTAAAACTCTGCTGACACCTTGATTTTGGACTTATGCTCTCTTGAACTGTAAGAGAATACATTTCTGTTGTCTTTAGTCAGTCAGTTTGTGGTAACTTGTTAAGAAACTCTAAAAAAATAATACAGAAATTTTCTCTAGGCAGTAGGTCAGATTTAATATGCATAGGTTGAGGTGTGGACATGGAAGACCATTCCAGCCAGCCTTCCAGTTGACTCTGGATGACCCTGCCCACAATGTGGGTTGTTCTAATGGTTGTAGGGACAATGTTCCAGGCAGCATCATGGCCATAGTACCACTGCCAGAAGATTATCTTTGGTCTTCTGGGTAACAGTGACATCACAGACAGTGATTTTTAGACTTTTGGTAGTTTCTTCACAATGCCAAAATTGTTAGGGATGACTTCGGTTAGCAGAGTCAAACACTTGGTGCAATACAAGGCTTTGGGGACCTGTCACTTCTTGTCACATAGTCTTGAGGGACTTGTCACCTCTCATGATTTAGTCTCATCTTAGAAACAGGCATTAACAGAAGGAGAGTGACATTTTGCCTTCATTCTCAAAGTGAGGCCCAAAATTTTTTTAAAAAGGATTTTATTTATTTATTTGAGAGAGAGAGTGAGAGAGGGAGAGAGCACAGCAGGGGGAGGGGCAGACGGAAAGGGAGAAGCAGAGGGAGAGAGAGAAGCAGAGCCAAATGTGGAGCTTGATCCCAGGACCCCAGGATCATGACCTGAACTGAAGACAGATGCCTAACCGACTGAGCCACCCAGGCAACCCAGGTCCAATATTTTTAGGGGGTTAAGATGAGAAAACTTTGTGGAGTGTTGGATATGTTTATTACCTTAATTATGGTGATGGTACCATGGGTATTTGTTTATGGCCCCACTCATAAAATTATATACATTAAAAATGTGCAGTTCTTTATATATCAATTTTACCTCAATAAAACTGTCAAAAAGAAAGATACAGTGGACTCTGCAACATATTCAGGCCTGGCATCACCCTGTTTGATACTGCTAGTATGTCTCTCCTAGAAGATGGAGTTAGGTTTCCTATTCACTATGAATTTCATGATCTCAGCCTTGATAGTACCATTGAACTTGCATGAGTTGAATCATTCTTGTTGGGGTCAATGAAGGGGTTATTTATGGCTACGGTAATTACATTGTCAGAGTTGAACACGGCCCTGGTCACAAGGTACATAGTACAATATAATCTGTCTACTCTAGTCTTCACTGTGATGTCTCAAGAATGCAGTTGGCATTGGAGCCGAAGGTGCGGCTTTTGGTTGAAGGGGGAACAGAAGCCTAATTTAGCTTTCATAGGTTTGCTTCCATAAACTGTTATAAAATGGAAAGGTAAGAGTTAAAAGTTTTTTTTTTTTTCTTCAAATAGTATGTACAAAGCAGAAAATGTTCGGATATTTTATATATATATATATATCCCCCCCCTCGGTAAAACAATCAATAAAAGTTGTTTTTGTCAGAGTTACTTGTTTTTGAAACACTGTATATTGCCAAACTGATTTTTCTGTGAGTATCGGAAACAGGCAAGAACAGTAAGATAGCTTTTATACCATTGTCACAAGCTTCTGTTGAGTGATGCATAGCTTAACAACCAAATGTTGATGTCTCCTGGAATGCTCCTTGATGAAAACATGGGCATTGTAAATATCCCCCATTTCATAACTAATATTTAATGACTCCCTAATGTATGTCAAGAATTCCCACCCAATTCCTATAAAACATGCAAGAATGTACTGAGCAATATAAGTGTATTTTATAGGTGTTGAGATAGATGTAGATTGATGTCACATATAAGATGTGACAGTTGCCCTCATAAGTAGTAGTAGTAAACTTCACTTTTTATGAAGTACAATACATTACCTAAATTTTCTTTCTTTTTTGATTTTAAGTTGTTATTTAAATTATAGTTAACATATAGTATAATACTGGTTTCAAGAGTAGAATTTAGTGATTCATCCTTACATGTAACACCAGTGCTCATCACAAGAAGTGTCCTCCTTAATGCCCATCTCCTATTTAACCCATCCCCTGACCACCTCCTCTCCATCAAGCTCAGTTTGTTTTCTATATTTAAGGATCTCTTATGGTTTGTCATCCTCTCTTTTCTTTTTTTTCCTTCCTTCCTCTATGTTCATGTATTTGTTCTTAAATTCCACATATGAGAAAATCATACGATATTTGTCTTTGTCTGACTGGCTTATTTTGCTTGGCATGATACACTCTAGCTCCATCCACATAGTTGCAAATGGCAAAATTTCATTCTTTTTTATGGCTGAGTAATATTCCATCTATTGTATTTTTTGGTGAAAAAAGTGTTTACACATTATACTAGTATTTTTTAAATACAATTTACATGTCAGCATCTAGAGATCAACTTTAATCTTTTTTTTTATGTTGTGTTAGTCACCATAGAATACATCATTTGTTTTTGATATAGTTTGATAGTGTTCCATGATTCATTGTTTGTTTATAACACCCAGTGCTACATAAAATATTCCATTTTATATATATGAAATATGTATATATAGAGAAAAATATATATCTATATCTATATCTCTTTCTATATATCTCACCTCTCTTTATGTATTTTTCAGTTGATGGACATTTGGGCCTTCTCCATAGTTTGTCTATTGTTGATAATGCTGCTATAAACATCAGGAGCATATGCCCCTTTGAATCAATACTCTTTTAGCCTTAGGGTAAATACCTAGTAGGGCAATCAGTGGGTTGTAGGGTAGCTCTATTTTTAACTTTTTGAGGAATCTCCATACTGTTTCTCAGAGTGGCTGCACCAGATTGCATTCCCACCAACAGTGTAAGAGGGTTCCCTTTTCTCTGCATCCTCGCCAACACCTATTGTTTCCTGTGTTGTTAATTTTATTCATTCTGATAGGTATGAGGTGTTATCTCATCATGGTATTGATTTGTATTTCCTTGATGATGACCGATGTTGAGCATCTTTTCATGTATCTATTAACCATCTGGATATCTTCTTTGGAGAAGTGTCTATTCATGTCTTCTGACCATTTCTTAACTGGATTATTTGGTTTTGGGGTGTTGATTTTGATAAGTTCTTTACAGATTTTGGATACTAACCCTTTATCAGATATCTCATTTGCAAATATCTTCTCCTATTCTGTAGGTTGCCTTTTAGTTTTTTTGATTGTTTCCTTTGTTGTGCAGAAGCTTTTTATCTTGATGAAGTCCCAATAGTTCATATTTGTTTTTGTTTGCTTGCCTCAGGTGACATGTCTAGTAAGAAACTGCTACAGCTGAAGTCAAGGAGGTTACTGCCTGTGTTCTCCTCTAGGATTTTGATGGTTTCCTGTCTCACATTTAGGTGTCTCATTCATTTTGAATTTATTTTTGTGTATGGTAAAAGAAATGGTCCAGTTTCATTCTTCTGCATATCACTGTCCAATTTTCCCCACACCATTTGTTGAAGAGACTGTCTTTTTTCCATTGGATATTCTTTCCTGCTCTGTCAAAGATTAATTGGCTGTAGAGTTGTGGGTCCATTTCTGGATCCTCTATTCTGTTCCACTGATCTATGTGTCTGTTTTTGTGCCAATACTATACTCTCTTGATGATTACAGCTTTGTAGTAGAGCTTGAGGTCCAGAATTATGATGCCTCCAGCTTTGCTTTTCTTTTTCAAGATTGCTTTGGCTATTTGGGATCTTTTGTGGTTCCATATAGATTTTCTGTCTTTATTTTACATTGAGTGAAATAGTCTTCAAGTAGAAAGTTACAGGTATTATGCCTAATGTAATTGTACTTAGTAGATTTGAAGTTGGAGACATAGGTATGAAGAGTAATACCAACTTGCGATAATAGACTTCTTGATGCTATTGCCACTAGTTTTAAATTCTATGGGAAGAAAAATAAGGCCTGGTTAAGGTTTAGTTAAAAACATATAAAGGCCGTCTTGTATGGAAACTATAAAGTGTGTCTCAGAGGATGTCTGAAAGATAGAGCCATGCTTTTTGTAATAAGTAGGGAAGATTTCTCTTTATACAGTGTTTTCACAGAACAGAAAAAGGTAGCCTTAGAGAACACACTAGTCCAAGGCCATGGTATTTCAGCTGGAGATAGCAATGATTGAAGAAAAGAGATTAAATAACCCTCAGGAGAGCAGATATTAATACTATTTACGAATATACACAAAATTTTCAAATCAGTCAATTTCTTTGGGATTCCTTTAGAACAAGCAGGTAAACAATCATACGTGTCATGGTTATTTTCTTAGGTTATATTTCCTGAATTTGCTGATTTGGGAATGGGTTGTTTATGTAGATGTGCTTCGATAGAGTAATAAAATTAGAGTAAAAAATTATAAAGTTAAATATAGGATGGAATTTATGAGGAAGGAAAAGCTGAACCATTATTTCTAAATTTGGCCCTTACATAATGAGAAAAGGATGTTTCTTCAAAACACATTTTCTTGTTTATAATTTTGTTTAGTTTTTAAGTAAGTGGTAATAGAAGTTGATTGGCTATGTCATGATTCCGATTTTCCACAATGTTTAAATACATATAAGTAGAGGGTTATAACAAAACAAAATGTGTCATGAATACAACGAATACTTCTATGTATTAGGCCTATGAAGATGATCGTTTCTATTGTGACTCATGAGGGCAAAATACTCTTGTAGCAGCAGATAAGGTCTTGTACCTGAAAAGGTCTCTGGGTGGGAGGACCACACAGTAAAATCTGCCACATTTGTGAGAAGCATTTAAGGAGTGAGGTGGTGGAGCCCCACCTACTCTCGTTTGCATAAGTTACACGCTTCTCCTGCCCCCACTGCTTGCTGACACTGTTGCAGTTACCAGGGGATCTCTGTTGGGTCTGTGCCCACAGATAAGGCTGTGGTGCTGTCCCTGAGAGCTGGGGCTTCTGCCTGTCTTTTATAAATGGTGATTCCTCTCCTTGCTTGTAAATTAAATGCTTTCATAGCTCCAAACAGACTACTAGACATAATTGGTGTTACTGACTCAATATTTATGTCCCCCTACGCCCTACCCTACATTCCCGATGCCAAATTCACATGTTTAAGACTGTTTTAACCTCCAAAGTGATGGCATATGGAGAAGAGCCCTTGGAAGTACTTAATGTTAGGTCATGAGGATGGGACCCTCATAATAGTAAGAAGGAGAGAGCCAGGTATCCCCCACATCTGTCTCTCTTTTTCTTTCTGTTGTATTTCTCTGTCCTCCTATAACCCAAGGAGAGCGCCATCACCAGAAACACACCTTATTGTCACCTTGGTTTTAGACCTCCAGTCTCCGGAACTGTGAGGAAGTAAATTTCACTTGTTTGAGGAAGCAGGTTATGGTATTTTGCTAAGCCAGCCTGAGCTGACTAAGATACTTGATTTCTGTAGTATTTTGTGACATTGTTTCTGGACATAGTTCAATGTTAATTGTCATTGCAAGCCTATTTTGAGGAATATCTATGACATGATACACGGGTCATGTTATTGTGGTCGTAACACAGCATGGCCAGATGGCAGATCATATGACTCTATAATGTACCAAATTTATGTTATAATAGTATTGCTTGATCATAGTAATGACTCTTACTTTGTCATGACAAACTTGCTAGATTTTTATTACTGGTAAAAATGTATACTGAACATACAACTACAAGGAAGGAATTCATTTTTCTGGAATATTATTTAGATGCAATTTCAGATTTGCTATATTTACATACAACAAAACATATCCAGGGTGAAAGATCAGCTGTAACCTATCTCCACCATCCATAGTAGCTGTGTATCTGTAATTCATCTGTAAACAGAAGCTTTGAGAGTCAGAGGGAACATCTGGGGAGGCTTCATATGCCATGTGGTCTTTGTTTCTCTATTTTATTGTCTATATACACCTGTGGACTCCATGACCCCCAAAACATGTAACTGACAAGGAAAGATACTTCAAACAGGAGCTTAGCTATCATTCAAGCAGGGCCCACAAAGCTGACAGCTTGTAGCTGGATGAGCTGGATGACAGAAAGGAGAACCAGTGCAGCTGACTATAGGAAAGCCATTTGGGGCCAAGGCTTTTTGTTTTTATTCTTTTTCTCAGTAGCATTTTATTTCATTTTTTTTTTTTTTTACTATGATAAGAACACTTTTTTTTTTTTAAGATTTTATTTATTTGAGAGAGAGAGAGAGAGCGCGCACAAACAGGAGGATGGGCAGGCAGAGGGGGAAGCAGACTCCCCACTGAACAAAGAGCCCAACGCAGGGTTTGATCCCAGGACTTTGGGATCATGACCTGAGCTGAAGACAGAACCTTAACCAACTGAGCCACCCAGGCGCCCCTTTGCTGTGGTAAGAGCACTTACCATGAGGTCTACACTCTTAAATTTGTAAGTGCACAACACAGTACTATTAACTATAGGTACACTTTTGGACAGCAGATTTCTGGAACTTACTTGTCTTGTGCTATTGACACATTGTATCTGTTGAACTTCCATTCCCTATTCTCCCTCCCTCCCATCCCACCTACCACCTTTCTACTCTCTGTTTCTATGAGTTTGACAACTCTAGATACTTCATGTAAATGGAATCATGCAGTCTTTGACCTTCTGTGACTGGTTTATTTTACTCAACATCATGTCCTTCAGGTTCATCCACATTATCACAAATGGCAGATTTCCTTTCTGTTTTTTAAGGCTAAATGATATTCTGTTGTCTACATCTATTGCATTTTCTTTATCCATTCATCTGTAGGTGGGTACTTAGGTTGTTTTGTCTTTTGGCTCTTGTGAGTAATGCTGCAATAAACGTGGTGTGCAGATACCTCTTCAGGATCCTGACTTCAGTTCATGTGGATAAATACCCAGAAGTGGGATTGCTGGATTATATGGTAATTCTATTTATAAATTATTTGAAGAATCTCCATGCTTTTTTTTCCATAGCAGCTGCAACATTTTACATTCTCACCGCAGTGTACAAAGACTCTAATTAGAGAAAACTTTAGTAGTTAGATGATGAAATAAGGTCAAGAACTAGGTCTTCTAGCAATTGTGTTTTTTTCCAGTTTTAAGTGTGCTGTTGTGATTAATGAGCAGAACCTTCCAGAGACAACTATTCCATTACCACTGACCAGTGCTTCTTTCTTCTGTGTAACATTGAAACCACCCATCATTTGGAAATCATACAACTTCTGCAATTGCTTTCTCACAAAGGTTTTATGGAGTCCCTGCTGACATCAAGCTCCCCGCCAAAGGGCTCCATGCAAATAATTCTGAGTATAAGTGTCTATGACATTTGCAAATTGATGGATACCACAAACACTACAGTCTCCCATAGCACAATGAATGAGACATTCTCCTTAGTCTATAGGAGTGCCTTTTGGCATGCTTTCTTTCTTTCTTCTTTTCTTTCTTTCTTTTTTTTTTAAGATTTTATTTATTTATTTGACAGAGAGAGATCACAAGTAAGTAGAGAGGCAGAGAGAGACAGGAGGAAGCAGGCTCCCCACCAAGCAGAGAGCCCGATGCAGGACTCAACCCCAGGACCCTGAGACCATGACCTAAGCTGAAGTCAGAGGTTTAACCCACTGAGCCACCCAGGCGCCTGGCATGCTTTCTATTACTAACAGCAAAATGATTGTTTTTGCAATCATGACACATTATGTAAGTGTCATGGGTTGAATTGTATCCTGCTTCAAAGATGTCAAAGTCCCAACCTACAGTACCTGTTCAGATGATCTTATTTGTACTCAGGGTTTTTGTAGATAACAAACTAAGATAATGTCTTTAGGGTGTGCCTAATCCAACACAACTGTGTCCTTATACCATGGTGACTTAGACACAGACACACACAGAAGGAAGATGATGAGAAGACACAGGGAGAACATAATCTACAAACCCAGAAACCCTTGAGGTTCCCAGAACCCAGAGGGAGACTTGGAACAGATTCTCCCTCATAGCACTCACAGTTCCCCTCCTGCAGACAGCTTGAGGTCAGATTTCCTGCCCATGGAACTGAAAGACGGTCAATTTCTAGTGGTCAAGGCACCCAGTTGTGGTACTTTGTTATGGTGGCCCCAGCAAGCTAATATACAAACCTACTGTAAAGTGCTGGATATCACCAAAATAGGTTTTTTTTTTCCCTTAATTTATCAATTGGTATTATTTTCCTCAAACAACCATAAGGTGAAGTAGCAGGGAAAAGTTAATAACAAGAATAGGTAAAAGGAGTTTATCACTTTCATTAATATGACTTTTACTCTATTTAAAGAAGAAAACTTATAATGTTTATTTTTCTGATTACAAAAGTAGTATTTTATCACTGTATTAATTTATAAACCCAGAAAATTTAAAAAAGCGGAATTAAACCATAATTACAGTAACTAGAGATAATTACTTCTATACTTTTATTACTTTTGCTTCCAGTCCTTTTACAAACTGTGTATTTGTAGGGGTACCTGGCTGGCTCAGTTGGTAGAGCATGCAACTCTTGATCTCAGGGTCATGAGCTTGAGCCCCATGTTGTGCACAGAGATTACTTAAAAAAAAAAAAAGCTAACAATCTTAAAAACTAACTTAACTTTTCTGAAGAAAACAAGTTCTTGTTAATTCTTTTTTATTTTAAAGTGATAGGCTCATGCAGAACTAGAGGGGTTAATACCTCATTCTCACATGTATTTGATGGGATGTACGTAAGCTGGTAATATAATTGACTTAACTTTTAAAAGCACATGTAAGTTCATGTTTGTATTTGTCATTGCCTAAAATAGATCTATTTTTAAAAGCACAGCATGCTACCATTAGACATTGAAGTGTTTTATTTGGACTGGAATACAAAGCAGTAACCCAAATGTGGTCCCTATGAAATCGTCAAAATTACTCCCTAGCATGATGCTTTATAAAATGCTGTGTAAATGCTTCATAACCCCCAGCTTCAGAGCACAAATGAATGTCATGAGCCTGTGGTTCCAGTCGAAGGTGGCCTGATAGTGTTTTTCCCAGTACGAAGACCATGGGAAGATGGAGGAGTCACTAATGAGATCATTTCTTTTCAGTGGCTCTCTCAGAATGAAATACATAAAATATATAAAAGTGGCCTTTATTATTAAGCTATAAATAGTAGTTACTGATGGTTTAACTCTAGTTCCTTCAGATCATGTTACATTAACACATTGTGGCTTATATATAGGAAGAATATGGCTGAATATACTAATGACATCTCATGTGTTTATTTACTCATATATTGGATTGTCAGATTAAGTAACTAGAAATACAGGACATCCAGTTAAATTTCAATTTCAATTTCAATATACTAAAATTTATATTTTAGTATAAGGATGTCCCATGCAATATTAGTCATTCACTAATAATTAAAATAGTCATTCACTGAATGACTGAAATTCATGTTGGGTATTTCTGTATTTCACCTGGTAATCCCAGATCTTACTTACATGCCTATTCTAGGTAACGTTTAAGAGATAATTTTTGGTTATACAATGTTTATAGCAATCAAAGGGAAAATCTGTTTACTCTAGTCAAGGTGGTAGATACATAGAGAAGCTGAAAAAGAATAGAGAAAAGGAGAAATTGTCTTTCTCTTTTTTTTTTTTCAGTGTAAATTCACCTTTTTTGGGCAATTAAATTTTAAGTCACCAGTTTGATATTTAAATTGTTTATAAAGGCATATGCCTTTCGAATAAAAGAAGAAAAAAGCCTTGAGAGTACTTTTGATTTTCTCTGCCTCTACTCATCTGATTAGTACAGATTGTTTAGTTTGACATCTGTTAATTTTTATAAGAAATATGATACCGATTGTGTACTTTTGGTGGGGAAGATTGCCCTATTTATATCAAATACTTGAAATATTCATGAAAGTGGTGGTCTCACAGACAGACATAAAAGGGATAAATGCAGGATCAACTGGATATAACATTGTATTATTTTGTGGGACAAAGCGGAATGGTGTAGGTGAAGAGGGACTGAGACTAGGGTTCAAGAATCATGTTTTGGTGTACCACACATGGCGGATGATAGCAAAAAGACAAAACTCAGGAAAGCTTGAGGAAATCCTCTGGAAGAGTTCTGGAGAAATGACATTTATCTTCCTTGGGAGGTAGGGGTGGGTGGGTGTGAGTCACACACTCCAGTCCAGAGAGATGTTGGTGACAATTTCTACAACACAGAATCTGAAAACTAGAAATAGAGTAAAGGTCTTTTAAAATATGGGTCTGTAGAAATGAAATAAAAGTCATACTAAGGAATGGTCCATATGGAAAATGCAGTGTTGCTGAGAAGTGCTGATTTGGAAAAGAAGGAGGGAAGGTGGGAGAAGTCATGACTGTGTGAGGGGTTTACATGGAATGAGGTAGGCTAGAAACCGATGCTTATTTCTTAAGTAGATTGCCTTTAAATCAACTGGAAGTAGGAAATGAATAATGAAGAGGTAAATGGACAACTACTAGATTAGGAGATAGATAAAGAAATTTAACATAGCACCGACTTTAGTGTAAGACATAATTATGGATTAGTGAAGAGAAAGTCAGTGTGTTATTTTGCACCATGACACTTGTGGAATACACGTTTGGATTTCACTGGGAACATGTCTGTAGAGTACACAAGTTATTTCTGAAAGTTTGTGATTGATTTGGGGGAATGGAACTAAGGCCCATATAATGAGATGGGTTCTTATGACCTAAAATAAAATGATAATAAGCTTTTTTAAGTAAAATTTTTTATTTATGGAACAAGAATGTGATATACATTCTGTAAACTTTTGATTATATAGAAAAATCCCAAGGCAATACATGAAATTTTCTTCTGTAACCCACCTGAATCATGATCTCCTGGTGGCATCTAGTTCAATTACTCTAGAAGTGTGTGTGGGAGATGGAAATATGGCTCCTGCTATGATTGTGGGTGTGGCTGTGTATATGGCTCTCCCTGTGGTGGTAATGGTTCTTGTGGTTCTTGTTACAGAAGATTCTATTGATTTTTGTTTCTAGAGTATCACTGTTAAGCATCCTGGCTCCTATTTAGTACTTCTACAATCCATGACATTTTAAGCACACTTAACTCCAACAGTACCCCACTCAAGAAAGTTGGGTATTTCTTGCTGACAACCTCATTTGTCTTCAAATTCCTTTTGGTTCTAGACATATGTGGTATCATTTAGAGATTGAAAATGTGATTACAATGGAATTGTAAAGAATATGAAAATTCCATATGTGTGAGTCAATACCCACTTTAGACTTTTTGATCATTATGAAGCCAGACAACCATTTGGATAAGTTGAACCTCAGGTTTTTAGATATTGGTTCTTCAAATATTTTTATTTTTTATCATTTATATTCTTTTAAAAAGATTTATTTATTTTTAAAAGAGAGAAAGAGTTGGCAGTGGGGAGAGGCCAGAGGGAAAGGGAGAGAGAAAATCCTCAAGCAGATTCTATGTGGAGCTGGGAGCCCATCATGGGGCTTGATCCCAGGACCCTGAGATCCTGACCTGAATACAAACCAATAGTCTGAAGATTAACCAGCTGTGACACCCAGGTGCCCCTATCATTTATATTCTATTAAGACCTTGAATTATTTGTCAACACTTGACATATACTCAATAATAAATATTTACCAATTGATTGAATATACCTCTAAATAGAATCTGAAAACTAGAAATGATGTAAAGGTCTTTTGAAATAATAAACAAAAAATGAGGACTCTTAAAGATAATGTTATAGTCCAGATATCTATGGTGACTGATGAAAGATGAACATGCATTGTAAAGGCACTAAGTAGTAGTTTCAATTATGAATTTAAGCCTCTATAAACCTTAAAATTCCTTCATCGGTCAAGATATTTGTTGTAGATAAGCAGGCTACGAAAACAACACATAATAAAGATTATATTTATGCAGAAGAGTTTTATTTTTATTTATTTATTTTTTAAAGATTTTATTTACTTATTTGACAGATAGAGATCACAAGCAGGCAGAGAGACAGGCAGAGAGAGAGAGAGGAGGAAGCAGGCTCCCTGCTGAGCAGAGAGCCCGATGCAGGGCTCAATCCCTGGACCCTGGGATCACAACCCACGCTGAAGGCAGGTGCTTTAACCTCTTTAACCCACTGAGCCACCCAGGCGCCCCCAAAATGTCATTTTTAATGGCTGAGTAGTATTCCAGTGTGTGTGTGTGTGTGTGTGTGTGTGTGTGTGTGTGTGTGTATACACGTTACAGCTTTATCCATTTATCTGTTGATGAACATTTGTTTAAACTTCTTGATTCAAAAAGCTGGAATTGTTTGGACGACTTAGTCAAAATCAGATTTTCTCTCTCTCTCTCTCTCTTTTTTTTTTTTTTTGGTTATATGTGTTACATAATTACAAAATTCTTTAACAAATCCCTTATTATTCAATTTTCTAGTTAACATTTATACAGGGTATACAATATTTAAATAAACCTAACAGAAATGGAAAATCAGCCTACAAGTATTTGATTCATTAAGTTGTATTTCTATTGATATTCTTTAACCTTAGTTTTTACCAAAATTCTTAAAACCATTCAGGATTTGCTAAGAACTGTAAGAATCTTAACCAAATTCTTTAGACATTAAAACTGAAAACTACACTACTATATAGCCAATCACTATTAGGGATTTTGACCATTTAAAAAATATTTATTTATTTATCAGAGAGATAGAGATAGATAGAGATCATGAAGTGGGGGGGAATAAAGGGAATGGGAGAGGGAGAATCTCAAGGAGACTTCTTGCTGAGTGGGGGGCTCGATCTCACTACCCTGAGATCATGACCTGAGCTGAAATCTAGAGTTGGCTGCTTAAGCAACTGAGCCACCCACGTGCCCCAGATTTTGAATATTTTTAATAATCCTAGGAAAATACACTTTTTTCTAAATCTGTAGCCAGTTTGAGTATGTAGGGAATCTACAGTTGTTTGCTTTTATGCTATAAGAAGCAAGAGAAAGAACTTAACTGATCTCTGCTATCATTGGAGTCCATGTGTAGAAGGCCTTCCATGTATATATACTATTAGCAGGGTGCTTAGACTGGGTGGGATCGGGAACACTTAGAAGGTCCCAACTCCATCCCTGAGGTAGTAGAAAAATAGCCCTATGAGACTGCTGTATGTGATGAACTGAGACCAGGAGTATTTGTGTGGTGGTAATAAACAAATCTGCATGTTTTCCTTTGTTAAAAGAGCATGGATTTGGGGATCCTCACAGTCTCGCACTAGGTCTCAATGTTCCCATTTACTAACTGTGCATGCATCAGAAGTTTTCTTAATTTATGGAAGCCCATTTCTATTTTCCTTTAAAAGGAGATGATAAACACTAACCTCAGACAACTGTTATCATAGCTAATGAAATTATACGTAGTGTGTAGTACAATATCATACTTATGATAGCTATTCAGTAAAGAACAGTATTTTGTTGTTGGAAAAATGACTACTTGTATATGTTGTTTTAGATCGGATTTAAAGCAACCCTTAATCTTGGCCAACTATTATGAGGTAGCAACCTCCAATTTAAGTTATCTGATTGTATTGTTTTTTTTTTTTCTTTGTCTCTTGCTTTCATTGGAATTCATGGCATGCAGTAGAATTGCTACAGCAACCTAAACTCTATGCATTTCCTTGTCCATACTGATAAATATCCAGATACTTGGAAGCATCTATAGAATAATGAGATCTGAAATTTTAATATTTTGAAATTATTTAGAGTTATTTTGTTTTCCCCCACAAAGTAAAACACCAAGAAATAATATGCATATTAATTTTATTTAAGAGCCAAAGTATAGCATCATCTTATATTAGATACATGCTACATCATCTCAATTTATAAGCACCCATTAAGTATTTAGCCTCCCCTGAATGACACCTGGGAACTTCATAGTTGGGAAAATAATAACCTGAGACTCTCAACTATAAAGCAGAGTATGACCTTCTGGGGAATGTTGTTATATTGCTTCAGTGATTTTTTTTTCTTGTAATTACTGTATTTGCTGGGTATTTTGCCATGTTGTTTTCAAATTAAAACCCAACATCATGGTGAAGTGCCTCTGGGAAAATGGATTCTATAGAAATGAAACAATTCGTTATCATTTGAGATTATGTACCAGTGAAAGGTCAGAGATATGATCCTTTAAAACTCTAAACCATGATAATTATCTTCACTCTCAGCATAGAAAAAGTAGACAATATTCTTGTATTCTGTTATAGGTGGAATTAATTTTGGGCTATCTGTTTCACTTGGTCTTTTATTTGATATTCATGTTCGCTAGTAATTATTAAAATATAAAATAAAGTTTTGATCTATAGATCTGCCATCTGTAAATCAGAACATTCAACCTTTCTTTGAAAACAAATAATGGCAGTAATAAAAACTTCAATTTTCAGTAGAAAATAAAATAGCAATAGCTTACAAATGGTAACAAATTAGCTAGTTTCTTTTATCTATCCATACTGTAGCTTGTTACACAACAGTGAAAATATTACAATAAAGTATCCATTTTTGTTGCTAATGAATCATATATATTGCTCTTCTCAAATAAGAAAAAGTAGTTTCAAATGGGAGTAGAGGCAAATAATAGGTAAGGGGATATTTATTTAAAGCACCTCCTACCCATTTTCTATCAAAGTTTCAGAAGTACTTTTTCCGATTATATGCCAAGAATCTAACTAAAAGACAGCAATGCAAAACATAAATGGTTTAGGTCATTTTCTTTTTCTTTTCTTTCTTAATTATTTCGCACTAGTAGCAGGGCCAAGGGATAGGGAGAGAGAATCTCAAGCAGACTCTGCACTGAGAGCAGAGCCTGATGTCAAGCTTGATCCCACCATCCTGAGATCATGATCTGAGCTGAAACCAAAACTCGGACGTTTAACCAACTGTGACACCCAGGGGCCCCTGGGTCATTTTCTATTAATTTAATCACACACCCAGCAATTTCTATTAAAGTTCTATATTTTTTTCCAATTATATACGAAGCAACAATACAAAGCATAAATGGTTTAGGTTATCATACATAAATTGAACTTTCATTAAATTAAATATTCATACATTAAATATTATAATAGTAGTCTCTGTGACCTCTTGGTTATGAATGTTCTTTAATAAGACAACAGGGAAAACATTCCTGGAGCCATGGCATTTAGGAAGGATCATGGTAAACAGGTTCGGATATTTTTGTTTGCCATTATTTTCATTTTCCATCTCTTCATTGAGTTTTTATTTTATTTTATTTTTAATTTTTTTAAAAAGATTTTATTTATTTATTTGACAGAGAGAGATCACAAGCAGGCAGAGAGGCAGGCAGAGAGAGAGGGGGAAGCAGGCTCCCTGATGAGCAGAGAGCCCAATGTGGGGCTCGATCCCAGGACCCCAAGACCATGACCTGAGCTGAAGGCAGAAGCTTAACCCACTGAGCCACCCAAGTGCCCCAAGTTTTTGTTTTAAAGAAAAGAGTGCCTATCTCTCTAAAATGTGCTTCCTGGTTAGAAACTTCATCAGAGAAAACATCACATAGGCAACACAGGGACGTATATTCTGGGCTCTGAATTTTTCTCCCTGATAAAACTTAATGGGATCCTCCTTTTTTCTTTCCTTTCCATGTACTTTAGTTGCAACTTCCTGGTGCTTTTGGTGCACTTTGGACTCACCTCATTTTGTTAAGACCTTTGTGTTCCCTGGTCTCCGGAGCCAGAGAGGTAAGAGTCATGACCCTCTCTTCTGCTAGGGGGCAGTAAAATCCACTCCCAAGTACATATGAATCCCAATATAGAATCCCAATATAGAACCTGGCCTCAATTTTTAAGTGCACACACAGTGGAAACGAACACCAAACAACCAAAGCAAACAGACAACTTCAATTAACTTTATATTTTTTTTCTGAGGCTGGACTGATTTAGTTTAAGGCAATTTTTCCCCTCAGAGGATTCGTTGTTTGAGGTACAACCACAATGATAATTCAAATATCCTTTGGTTTCCTAAGATTTAAGGCACTCTACAGTCCCCCAGATAAAGCAGATTTCTTAGAGGAAACTTCAAAATAGCCTTCAATGTCTGTCCCCCAAGACTTCTTTATACAAGTCAACTTAGATTCGAGAACGTGGATGTTCTGCCCAAGGCTGATCAGTTGATAGAGAAATGAGAAAAACTCAACCATCTTTGTTGCTAGTAAGGTGGGAGATTTCAACTTCATAATGTTGTGATTAAACTAAATGCTATGAACATGCACTGAATATTTATACTAAGTGCCAGGAAAGCAAATATGTACAAGACATGGTATCGATCATTCAAGAAAGTACGGTGTGGAGGTGGAATTCAACACTGAACCCACAACTATAATGTTATGCAGGAACTCATGAACTCAACAGGCTTTTGTAAAAACCCAGCCAGAAGGAAAAAATACAAACCACTCTGAAATTTTGTCTCATGTATGTCAATAGGTGTGAATTAGGCTTGCTGGTAACAAAAGTGTACAATAGATGGAATTTTAATATTTATTTTATATCCAGGACATAACGGAAATCAGAGTCCCATTTAATGAGCTGATGGGGAATTGTGTTCATGAATGTATTATAGCTTGTTCCTTCTTCTCCTCCTCCAAGGGTCATATCAGAATCTGTGACTTTCTGGTGTTGCTGATCGTGAATGACATCTTCATTGTGCAAGCCTGTGATAGGGTTTTGAAATTGATCAGCTGAATTCTCTAGGGGAAGTGTGGAGTGCAGAGTCTTTGCTGAAGCTGGAAATTTATTATAATTTTTCTGTTTTCTTTGGAGCCATACTAACTGCTTGGGTGTTCCCCTGAAGTGGTACCCAGATTCCTACAGCTCAAGGTGCCCACAGACCTCCTTCCTCTTCCCTTTCCAGAGCATTGGGCAAGACTGCTCTGTTTCCCACTCTTTCACTCTGCTATGTTTCCCTCAACAATATTAAAACCTTTGTCCGTTTCTAAGACACTTAGATTTTAACAATGAAACAAGGAGTCCTTATTCCATGCTCCATCTAAATCTCATCCTGTGTCACTGTCAAACATACTTCTGATACCTTTGCTTGACTGCACCCTTTGTCAATGCAAAGTGTTCTCCTGGTGTGAAGGTTGAGGGTCACTGACATGAAGAGAGTTCTCAAATTGAGCAATGGTGGTAAGATTCAATAATCTGGGCTGTCTGGTTGGAGGAAATCATTTCACTAGAGTGGTTCTTGTTTAACTGGAAGAAGTTACCTTCTTCTCTAGGGAGGCTCAGCCAGGTGGCTCCACCATGCAGGATGGGGGACCAGAGTGGCTTCTTTTCAGGCTCTTGTCCATTTTCCAAGGCCTGCCTGTCAGTACACTGTGGGTCACACCTTGAGCCCATGTCACCAACTGCCCATTTTGTCAAATATTCTTTTAACAAAATAACTGGAGAAGTCACATATCTGAATGGCAGCATTACCATTGACAGATGTTTGTTTCTCTCCTTTCTTCATCTGAAGAAATCCTGTTCATCAATCAATTTAATTTTGTGGTGTAAATGTACCTTATCCCCCCCTCCCCCGGCTTCCACAGCACCCTGTCCACAGGCCTGTTGTATCATCTAACCTTCCGGTGGTTTTTTCCTCCTTTCCACTCCCTTCTACACCCTTGACTTGCCCTTCTCTCCTCCTCTTCTCTTCTCCCTTCTCATCTCCTTCTTTTATTCATTGTCCTGGATGTTCATGTCTATTTCCCTTACAGCACAATTCACTTCTTGTAAACACAGGGACAAGAACCTAGCAATAGGAGGTTTCGTTTGTTCAATGAATGAGTGAGTAACAGGTTAAATGGGCAAAATAAGCAACTCTGGATTTATGACTGAATTCTATTCTCTCTGATATTGATTGCAATTAAAAAAATAATATTTTTAATCTGGGAACACATTTTTTCAACATAAGAGTACCACATATATCCTTATTCGCCTGTAGTTAGCTCTTGTTTATCTACTCAAATCCCTTGAATCCAACAGGTAAAAGAATCAGAACTTGACTGGAACAAAATCTTTTTTCTCATCGTTGTCACTGGTTTGTTCACCTCAGTAAGATTGGGAGTCTTTGTCTAGATAAAACTATCCATGCAATCAATATAAAACACAAATTATTTGGACAAAAATATATAAAAGTACCTGAAAAGGGTAGAATGGGAGAGTAAAGAGAGAGGCTCTAATGAGCTCACATGGATTCTTTTTTTTTTTTTTTTGAATATTTTATTTATTTATTTATTTGATAGGCAGAGAGGCAGGCAGAGGGAGAGGGGGGAAGCAGGCTCCGCGCTGAGCAGAGAGCCAGATGCGGGCTCGATCCCAGGATCCCAGGACCCTGGAATCATGACCTGAGCCGAAGGCAAAGGCTTTAACCCACTGAGCCACCCAGGCACCCCGAGCTCACCAGGATTCTTAAATAGAGTTCATTAATGTGGAAGAGAAAGTCTTACATTAGTTTCAGAAGATAGTGAAGATATGTTAGAATGGCATCCAAAGGGCAAAAACGTGAGCAACATTTCAAAATTCATGAAAATAAATCCATTGGTAAGTTTTGTAACTAAATTATTCCATTTCTCTTATGAAATTAATATACAATAAAATAACATTTCTTTTTTTTTTAAGATTTTATTTATTTATTTGACAGACAGAGATCGCAAGTAGGCAGAGAGGCAGGCGGAGAGAGGAGGAAGCAGGCTCCCTGCTGAGCAGAGAACCCAATGCGGGGCTCGATCCCAGGACACTGGGATCATGACCTGAGCCAAAGGCAGAGACTTTAACCCACTGAGCCACCCAGGCGCCCCATAACTAACATTTCTAATAAGGACTTAACACTTTTTCAAGGTTGGGTGCCTGGAAGGAGAATCTGGTTCATGGGAAATTTTCCTTGTGTCTTTCCCTTTTGCATTCTAAGTTGTAGTTGAGCATTGCTTTAGAAAAAGCATGAAAATATCCTAATTAATTCCCTTCATGCACAATTAAGGAGACGGAATCCCTAGCAGATGAAGAGAGGGTTGCTCTGTGTTTCATTATCATTATTTTCAAATAATATTAACTAAGCCACCTCCTGTGCTAAAGGGTGGAACTTAGTGCTCCATAATAGAAATGGGACAGATGTCATCCTTGACCCTATGAATGACAGAAATGAAACATATGGCATTGTTTCATATATGTCCAGAATAAAGAGCAACTAAAAATGTAAAGTGATACTTAAAAATATATATTCAGCAGAAAATGTCTATTTATAACTAATTATTTACTATACAAACTGCAATATTTTCTTGTACATCTTGTTGACAGATGCGATAACACAGAAATTTCCTGCAAAAGTTGAGGTGTTTCAGATTCTCACCAGCAGTGTATGAAAGCACTGGTTCTGGGAATCTTCAATTGTGGGCTGGATATTACAGACTCGTTTTCTGTCTTACCAACAGAAGAGTGGTGTCAAATGCTTTGGTACATCAGTATGTAGTCACTGAAAATAATTTTATGGCTCAATCTGTCAATGTGAGAAAGATGTTCATGTTATGCAAAACAAAATATTATCAACTGAAAAAAAAGCAAACTGATAGTCCTATGTATCTAACCTTTATGGATCTCCAGCCCATGTGATTCTGTACCTAGAAGAGTCCACGAATCATCATCAAAACAACCATGCAAAAAATAAATAACAAAATCTGAACTTCTCTTCCAAATATGAAAGGGTGTTTCTCTCCCAAACATGAAAATGTGTCAAATTTGTAGCCCCTGGCAATGGTCTTTACTAAAGCAGGAGAGTTGTCCTTTGTCTCAATGCCCTAGGATTTCTACCACCCCTACATGGCCTCTCCTCTCTCATCACTCCTGCCCTTTTTAAAAGGAGGGAATAATCTTTCCTCTCCACCTGCAGTCTCTCTGTCCAGTCTCTTCCCATTCTCTGATTCAGTGTCACAGACTCTCCTCAAAGGCGGATAATAAAAGAGAAACTGATCAAAAACAAATGTTTATATTGAAAATATTTATAAGTAAATAATTTTTGAGACCACTATATAATACCATTCTTGTTTTTTTAAGTAAAAAAAAAAAGTAAAAAAATGTGTTACTGTGAGTTTGTATTAATATAGAAATGATGGAGCTGTAAACACTGCTGTGTCAGCATCAGTTAACTGGGAGGTCTTGCCCTTCTCCAGCTGCATCTGTGTGTATACCCAAGAGTGGAAGGGTCCATAAGTATGGTCAGATTTAGCTATATGTAATAATCCAAAATTGCTTTCCAAAGCAGTAGTTTCAATTTATATTTCTACCAGCATTAAAAACAACAAAACCAACTTACCTCTTGTGGGGCCCTGGGGCTTTGGATAAGGTAAGATCACACAGGTTGATTCAATGGCATGGTTGCTGTTTTAGCTCACAGGGTGAGTAGTGTGCCCATGGGTGCTTATTTATTATTATTCTTTTTAACTAACATATAAGTTACATATATTCATTAATATGAATCAACATTATATGTTAGCTACTTAAAAAGGACAATAAAAATTCATTTTTTCTGTTATCTAAGAAGAATTTGGGGACTATGAATATTTATTTGAGGTTCTGGAATTTTCTTTTAAGAAAGACGTTCTTTCTCTTCAAGTTCCACTTGAAGGTGTGGTAACTATTCATTCAGGTTAGAACTTTGATTAGTCTCCTCGAGGTTTAGTTAGATGCTAACCCTACCATCCCTTTGGTTTACCTTGATTAGCAACTGGCAACTTCTAGGAATTCATGCCCTTTTCTTGCTTGACTTCAGGAATCCTGAAGAAAAATTTTGGATGCCTATAGTAACTAGTTCCTTGTGGCCTCCATATCCACAGTGAAATATTACCCCTAGCATTGTCTTTATATTTGACATTTTATCTGGTCCACATTATTTTTTTTTAAAGATTTATTTACTTATTTTAAAAAGAGAGAGAGCGTGCATGAGCAAGTGGGAGGGGCAGAGGGAAAGGGAGGGAGACTCTCAAGACTTTGTGCTGAGCACAGACCCGACATGGGGCTTGATCTCACAACCCTGAGATCACAACCTGAGCTGAAACTAAGAGCTGGACACCTAACTGACTGTGCCACCCAGGTGCCCAGGTTCAGATTATTTTTATAAACATTTTCTCGCTCAGTAGGATTATTGCATCTCTTAAGTGGTGTGAAATCTATTAAAATAATGGTATTAAACAGATCATAGAGGGTTTTATCTTTTTAAAAAAGATTTATTTATTTATTTATTTATTTTAGAGGGAGAGTGTGAGTGAGGTGAGGAGTGGAGGGAGAGGAGGAGAGAGTCTCAAGCTGACTCTGCTCTGAGTGCGGAGCTTGATGCAGAGCTTGATCTCAAGACCCTGAGATCATGACCTGAGCTGAGACTGAGAGTCAGGTGCTTAACCGACTGAGCCACCTAGGTGCCTTGTGAAGGATTTTATCTTAAGCTTTAGGACAGGAAATTAGTACGGGGAAACCAACCATTACTCTGCCAGAAAGAAAAAGATAGGAAGACCACCTAGAGCTACCATTCTGCCATTGTTCCTGTCTCAAAACATTTCCGTGTATTTGGAAAGTAATTAGAATATTTTTTTATTCTGTGGAATTATCCTAAATTATCCTCATCAGACTCTGTTCTGCCCGAGATAAATATAATTCTGCTCTCATTGTTCTATTTGCTCTGGATGGGCTATCTATGCCAGGACAAGGAAATGCCACTTAACAATGCCTCCATGAGGGTGAATCTCTCATCAGTGTTCAAATTCATACAGCTGTGTTTGTAGAGCAAAACATCTAGTCTGATGACATCCAAGCTGGTAGGGGAGCAGAAAATAAATCAAACATCTGGAAAAATCATGAGAGAAACATATGTACTTTAAGAAGAAAAGAGCCACTTAGCTCTTTTCCCTTAGAACTACCTTAAAGAGGCAAATTATAAACTCACAGCAAATGAGTTACTATCTTCTGCTCAGACACCATTGTAGAATGGGTTAGTGGAATGATTGCCAGGCTATGACTCAGAAAAGTCTCTTAAACTGCTTGCAGTTAGCTTTTTGCTTCCGGTACCCTGTCAAAAGTGTTCTTGTACTGTATCTTTGACACCATGTTGCTCGGTCCAAAGATCAGTTCTTCATTGTCAACTTCTTTGACCCATCACCAGCATTTACTAGCTTACTATTTCTTCCTCTTTGAATGTCTTTCTTTCCTTGAATTTCAAGTCTTCCTGCTCTCTTGTCTTCCTCTACTTTCCTGGTCAATTTCTCTGTTTCCTTCCTCACACCTCTGTGTTTCTCTGACATATGTTAAGATGACCTTGTCTCAATCCCTGGACCTCTTGGCTTTCTTGATCAGTTGCTATCTGCTTCTCTAGCATGTTGAGAGCTCATTTGGTTTTATAACTCTAAGTATGATGTCTAAAATCTAGGTGACTTAAAAACTTATATTCCCAGCTTTTATCTTTTTCCTGATTCATGTAGCCAACTGGCTCCTTGAAATTGCCACATTGTTTCTAATTAACACCTCACATTTATCCAGTCTAAAGTTGAGCTCCTAATCTTCTCCCCCCAACCATCAAATCTGTCTTGCCTAATACCTTCTCCATATCAGTTGGTGGCAATTCCATTCTTCTAGTTGTGAAGGGCCAAAACTAAGAGACCCTCTTGGTTCCCCTCTTTTACCTTCCATATCCAACCCATCCGGAAACAGGCTTGGCTCTCACTTCAGACTCTATCTAGAATTCTCACCTTGGTGGTCTCAGCCACCACTATCGCTCATCTAAGTTACCAGAAAGTGCTTCACAGAGTCCCTTCTTCATCTCCTCTTGCTCTCCATAGTCTGTATTTTAATAGGGCAGCCAAAGTGAACTTTTAAAATGTGTGTCTGTACATGTATCTGGTCAAAATTCTGGTAGTCTCTGTTTCACCCAGAGTAAAAGTGAAAGTCCTTAAGATAGCCTGGAAGGCCCTGAGGGTTCTGGCTCTTGTTTGCCTTTTGTAGCTCTCTCCCTGCTGTTCCCATCATTTTGTCATCCCCAGCCACAGTCGCTTCCTTGCTGATTGTTCCAGGAACAGTATCAGCAGGCTCCTCTTCCAGACTCAGCTCCAGCTGGAAGTCCTCTCTGCACATATCAGTGCGCTTTACTCCCCATCTCCTTTCCTTTGCTCTGTGAAGATTCTCCAAAGACACTTCTTTCCATGACGTCTCTTCTTTACTCCAGCTCTTGGAACCTCTTGATCCCCTTTCCATACTCCACTTTTTCTTTTTCCCATATCACTCTCTCTATCTTGTCTACTACATCACCTATTATTTATGACTCCGTAAATTGTCTCTGCTGCTGTGGGGGGCAGGCTACCTAATGGCGCCCAGAGATATCAGACTCTGATGCCTGGGACTGATAAATGTTACCCAATTTGGAGAAAGGGGTCTTTGTACATGTGACGAAGTTAAGGATCTTGAGAAGTGTAGATTATCCTGGGTTCTTGGATTATTTGTGGGCTTTAGGTGAAATTGTATGTTCTTTTTTTTTTTTTTAAGTCTTTATTTATTTGAGAACCAGAGAAAGAGAGAGAGAATGTGTGAGAGTGAGTGTGCATGAGCGGGAAGAGGGATGGAGGCAGAGGGAGAAACAGCCTCCCTACTGAGTAGGGATCCTGGTGCAGGGCTGGATCCTAGGGCCCTGAGGTCATGGCTGAGCTGAAGACAGGTGCTTAATCAACTGAGCCACCCAGGTGCCCTGCAGTCATGTGTTCTTATAAGAGAAAAGCAGATGGAGATTTAGCAGACAGAAGAGATCAGGCAATGTGATCACAGAGGAAGAGAGTGGACTGATGAAAGCACAAGCCAAAGAGTGCCCGTAGGCACTGGAAGGTGGAAAAAGCAAGTGGCAGTTCTCCTGCAGAGCTTCAAGGGGGAATGACGTCTTGCAGGCCCCTTGATTTCAGTCTGGTGATACTGAGCTCAGACTTTTTGCCTCCAGAACCATTAGAAAATAAATTTCTGTTCTTTTTTTCTTCTGTTCTTTGAAGCCGCCCATCTGGTAATACGTGTTAGCAGCCGCAGGAATGAATATAACCGTTACAGTATGAACTCCATGAAGGTGTGGACCTTTGTACTTTTGACTCGCTAATGTATCTCAAATTCCTAAAACAACGCTTAGAGTGTTAGTAGGTGTCCAGCAAATATTTGTTGAAAAAAAGAATAATATCCATTTTCCTCTTTATATACTTATACCGATCTTGCCTACTTTTTAGGGATGTTTTAAAACTGAATTTGTGCTCTTACTATTCTTTCAATATTCTTTGACATTTTCTATTCGGCAGCAAATTTTAGTAAACTTTTCCACTTATGCTCCAAGAATATACCTGATAATTTTCAAGCTTGTAGTATTTGTCTCTACCATAGGGTTAAAATCCATTATTTTTTTCTTCTTCTGAAATTAGAATACAATATTGATCAGAAGGATGGTACTTTCTTGATTATGATTTTATGGACTGAACAGCTAAGAAACCCATGGGAGACATACTAAATATTAACCATATTTTAAAAAGATGACATACAGTTGTGAGGAAAAATGAAAAAAAATATATATAAAACTGAAGACTTTCTCCACTAATTTTCAAGCATTATTAATAATTGCTTTGCACAACGCTGCATAACTTTTGTCTGGAACAGAATACACTTTTCTGAGTATCAGAGCCAGCATTTATCTGTAGCTTGGAAACCTTGCTGAGCTCTGTGTGTAAGGTCTTCTCAGGAACTTCAAAGTCGTCTTTTATCTTTTCTTTAGTAAGAAACTTCCGGCTGCTTACTACAAAAAAAAAAAAAAAAATTTTCATTTCTCCTTTTAAGGTGTCTACTTAGGTCCCTATTTCATCCTGTAGACTTTAATAAGTAAAAGCAAAAATGAAGTTTTCAACAATGTGATCTGGAAAATCCCATGATTATTGTTCTAAACAATGGTTTTCCTGCTGGGCTCCATACTTCTAGATTTGAGCGTATTCTTGTTATCTTCCATTTGTACTGAACACACTTCCCCTAGCAACTGTCTTACTCAGAGATTTAAACACTAAACTAATTGTGCTACAGACTGATTTGAACATAAAGATTTTATTTTGAACAGCCTGGTGTTCCTAAGCCAAGCTATAAGCTTTATTATATTTTAAGTACAAACGGAAAATACACTTTCAATAAAAAAGAAAACCAATACTCTCCCACATAATAATGTAATAACAGCATTTTTAATCTTTGTGTGTTCTCTCTTGGTAATTACATGGACAAATAAATTCTGTATGCATCATTTATATAATTGTAATAAAATGTATGTATAATTTGGAAAACACTGATGGGCTGGACCTCCCTTGATTCTTTTCACCTCCGAACAGTCCTACTTATGTTATTTTAGTTTACACCTTCATTATATCTCCTCTGGATTATGCTCTCAGGCTTGCTCCTTCTCACCCTCCAGGCCATCTTGCCTTTTGTCTGGTTCTTCCCTAGTCTGTTTTCTACATGGTGGCAGAATGTTCTTTTCAAAGAATAAAAGATTATCTCTATCTATCTATACATAGTTATCTCTATCTATTACCTCTATCTATCTCTATCTATATGTAGAGAGAAATGAAAGATTATCTCATATCTATCATATATAGATATGAACTCCGTCATATCTATAGAAATATGCTCAAATCTTCAATTTACTACAAAGACCTCTTAATCACGTGGGTCTCATTATCATTCCTTTCCATAAACCATCTACCATGTCTACTCACACACACTTCACATCAGCCAGACGTACATACCTGTGGATTTTCTGGAATTGCTCAGGCTATTCCCTTTATGGTTTGTACTGGACATTATCCCCTTTCTCTTCTAGTTAACTGAGCTTTAAAAATCTCAATTCAAGCCTCATGTCCTCTAGTTACTCAAGTTTCTTTCAACTTTCAGAGCATGCTAAACATTTATATTCAACATAGCACTCATTTAGATTCATCTGTCTGCCTTTTGGTATTATGCAATTTATGTATTTGTTTTTTCCCTCTTATACTGCTGTCTTCTTGTAGGCATAGACATCTGTCTTGTTGTATAGACATCCGATACCTAATAGGTACTCAATAACTGCTGGATAAATAGATACATGATTGAGTGTTAAGAATGTTTGTGCATAAGACCTGTACCCCTGGGGAAAAAATAAATATATGTTTATAAAAAAAAAAGAATGTTTGTGCATACATAATAAACACTTTCATGCATTACTTTTTTCTATATAAATACATAAATACATGTATATATAAATTTATAAACATATTGTATTCTCTCTTTCTCTCTCTCTTTGTGTGTGTCTACATTCACATGCTCATTTCCTCTGGACAGCCCAATTTAGAAAAGTTGAAATATTCATGATATACTTAATTTTAAAATGAGCATTTTAGCATTCTTTCCATCTTGCTTCTTTCTGCTTCCATTTGTTTCCTTATGAATCTCTGGGCTACTCATTGCTTTCCTTTTTGTGGTTATTCATGCAACTTCTTTCCATTCTAAATATCTGAAGAAATGGCAACTAGAGAAGCTAGGCATACAGAGAGATAACCAAAATTTATTTTCTTTTAGTTTTTCTTGACCACCACATATGTGAATCCATCTTAACTCTGCTTTTGGGAAAAAACAAACAAACAAACAAACTAAAACCTTCACGTATTCACTAACGTTCCAAGATTGTCTTTGAAGGGACTCTGACCAAATGAGCCTCAGGGAAGAGAGAGCTGGATCATAGAATCACCCTCATTTCTCAGACAGGATTTCTGACAAGTACTTTGGGTGTTTTTGTTTTTGTTTTTGTTTTTTGTAATCTTGAAAAGTGATATGTTGTCCCAGGCATTGGGGTGGGCCATAATTCAAGATTTGGCTGTATGAAAATCTGGGGAGAGATAACTATCCTGGCATTTGGGGGTAAGAGCCAAGTTTTGTGGGACTTGGTGCTTATACAAGTTAGAGGCCATTTTAGGAAAAATACAGTTTTATTTTTATTATTGTTTTTTTAAAGATTTTATTTATTTATCTATGAGAGAGAGAGAGAGAGAGAGAGGCAGAGGCAGAGGGAGAAGTATGTTCCTGTGAAGCAGGGAGCCTGATGCAACACTCGGTCTCAGGGCCCTTAGATAATGACCAGAGCTTGAAGGCAGATGCTTAATGGAGGTACTCCGGGAAAAATATAATTTTAAAAAGTTTCATTGTGTCAGTGCGTTACATTAGCTGTGTAACAAATGACACCAAACTTGGTGGCTTAAAAAGTAAGTGTTTATTATTTTGCATATATTTTTTTTTTCGTGGGTCAAGTTTTGGGAGTGGCTTACCTGAGTGGTTCGGGCCACATGGACCTCTCTGTAAGGCTACATTAGTGTAAATGACATCATTACTGGCTTTCTCCAGAACAAAGCATCCAAGATAGAGTAGGGTGAAAGCCTCAATATCTTATGGCCTTGTCTCAAAAGTCACATTCCATTATTTTCTCAGTATCTTGTTCGTTCTTCAGGTCAGCTCTATTCAGTGTGAGAGGGGACTAAGAGGGACAGGAAGGCCAGGCCGTGAGCATCATCGGGGGCCATCTTGGAGACTAGCCATCACATCTATATTTGAAAACTTAAAAATAAATAAAGTTATGTAAACACAATGTTAAGGGCCCCTTTCTGGTCTTTGGGCACATGTATCCAAATGAAGAGCTCGTGAGCTTGCTGTTGCCTTCTCCAGGGTAAATTTCCTTTTGCAAACATCGATATCTGACACAGGCTTTCTTCTTCTTTGATAAAAAGTATCGAGTTAAGCTCATCATCACACAGCCTTTGTGTTATCTTTCTTTGTAGCTATTGTCCAAGACTCCAATTGTGACCAATCCTCAGTATTCAGCATACAGTATGGTCATTTAGTAGCAAATTTATCCATCCGTACATAGATACCAAAGAGGTAGTGATATAATGTTCTCACATTAGGATGTTTTGTTTTATTTTTTAAGGAAATGGAAAGAACTTCATGAGTCTATGCACACAGCATCATATGTCTCAGGTTAGAGCCCTCTGACTGTTACCCCTATCATCTACGAATAGTTAGAATGGATTTTTTTGTTTGTTTGATTGACTAGGCAGATGTGCCACCTACCTTGTCATAATAATGCTGTGTGATAAGTAACCACACACATTCAATGGCAAAGAACTTCACATGCTTATGGCTCACTGTCTGGTGTCACCTGTGTGCTGGCCATGGGAGTTTTCTTATCTAGACTGGATTTGATCACATGTTTGGGGGTTAGAAGTCTGTTGGTTCATCTAGATTGGCTTGTCTATAAATGATTAGATGATTCAGCTCTGGTTTATGTGTCTGTCCTCCTCCATCAGACTAACACAGATATATTCTCTCTGTAAAGGCAGAAACAAAGAAAGCAAGTAGAAAGACACACAAGCTCTTGAAGCTTTGGTTTAGAGCTTGCACACTATTCCTCTGTCTCATTTTATTGGCCAAAGCAAATAACATGGTTGAGCCCTTAGAGTTGGAGAATGACAAAATTATATGGAAAAATGCATGAATATAGGACTGAGACATAGTTTGGAACCATTCTGCAACCGTGACTATAGCAACTTTCACTCTCGTTCCTCAGGAGTCCTCAGAAGTACCATTTCTGAAGCTATATTTTATATGAGGCAGAAAACATCCCACATAAAGACAGTTTTTTAAAAAATTTTAAATATTTAATTTATTTGACAGAGAAACAGCAAGAGAGGGAACACAAGCAGGGGGAGTCGGAGAGGGAGAAACAGGCTTCCCACTGAGCAGGGAGCCCAATGCCAGGCTTGATTCCAGGACCCTGGGATCATGACCTGAGCTGAAGGCAGACTCCTAAGGACTGAGCCACCCAGGTGGTCCAAGACACATATTTTTTAAGTCAAAGTCATGTGAGTTTTAAGTGGGTAGCTACCATTATGTTGGAGCATGTTGCTTTTGAGTTTTTCCTAAATATTTAGCTCAATTTTTCTACTCACAGATTAGAAAGTGAGTATATATAGAAATCTATATGTGCAACCAAGATGTTGAGAAGCAAAATTCATGGCAATATGAAAATGCAACTTCATTTCTGTCTCTTGTTTCTATAAGATATATTTAGTATGGGCAAATTTTCTCTGTTCTTTGATGAAATCTGTCAGATAAAGTTTCTCACCAGGAAAGAATATAATAGAGTATTGCAAAGTGTTTTCAGTCATTGATTAAATGTTAAATCCCAGATATTAGTCTGGGTCTGAAGTATTAAAATGATAAGAACATATGAAAGGGCATGCCTGAATTCTACCATCTTTGAACATTTTCCTACTCTGTGAACTTGACTTTTTCCAATAGTTTCATTGGCTTTTTGGAGATGGCCATCATTGGGGAAGGTTCTCTTGACATCCTTGACAAGGGCAAAACCATTTCTGTCATGGTGATGATTTGTGATTTCTTCCTCAGCCTTCAGGAAACGAAAATTCATCTGCAGATTCTGGCTGTTATCTTCCTGGGACCCAGTTAGACAGATGACACACCGAAGGCTCTTTCCCATGTATTCCTTATCTGGTTTATGTAAAACATACTTCTTTTTCTAAACAAATCAGGCAGATCCTCAAATAACCACTTCCAACCTGATACCCCAGGATTCTTTTGCTTGCTCAAGTGTCAATCTGGAAAAGCTCTCTCTATCTCCCACCTGCAACAAAAGGTACTCAAGGTTTCCAGTCAACCCATGAGAGTTTCCCTCACCAAGTTTGGAGTAAAGGAAAATCTCTCTCTTTCAGTGATTTAGGGATGAGAACTCACAGCATGTCAACAGAAATTTCTAGGACATTTCTCTATAAATATCTCTCTTCTTCTCCTTTTTCAAGCCATTTATAGCCTGAAAGTGTGTGATGGAATTCATGAATTCTGGATGTGGGTTTCAGTGATCTTTTAAAATCTAAATTTTGGTCCAGCAACTTAACATCTTTTAGGTATATTTTATTTTTGTGATTTATTGGAAAATTGAATTTTTGTCTTTTTATATATGTAAGTCCTCACTTAGACCCATCCTCCTTTTTCTCATTTCAAGTAGAGAGAAATTTTGAGTAAGAGATGCACTACTATGGGTTGTCCCAGGGAGGAGTGTCCCAGTGATCATGAATAGATATCTCAAGAAAGTGGGAGAGGAGAAGCAGCAAGTTAGTGGCTTATTGTTCTTATTTTTTTCCCCCCAGAACCTTCTCATTTTCATATAAACATTAATTTGCTGCTGTATTCCCAGTTCTAGGAAGATAATACACTGCTTAGTCCTATGTATAAAGCAGAGTGTGTAGAAGAAGTTGAGAACACGTGAAGGCTCTTAAAATCCTCTCAATCCCTTAGAAGAAATAGTGTGATCCTGGTATTAATAACATGATGACATTTCAACTGCTTTATGCTGATGAAAAATGGGTAATCAAAGTCTTATCATTGGTAAATAAAGAATATGAGGGAATTTCAAACTTTTTGATCTCACATGGTTTTGAGACTAGAGCCTTAGGCCTTTCAAATGAGAAACTTCTCTTTGAAGACCAAAGAGGGAAGAATCATAGTGTATTCTTTAAAGTCCTTGTTGTATCATACTTGAGAGATGACTGCAGAACACTGCCCTCTGGGCAATTTCTTTACTTTTTAATTGGTTAAACTATCCAAAACATAAGTTGGGTCTCTTATAGGCCAAAGTGGCCTGGGGATTCCGAAGCCATTCTGCAGGAAATCTGTGTGCCTTCCATAAAATGAGCTGATTTTCTCTGAGCTACACATACTTTGTAGTTGGAACCTTTAGTGTCCTGTGGTTCTCGAACAGATGTCCTAGGTGCCGGAATGATAGCTCCATTTTATGGATCCCATAATTTTGGAGGGGAGTGGTAGAACAGGACTATAAACTGACTTGGAAGAGAAACTGCCAGCCTAACAAATATTTTCTATTGTGCTTTAAAAAGAGGAATGTATGGCAATTGTGTTTATTTTTCAACATTGTATTTACTTATTGTCAGTTGATATTTACCCGGGAACCCTGGTTTTCTTCTGCAGTTGTTTTCTGTTGCAAAAAATCTATTTTGTATTATCCACATTAACCCCTGTTAAGCACGTCTTTTCTATTCATTATCACGTTTTTTACGTTCTTTCCATATGAGACCCTAAGTGAATCTGGACAGCAAAGACATTGGACGCTTTCTACAACTTTCATAGGCCCAGTGTCTTGGGCAGATAGAGGATAAGAAGGATGCCTGAATTCAATATTCTATTAGTCATCTCTGGTTCCGTGATGTATCTTAACTCAACCACAACAAGAACCTCCCAAATGATCTTGTTAGATTCACTCTTTTCCCTCTTTCATTTCTCCCTTGTACGCTGTCAAATTAACATTATTCAAAAGCACAATGGTCATTGTGTGATTCACTGGCTAAATTTTTTAGGCCTCCACCGCCACTTGAGTTTTTCATCCTTGCCCTCGTATGCTGTCATGCTTTTCTACTCCTCTCCTTCTGCATACCAGCCGAACGGATCTATTCACAATCCTCGGAATGGTCCTTTTGTCTCTGCCTTCTTTCATTACTTCATGTCTTCCCATTGCTCCAAATTGCCTTGCTTCTTTTGCTAAATAAGAAGTTCAGCTTAGACTCCATCTCCTTTGAAGTCTTTCATCTCTCCTGACATTTATTTCCATGGTTTTATATTTACACACTGCAATATCACCTGCTAAAGAAATCCTATTGAGATCCACGGCTTTGTTGTTCAAAGCTTTGGTTACATTTGAGGAATCATAAATCCATGCAGTCATTGCTAGAGGTGCTGAAAAGGGACCCAAAAATACTTGCATACACCTCCTTTTAGGTACTATTTTATGATCTAGGTTATTTTTACAGAAATTAATATTGGTGTCCCTTGCTTCGCTCCGGGATGGCTCCCAATCCAGGGCAATTTCCATCTACTAGAAGTAGATCATCTCAAATACATGCTCTGTGATTTGCAGAGGAAGTGCTATCCCAAAAGGAGATTAACGGTATATGTAAATGAACTTGATAGAATTGAGAAAAACATATTAACTTTGAATAACCCTAGCTGAGCAATCAGTTCTGGTTTATCACAATTTGGTCTGATGATACGTTCCTTCTTGGCTGTCTGTGGCCCGAAGTGTTGGTCATTTGGAATGGCATTTGTGAGCTATTACACTGGGTCCCTGCTTCTGCCCACACAGTTTCTTGAAATGTGATTTACTGCTGCCTTCACCAGTTGGTATCCATTTATTATTTTAAATTTATACAATAATGTCACTCAAACTTGGACTGCTATCTATTTCATATGCTTCTCAGATGCTGTGCTTATATTGCAAGATCAACCAAGGGAGTGGTTATGGAAATCATGCAAGTCACTGATTATACTCTGGAAGGCAGGAATGCCTAGCTCCTTGCAAATGCCATCTGTGAAATGAGGTACTGTTAGAATAGAATGTCTTTTAAGATGCTCATCGAGCTGGAGCATTCAGGGAATCAGCCCCTCATTCTAATGAGTGAAAGATACGTGAAATATTTTAGTTAGATTTTGCAGGTAAGAGGACGGTCACACTGCCAGTTTTATGGTGATGATTAAATGAAAGAATGCATGCAACTCACTTAGTCAAGGGCATGGAAAACAATTTGTTATTATTAGTAGTACCTTTGTCATTAAGATAATCTGAGGAATAACTTTGCAAACCTCGCTGCGATTGATCTTTTTATGGACAGAGAAAGGAAAGAGCTGCCTCTGCGAGCATACTTTCTAAAAGCCTATCTCTGAAATTCAGTTACATAGAGTATCATCCCTAGATTGCAAATCACTTCTGGAGAGAGCTCTCTTCCTCCCCAGGATAAGCCAGGTCTCCCACCATACACTCTAATGACTTTGATGCTTTGCCTTTAGTGCTCTCAGGGACGCAATCATGTCCTTGTAAATATTTACTTTATTGTTTTTATTTTTGTATTATCTATCTCCTTCAGGAAATTTTAATCTCAGAAAAATCAGTGTGTGGCTCTGTGTTGGGTATCCCCACCTCCTGCATTGAAGAAATGCTCAGTAAATTTTTCTTTTATGAATGTTGAATGCATGAGTAAATGCGGAGAAACTTGGGAGCCATCTGATAGTTGAACAATCCAGCGTCAGCAGATCTGAATTTGAGTTTTGGCTTTCACACTAACTATCCATGTTGCCTGAAGTAAGCCTCCAAGTCTTAATATCTTTATGGAAGGGTTTATGCTAAATCAGTGGTTATCAACCCTGCTTATACATTATAATCCCCCAGAGAGATTTTTAAAAGCATTTAATTTTAGGCTCCATCCCAGTGGAATTAGATTCTCTGTGAGCCGGGCCCTAGCCCTGGTACATACACATGTTAAGCTTCTCAGGTGGTTTTTTTTTTTTTTTTTTTTTTTAAAGATTTTATTTATTTATTTGACAGAGAGAGATCACAAGCAGGGAGAGAGAGGAGGAAGCAGGCTCCCTGCTGAGCAGAGAGCCCGATGTGGGGCTCGATCCCAGGACCCTGGGATCATGACCCGAGCCGAAGGCAGAGGCTTAACCCACTGAGCCACCCAGGCGCCCCTTCTCAGGTGTTTTTAATGAATATCCAGGTTTTAAAAATCACTGTATTAGATTAATGAAACTTCTTCCATTTCTAAATCGAAGTTATTTTGCTTAGACTTCTGAAAAGGCTGGCTGTTCTATTAATTTATTTGAGTGTTTGGAATGATTGTTTGCACATAGCAGGACCTCAATAAATGTTTTTGTTGCTGAACTAGCAGAGAGTTCTACTAAGTTCATGAATACTAAATGCAGGAGATTAATCTGGTGACTGGATTGATGTGCTCCTCTCTCATTTTATAGAAGGTTCAGGGGAAACAAGCTCCACAAATTAGCTGAAGATAAATTTGAAAACTCTGTAGCAATGACAAGGAACTTGTGGTGTCTGCACTGAAGATAATTAGATATTTTTAAATAACACTGGTAATCATGTACTGAACTCTTCCTATACACAAGAGTTTTAAGAATTTTTTATGTAGTGAGTAACTGAATACTAGTGACACCTTACAATATGCGCTATCGTCCACATAGAACAGAGGAAGCAAAGGAGTGACAAAGAGGGTAAGAATCTAGGAATTGGTGGTGGGGAATCTAGATTAGAACTCAGTCTTTCTCCAGAAATGGGGCTTATACCCCCTTATTCTTGAACAGTGCCATTTCACAAAGTACCAACTAGCCAGAGCGAAGTGATAATTCAGGCATGAAATCACTCTTTCAAAAGTAAATATATGATATTCTGAGAAAAGATGGCATTTAAAATCAAATAACTTATTCTTGGTTGTCCAGTGGAAATTTCTACTTTTGACATCACGGGTTGTAATTACCAAGGTATATGAGTGATCTGTTTCCATGTAACAAATCATCCTAAAATATAGCAACCTAAAACCATACATATTTCTTAGGTCATTGTGTCTGGGGCTCAGGAATATTGGCATGCCTTTTTTTTTTTTTTAAGATTTTATTTATTTATTTGACAGACAGAGATCACAAGTATGCAGAGAGGCAGGCAGAGAGAGAGGGGGAAGCAGGCTCCCCACTGAGCAGAGAGCCCGATGCGGGGCTCAATCCCAGGACCCTGAGACCATGACCTGACCTGAAGGCAGAGGCTTTAACCCACTGAGCCACCCAGGTACCCCATATTGGCATGGTTTAACTGGGCTCTCTGCTTCAGGGTTTCTTCTGAGGCTTTAAATAGGGATTTCCTGGGATGATATTCCTAAATGAAGGCTTGACTGCATAAGGATCTTCTTCACATGCTCACTTACATGGTTGTGAGAAAAATTCTGCTCCTTGAGGGATGTTGGACTGGGGGCCTAAATTCCTAAGTGACCTGCAGCCACACCGTGTGACCAGCAAGTCATGTGTGAAGGGTCAAGAAGAATGTCAGCAAGGACAAGGTCCCAGATTTTTATAACTTAGTCTCAGGAGTCACATCCCTTTATGTTGCTGTATTCTGTCTAACGGAAGAAAGTGGCTAAGCCCATGCCATACTCAAAGAGAGATCACATAAAGGTGTGAATGCCTTGAGGTCGAGATCATTTGAAAGTCAACTTAGAGGACTGTCTGCCACAAATGAAATGCCCACAGGGAATGTACATCTGGCTCTCGCTAGGGCAGTGGCTGCTGATTTTGTTACAACTGTGTATTGCAGGACCATAGAATCTTTGGTGGCTTGGCTGTGGTCATGTCTCTAACTATGGATATTGCAGTATCTGAATTTCTTGACAAGATCGACAATTATTTTCTGCCTTATAAATTTTGTGACCTCTTATACATCCAAACGATGACATACTCCGATGTAAAAATTTCACAGTGTGGTGATGCTCCATTATTTATTGGCTTCCCCTCCCTTAGCCTCAGTTTAGCAGCTCCTAAGAAGGCAAGACCACAGATTCATCTCACTCTGTCATACCTTGAAATCAAACTGGCTGAAAGACTTATTCTCAAAGAAGTGACATTGGATTTTATTATTTTTTATTTATTCATTTATTTCTTTAAGATTGTATTTATTTGTCAGAGAGAGAGAGAGCGCACAAGCAGGGGGAGCAGCAGGCCGAAACATGCAGAGGGAGAAGCAGGCTCGCTACTGAGGAAAGATCCTGACATGGGACTTGATCCCAAGACTCTGGGGTTATGACTTGAGCCGAAGGTAGATGCTTAACCCAAACAAGCCACCCAGGTGCCCCGATGTTGGATTTTTATAACCCCCAGTTATGTTAGTTAGATAATTTGTCTTCTGTTACACCCATGAGGAAGTGAAAATAAATCAGATTCCTAACAAACTTAGATCTAACTAAGCAAGCCCGGCATCTTTTTTTCATTTGTACACATCAATAACTTTATTATATTTTATTGGACCCTAGGATTCCCACAGGAATCTGTTTTTGTGTCACATAAAGGAACTGCACTGGATGATGAAGTTTTTTTTTTTAATATATATTTTTTAAGATTTTATTTATTTATTTGTCAGAGATAGAGAGAGAGAGAGAGAGAAAGAGCACAGGCAGACAGAGTGGCAGCAGAGGCAGAGGGAGAAGCAGGCTCCCTGCCGAGCAAGGAGCCCAATGTGGGACTCGATCCCAGGATGCTGGGATCATGACCTGAGCCAAAGGCAGCCGCTTAACCAACTGAACCACCCAGGTGTCCCTGGATGATGAATTTTTTTTTTTTTTTCTTTTAAAGATTTTATTTATTTATTTGACAGACAGAGACCACAAGTAGGCAGGGAGGCAGGCAGAGAGAGAGAGGAGGAAGCAGGCTCCCTGCTGAGCAGAGAGCCCTATGCGGGGCTTGATCCCAGGACTCTGGGATCATGACCTGAGCTGAAGGCAGAGGCTTTAACCCACTGAGCCACCCAGGCGCCCCCCTGGATGATGAAATTTTATTGCTCCAGATAACTTACACCTTATTTATGTAAATATATGCTCTCAGAATTAGGATAAGCCCTGAGTCAGGTTAGCACTTTCCATTCAACTGACAGCCCATGACAGAATCATTGTCATCATTTAGGCTGTTTTGGGATGCAACACAGGATAATGGCATTATAGGTCATCTTTGACTACACATGGGGAGATGTGTCAGTATTCACGCTATCATTTTTGGAAATAATTTTCATTAAGTCAAATTAGTACAAAAGGGTCATGTGCATGCAATATTTTGTGAGAACATTTAGGTTCTAATCATTTCATGTTCCCATTTGTACATTCAAAGATTGGAGTGATGTATCTATGAGCCAAGGAGCATCAAAGATTTCTGGCAACACCTAGGAGAAAGGCATGGAACAGATTCTCCCCTAGAAACTTCATAGAGACCATGGCTCTGCAGACACCTTGGTTTTAGACTTCCGTCTTCCAGAACTGTGAGAATAAATTTGTGTTGTTTCAGTCCACCCAGTATGTGGTACTTTGTTATGGCAGTTCTAGGCAATGAATATAGGACTGTGTTCCCTGTTAACTATCTCTGGCTTTTAAAATTTGTACATCTCGTATGTCTAATATGTTTGGAGGCAAGAGCGGGAGGAAAGTACATTTTCTCATGAGAAAAAAGTTATGAAATTAGAATTCATCTCTTTTTCAACCAAAAGCCATTAGACGCTAAGTAACTCCATTTCTTCACAAACATTCTCAGCCATTCCTGGGGTACATGTCACCTGTAGCTCCAGTAAAGAGAAATTCATGTTTGGACTCAGAATGATGCATCTAGAGCATGAGAAGCCCATTGAAGGGAATAAACACAAATAGCAAACAATGCTTGCTAGAGAAGATTAAGCATCTTCATTGAAAAAGTGAAAATGTAAACATTTGAAAATATGAGTATAGGAAAAACAGGTGACAGCAGAGTTAAAAACAATTTTAACAAGAGCAGCTATAATTAAATCTTGATAATTGCAAATCAAATACTCAATTTTTTGAGGTACCAGGGGAGTCAGATCTGAGTGGTGGATGTAGGCTGACTCCTGTGTTTATGGTGGACAGCAGTGTGGGGTTCCTAGACAATGGGGAGGGGATCACCAGTTACAAGTAGTGGGTAAGAAGAGAATTTCTTATCATGTGAAATTGAGCTGATGAATCTCTAGGGAATTCTTTTAAGCTGTTAAGATTCTCTTTCTTTTTTTGTTTTAAAGTTTTATTTATTTATTTGAGAGAGAGAGAGAGAGAGAGAGAGAAAGAGCGAGCGGGGAAAGGGAGGAGGGGGAGGGAGAGAGAGAATCTTAAGCAGACTCTGAGCTGAGTGTGGAACCCACTTGCCCCACTTGTCCAAATTGGGCCTGATCTCATGACCCTGAGATCATGACTTAAGCTGAAATCAAGAGTCAAAATATTAACTGACTGAGCCACCCAACCACCCCATAAGCTATCAAGATTTTCAATAGAAGCAATAGATTTATTTTCTCATAGCACAGTGGATGGCGGCAACCATTATCAATATTGACCCTAACTATGTTCATTGACTTGCCCCAGAACTGCAAAGCCCCAGTGATAGCCACACCCTAAACCCTCATACCCACAGCCTCCACTACCATGGACCCTAAAATAGGTTCCTTAATAGCTGCAGCACAGTAATGGGAGATGAGGATGGGTGAGAAAGTGCATGGTGAATGTCCAAAGTTTGACTGTTACTTCATCTGGGAGCTTCATGGAGCACCAGGAGTGTCTGTGGAAAATTCCAGGGCTCCAATTCTTAATTCCATAAACTAATTAGTCTCGAAGTGATAGCTAATTTTGGTGCATGTAAGTGGAAAAAAAGTGAAGATGATGGAATTCTTATGACAAAGTTAGGATTCTATGACCAATGAAAAAAAAAATAAGATCTTTATAAATCTTTGTTTATCCTTTAACTTAAATTGAAAAATCCATGGCCTGTGTATGAATCCAGAGATTCATATATAAACTGAACATATTCCTTTCCAGGGCTGGGGAATTCAGCTAACCACCAGAATATGCCTGACATTTCCTTTATATTCAAAGCAGATGTAACCTCTTTATATCAGTAGAAAGATGAGCATTTTCAAATATAGTTTTTTCTCACACTGCTTCTTAATACCATCTCACGGCGTCAAGCTGAAAGCAGTCATCTGGGGATGTATTGTAATGTTCTTCAGCTGAGAGTGTTGGATTTCATTTTTGTTGAGATACCATTCCTAAAAATAATGATTCCAGTTTCACACAATAGAATTCAGGCGTGTTGCATTTTTTAAATGAACAGAAAAAATATGAGGAGAATACAAAATCTAGCATTTCTAAGCTAAGACTTTGGGAATATGTATTATCTCTAAGAAACTTAAAGCTGAAACTTAAAATACTAAGTGATTTAGCCTAAGACCTATCAGAAATATTCATGGGTGAGGGCACAGAGAGGCTAGGTACACACACATTTTTTTTTTTTTGTGTGTGTGTGTGTGTGTGTGTGTGTGTTAAGATTTTTGAAATAAAAATGCAGAGCTGCCAACAGCATTGGACTATACAAAATAAGTACCTATGAGTATGTAGTTGACAGGGTACATCTGAGTTTACATCTTTATTTCATCATTACTTATGTGGCTCATAGATACATGGATGGAAAACAATTCCTCTGGGTAGAAAAGAGTCAAGTTTGTAACAGGAAAATAATAGCAAGATTTTGTTGTTGTTTTTATAAGAAACTGGTCAAGGAAATTGGTAGGGGAAGTTTTTTGGGGCGTGGGTTGCACCTGAAACTAGCCCCTTTCCTTTGGGAAACACCATTGTGATCATCAGAAAGCCTCCATAGTCGTGGCAGTAGAGGAAGGGAAGGCTTCCTCTAGGCACCAGCAGCAGGCAATTTTGCAGGGCTTTTCTGAGCAATGATCAGCTTTACATTCTACTATTGTTGAGAGTCACACAATACAAGTTAGTAGTATCATTATATAAAGAGCTATGGAACTCTTGTGACTTAGTAATGTCTGAAAACTGGGAAAGTGCTTGAAAGTGAGCATTTCTATCATGAGCGTGTCCGAAAGGATACAAGGTTGGGGCACATGTGTGCCTCAGTCAGTTATGCCTCTGACTCTTGACTTTGGCTTAGGTCATGATCTCAGGGTTGTGAGATGGAGCCCCACATTGGGCTCTACGCTGAACATGGAGCCTGCTTAAGAGTCTCTCTCTCCCTCTTTCTGCTGTCTCCCTCCCCACATATGCACATGCTCTTGCTCTCTAAATAAATAAATAAATAAATAAAAAACGAATGATACAAGTCATTGTTCAATTTAATGAGAGTTGATGTGAATAAATAAATACTGTTATATTTATATTATGTTTATATTTAAATAACTGATCAGTGAGTTGACTAAAAGTTATTTTATACTGTGGATTCTAACCTCCATTTTCCTTTCTTTCTTTCCTTCCTTCCTTCCTTCCTTTCCTTCTTTCCTTTTCTTTCTTTCCTTCCTTCCTTCCTTCCTTCTTTCTTCTTTCTTTCTCTGGTGTAATACTCAGTCAGGAGACCCATGGGAGAAATATAATTGGATAGACCCTGTTACTATTAATATCCCCATGTCTTAGGGCAATAAATCAAAGAATAACCTAAAAGGTCTCTTTGACTCAGACCTGTTTATATTTGTGTGTGTTACACACAGCATCTTTGAATATGGTGGGGCAGGTCATACCTTCCTAAGGGTACCCACCCAAGGGTGTGAGTGGGGCTGAAATGACTCCATACTATTCCTTTTTTTTTTTTTTTAAGATATTATTTCCTTATTTGAGAGAGAGGGACAGAGAAAGCATGAGGTGGGGGAGGGGCAGAGGAAGAAGCAGACTCCCCACCGAATGTGAAGCCTGATGTGGGGCTTGATGTAGGGCTCGATCCCAGGAGCTAAAGTGACACTTTACTCATAGCCACCCAAGCACCCTGCCATAATGTTCCTTTTTAAGACTGAAAAATATTCCATTGCATGAATACAGCACATTTTGTTTATCCATTCATCAATTGATGGACAATTGGATTGTGTCCTCATTTTGGTTATTATAAATAAAGTTATTATAAACATCTGTGTTCATGTTTTTATAAGGATGTATGTTTTCAGTTGTCTTAGGTATATATTTAAGAGAGAAATTGTGGGTTATACAGAAACTCTAAAATTAACTTTTTGTGGAAATGCCAAATTGTTTTCCAAAGTGGTTATACTGATTTACATTCCCAACAATGTATGAGGCTTCCAGTTTCTCTCCTTGCCAACATTTGTCGTTGTCTGCCATTTTGATTACAGACATCTATTGGATGTGAAGTAGCCTCTCATTGTGATTTTTGGTTTGAATTCCCCTAATGTTTAATGATTCTGAGCATCTTTTCACCTGCTTATTAATCATTTGTGCCTCTTTTTTGACTCACTGTTCACTCAGATATTTTGTCCATTCTTTTTTTGTTTGTTTTTAAGGATTTATTTAAAATAGAGAGAAAGAGAGCATATGAATGCATGTGCATGAGTGGAGGAAGGGGCAGAGGGCAAAAACCTTAGGCAGACTCCCAGAGAGCACGGAGCCTGACATGGGGTTTGAACTCATGACCCATAAGACCATAGCCTGAGCTGAAACCAGAGTTAGGTGCTTAACCGACTGAGCCACACAGGGACCTCCTTTGTCCGTTCCTCAGTTTGGTTATGTGTACTGTTGAGTTGCAAGAATTTTTAAAATATTCTGATTACAAGTTACTTATAGGATATATAAGTTGCAAATATATTTTCTCATCCTATAGTTTGACTTCCAATCCTCTTGTTATTGTCCTTCAAGGCAAAAATGTTTTTAATTTTGATGAAGTTCAGTCTATTTATTTTTTATTTTGTGGCTTGTGATTTTGGGTTGTTATCTAAGAAAGATTGCAAAATCCAAGGTCATAAACATTTATGTGTATATTTTCATCTTAGAGATTTGTACCTTTATCTCTAACACTTAGGTTTTAATCTATTTTGAGTTACTTTTGAGATGATATGAGTTATGAGGTAGGGTCTAGCTTCATCCTTTCTCATATGGATAGCCAGTTAAGAATAGTTAAGCCTAGGGGTGTCTGGGTGGCTCAGTCAGTTAAGTGTTGCCTTCAGCTCAGATCATGATTCCAAGTTCCTGGGTTGGGCTCCCTGATCAGCAGAAAACCTGCTTCTCCCTCTCCCTCTGCTTGCTGCTCCGCTACTTATGCTCTCTATCTGGCAAATAAATAAATAAAATCTTAAAAAAAAAACAAAAACCAATAGTTAAGCCTACTACTTACTCTTCCCCATCAGCTGGTCTTGATCTACCTGTCTAAAGTTAGTTGACCATAAATGTGTTTGTCTTAACTCATCCTAGCACCTAAAGTCTAAAGTCCCTGATGATTGGCTTATCTAAATAAGCCAATTATCTAAATATCACCTAAATGAGGTGTGAGTGATATGCAAGGTATTATTCATCTTGAGACAAATTCCTCTCCAGCTGCAAAATTGTGAAACCAAACAAGTTATGTGCTTCTACAATGCAGTGATGGGACAGACATAAGGTAGACATTTCCATTCCAGTAGGGGAAATATAGTAACAGGTCCTAAGGAAGTCCAAAGCCTCATAGGGCAAACAACATCAAACCTTCCATTTTGAGAAAAATCCTCTTTGGCTCAGTGCTCTGCCTTCTGGACTCACTAAGATGGTAATCCCACCTTTGAAGGTCTCCCAGGCTGGTGTTGCTTCACTGTGGCTCTGGGTGACCCTGCCACCATAGCTCCATCGATTGGGTGTGGTCCCTACTGCAGCTCTCTCCAGGGACCTCTCTGCCGATGTACTGGAGCCATGCTGGCTTGGCTGAACTGGAGAGGAATTAGCTCTGACATTCCACCTCAGGTGCTTGTGCTAAGGGTCTATAATAGGACTGATAGTCTCTGAATTGTGTTTGGTTCATTCTTCCATTGTCTGAAAGGGCAGCAGCTGGCTTCTGTTGAGGTGGATAATCCACACTAATTTCCTTGTCAAATGGTTGCTTGGCCTTACTCTTAGTGCTCTCACCTTCTGTGACTTGGATAGGCAGAGGTTTGTCTAGATCCTTAGTTCAGCTTTTTATTAGCGTAACAATTCTCTCTTTAAGTCATGTCTCTTTTCTCACATTCTACTAAAAGCAGTCTGGAGGAAGGAAGCCACTCCTTCAACACTTTGCTTAGAAATCTCTTCAGCCAAATATCCTATTTCATTGCTTGCATGTTCTACCTTTTACAAAACACTAGAACACGGACACAATTCAGCCAAGTTCATGGCTGGTTTGTAAATTTGCTCCAGTTTCTAACAATAGGTTCCTTATTTCTGATTGAGACCACCTCAGAATGTCCTTTACCGCCCACCTTTCTACCAAGCTTCTGTTCATGGCTGCTCGTATTATCTAAGAAGACAGAGGCTTTCTCTACAGCTCTGCTTCTTTTTCTTTCTCAGTTTGCATCAGAATTGATTGTAATGGTCCATTCATAGCAATGCAGTCTTTTTCTGGTGTACACCTTGAAACTTTTCCGGTCTCTACCCATTACCCAGTTCTAAAGCCACTTCCACATTTTTAGATATTTGTTACAGCAGCATGCATCCCTCCTCCTCCCAGCTTTTTGGTACTGATTATGTCTTTTTTTTTTTTTAATCTCTATTCATTTTATTTTAGAATCAGAAAACCAGCTGCCTCTTTTTTTTTAAATTTTTTATTTCTTTTCAGCATAACAGTATTCATTGTTTTTGCACCACACCCAGTGCTCCATGCAATCCGTGCCCTCTCTAATACCCACCACCTGGTTCCCCCAGCCTCCCACCCCATGCCCCTTCAAAACCCTCAGATTGTTTTTCAGAGTATGTCTTATTCCATTTGGGCTACTTTCCCAAATATACCATACAGTGGGTGGCTTGAACAATATTTAGTTCTCACAGTTCTTTAGGCTAAGAAGTCCAAGTTCAAAGCTCCAGCAGATTTGGTGCCTGGTGAGAGCCTTCTTCCTGGTTCATACACATCTTTCTAGCTCTTCACATGGCAGAAGGGGTAAGAGCTCTCTGGGTTCTCTTTTATAAGGGTACTAATACCATTCATGAAGGGCTCTATCTTGATGACCTAATTATCTCCCAAAGGCTCCACCATCACTTTGGGGGTTAGGATTTCAATATATAAAATTTTTGGAGGATAAAAGAATTTGTTCCATAGAATTCTGTTTCATACTTTCAGTGGGCTTTTCTCATTCTTTCTTTGTTCAGGTACCTGCAACCACATGTATCTATCATTTCACTGGTTACTTCTTTTGGGAGGACATTTTTGACTTCTCAGGCTAATTTGGATAACTGTATTTCTTATATATTCCTATGAAATTCTTTTCTTTATTCCATTAATAAAGATAACTCACTTGTCTTTATGTGTGGGCTGAGTTCTCAACAAGTGTGTTCCAGAACACTATTCACTATATGTCCTTCACAGATAGGCTGACAAATTTTAATTTATATAAAACATTTACTAATACCTTAACTGAGAATATCTCCTGCTTTCGTCATGGAGTGAGTTGTCAAATGTGCTGCAAACACAAAAATAGTCAATGCTAATGGACTAGAATGTTCTTAATGCCCTTATAGATCCTCTAATAATCTTTTAACAGCCAGGTGTCTGTAAAGCTTACCAAGACATCCTAAGAAAAATTGATCTCTATTTCAGTTGGTTCCCACTGATTCCACTATACTTTTGCCACTAAAACACACAATTGCAATAATTTTTTTACATATCTGTCTGTGGAGGATGAAGGCAGGATTATGCTCTATGCATCTTTCTAATCTACATCCTAGTGCTGGGTTAAGCATTGTGAATAGCTAGCAAAAATATTGAAGGAAGTGAATGAATTAATTGAGTAAGTACAGTTTAATAATTTTCAAAGGATACAATAATAGAGTATTCATATACACTTGGAAGCCCAGGAATGATAAATGTGATTGCCCAAGAAGGGATTTATTATGTTTTTGGCCAATCATATGCAAATTAAAATTGCTTTTTATAGTTGATTATATATTTCTCAATTTTACCTAGATGATATAATGATGGTAGACTGTAAGAGAATTGAATTCTACCTGCTGACATAAAGTTTGGTTAATTTGAAAGGGAATAAACTGCTTATCAGAATTTTTGAAAGCCAAAAGTCTGATGTTTAATCCCAGTTCAGCAGGATGTTTACATTTCATTGCCTAAAATCAGATTCATTCCATATGATACCAGACCTTGTTGCACGCAATTGACCTCATCCCCCCTTTTTTTCCCTATGGCTTGAAATCTTAAAATAATTTATGGCCATTTTTTATTTGCCATTCACACATTCTCTCACATCTGAAATGTCTGACTACCTTCTATGTCTTTTCATTTTTCTTGTGATACATAGTCTCATAGCCTCTGCTCCAACAAAACATACCGGGTTCTCAGACAATTCCTTACTTATTCTTACTTATTCTCCCACCTCATATCTCTTTATTCCATGACGCATTCCATAAGCCTATAACCCATTTAATCCTCTGAAGAGAATCAAATCAAACCAAACCAAACCAAAATAACAACAACAACAATGATAATACATCTTAACTGCTTTTAACATTGTCTTGCTCAAAAATTCCATCCTGCTTCTTCTCCCCCTCTTTTTTGGCATTATAATATCAAATAATTAATGTCTTCAATAACAACACTCCACCTTATTTTTTGCAATTCAGTTTTCATTAACTTTTCCCTCAAATCCTCAGCTTCAGTAAAACTGTGGTCCCAAGAACAGGCATGACACATCTCACTCATGAGATGTTGCTCATGTCTTACTGATGAATGTTCTTTCTTCTTGCTATATTTTATAAACATTTTATTATAGGCCATGTAATCAGCAGGAAAATAGAAGAATATGAACCTTTTTATTCATCACCTGATTTTAACAATTATTATCATTTTGATATATTTGACCATTTCTTGTTGAAATATTTTAAAATGAATCAGAGATACTATATTTCAAAATATATAACATTTCCATATGAACTAACATTTCCTCTATGTACAAACACCATTTTCTTATTTATCAGAATAGCATTATCACACCTAACAATATTAACAATATTTCCTTTATATCAACTTGCTATGTGTTTCACTTCTCTTTGAATTCAGAATCAGTACTTGGTACTATTTACTTGAAGAAATCAGATCAGTTGCCCCATAGAATACCCTATGATATGAATTTGTTTATTTGTTTACTCATGGTATTAGCTTGTTTCCCTAAATCATGAATTTTGTATAAATTGTGCATTAGGTATTAGGTCTTAGTTTGATTGAGAGTTAATATTTTGGCAAGAATGTGTCATAGGTGATGCAGTGTAGTACACATGTACTGCCTAGTTGTTCCAAATCTTTTTTAATCTAAATAATTCTCATTCCCCCACTTCTGTTCCTGGTCTGCCCCTACTCACCCCCCACACCTGCTATGAAACATCACACTCCTCATTAGAGTTCACTAGAGTTCTGAACACTGTGGCATTTATGGTCTGTAATACATTGCATTTCACACTTACCTTTATGCTATGCTATATATCATTTTGAAACACATTTTCTATTTTGTGTTAAACTCGTCTGTTCAAATGGGTTGTAGGTCACCAGAAGTCAATTCCCATATCCCACATATTGTGTCTTTCCCCATGGCACTGAGGATTTTTTAGGTTTTCACTATATATTTTCCTTTTTATGATTTTATGGTTGACTTCACAGGGACTTACTCATGTTTTTATCATTTCTTAAAGAAAAAAAATTCAATATGGAACTATTCTTTGTTTATGCCACCTATAGTATATGGACAAACCAAACATGGCAAGAGAAAGGGTAATAGACAGTGATGAGGATAATTGTAGATACTAAGACCGTGCACACAGCCTATGCAAGTATGGAGACCATCCACTTGGACCCCACTCATGTGTAATTGTACTCCCAGATGAATGAATGCTCAATTCACTAAAAATGTGAGGAAATGTATTATCTTAGGTCAAACAAATTTTTTTAAATTTTTTATTTTTTCAGTGTAACAGTATTCATTATTTTTGCACCACACCCAGTGCTCCATGCAATCCGTGCCCTCTCCAATACCCACAACCTGGATCCCCCAACCTCCCACCCCCCGCCCCTTCAAAACCCTCAGACTGTTTTTCAGAGTCCAAAGTCTCTCATGGTTCACCTCCCCTTCCAATTTCCCCCAACTCCCTTCTCCTCTCCATCTCCCCTTGTCCTCCATGCTATTTGTTATGCTCCACAAATAAGTGAAACCATATGATAATTAACTTTCTCTGCTTGACTTATTTCACTCAGCATAATCTCTTCCAGTCCTGTCCATGTTGCTACAAAAGTTGGGTATTCATCCTTTCTGATGGAGGCATAATACTCCATAGTGTATATGGACCACATCTTCCTTATCCATTCGTCCGTTGAAGGGCATCTTGGTTCTTTCCACAGTTTGGCGACCATGGCCATTGCTGCTATAAAACATTGGGGTACAGATGGCCCTTCTTTTCACTACATCTGTATCTTTGGGGTAAGTACCCAGTAGTGCAATGGCAGGGTCATAGGGAAGCTCTATTTTTAATTTCTTGAGGAATCTCCACACTGTTTTCCAAAGTGGCTGCACCAACTTGCATTCCCACCAACAGTGTAAGAGGGTTCCCCTTTCTCCACATCCTCTCCAACACAGGTTGTTTCCTGTCTTGCTAATTTTGGCCATTCTAAGTGGTGTAAGGTGGTATCTCAATGTGGTTTTAATTTGAATCTCCCTGATGGCTAGTGATGATGAACATTTTTTCATGTGTCTGGTAGTCATTTGTATGCCTTCATTGGAGAAGTGTCTGTTCATATCTTCTGCCCATTTTTTGATATGATTGTCTGTTTTGTGTGTGTTGAGTTTGAGGAGTTCTTTATAGACCCTGGATATCAACCTTTTGTGTGTACTGTCATTTGCAAATATCTTCTCCCATTCCGTGGGTTGCCTCTTTGTTTTCTTGACTGTTTCCTTTGCTGTGCAGAAGCTTTTGATCTTGATGAAGTCCCAAAAGTTGATCTTTGCTTTTGTTTCCTTTGTCTTTGGAGACATATCTTGAAAGAAGTTGCTTTGGCTGATATCGAAGAGGTTACTGCCTATGTTCTCCTCTAGGATTCTGATGGATTCCTGTCTCACGTTGAGATCTTTTATCCATTTTGAGTTTATCTTTGTGTACGGTGTAAGAGAATGGTCAAGTTTCATTCTTCTGCATATAGCTGTCCAGTTTAAAAATGTTTTTTTAAATTGACTATTGTTTATTATAACAGTCAGAGTCCCTTTAAGTAGTTCCCCAACAATTTTCTATAGTAAAGATATTCTACCAAGAGTTGTCTATAAAAACATTTGTCACAAAGCACCTAGTGTGCACTCAGATGCCTAGACTGTATTTTCAATAGCTGGTGAGGTAGTGCACCTCCTTCTTCCACCTGTTCAAGGAATATCACGGAAGGTTTAGGTTAGCTGAAGATCCCAAGGGTTTATGTCCCTACTTGTTGTCAAGAACTTTTCTCTGTAGTCCTGCTTTTTGTCTTTCATCAGAATTTATAGAAAAAGCTAATAAAGCATGTATCAATCTGTTCATAAGGGCTCCAGAATATGGAATTGTGTTTTAGTCAGTAAACAAAACTGTCATCTCACCTGACTAATGACAGCAGGCAACTCCTTGGGGGGCTTTACACAGCATCCCATTCTGTTTCTGGGCAGCTGCATATAAATTCAAATTATTATGTTATGTCTCCTAAAATGATCTTGGGCCCCATTATATGGCATCGTGACATGGTGGAATTAGGTGCTAATAAGGGCAAGAAATCTCTCTCTGGGATTAAAGTCTAGTATGTTAGTTAAAAATTTATGCTTGCATTATCATTACATCCCGCTTACCTCATTTGTTTGGGTGTTGTGACTGTTATATGCTAAGACTTGCTTAGAGAGTGGTGAGCAAGTAGCTCTTTCTCATCACAACATGTAAACAAGACTAGACCACATATAAGTAAATTAATTATAGAATGCCAACTGCTTATAAATAAATGTCAAAATCATCTACAGTAAATATTGACAAATAAATTGCAAACCAGGCAAGAGTTAAATAAAGTCATGCTCTTTAAAGCTCTTCTAGTTCTATGGGTGCATGATTTGGTTTTCTGTTACCTTAAGCACGCTTTCAGGTTTTAAGCGTTTTCTTCATTTGATGATATCTTGAGTCACAAGATAATATATGCTTGTAATAATAAGTGAAGCAATACAAATATGTATAATGATCCAGTTAATTACCTTCCATCCTACTGCCCACACATACCATCCCCTCTGGGTGACCTTCTATTTCATTCTCCTCCCTCTTACAGACATATGCAATTTTGTCTTCACTCATAGTTATGCACACATAGGGTTTGGAGTTTGTGGTTTCAAACAAAGGGAAATTATATCATACATACTGGGACCTTGCCTTTTTATCCCAATATGTATTATGGATATGCTATAAGTCAGTAGATATAATCTCTTTTATATATCACACACATAAATGTAAGTATATAAATGATATGTTCTTCAATCTGGGAATTTTTTTCAGTTCAATTTCTGCTTTTCTTTATTTCTTACCTTTTGGTTAGCCCCTGACCTTGTCTTAATCCCACCCAACACAAGACATCAATTTCCTCCTGCTCTTCCAGCCAGATAACCGTATGCTAAATTATCCAGCATATGGATTTTACCCCTCTCTTTCTTTTTCTCTCTTAATATATACATATAAAATACATAAGACATATATAAGTAAATAAGCATATAGGTAAATACTCAATGTTTTAACTAAGTTTTCAGCTGTTCTTTTTGGAGCTACAGATCTGCTGATCTCTTTGCAGCTCTTTGACTCATATGGGGAACTGGAATAAAATCTCCCTGCTCAGGAACCAAATGTCATTTACTCCCACAATATTTAGGATTTTAAAGATGTTTAGTGGAATTAGAAAAAAATTCAGTGTTCTGGCCGTCACTCACATTTCCTTTCAATCTAGTTAAAGCCTGACTGTTGCCACTGCCTTCAGCCACCAAGCCAGAAATTCTGCTTCAAGTTGTTGTATGTTACTGAGATTTCTTGCACAGACCATTTCCAACTTGTCATCACTACCACCATGTTAGCAAACATCTCCCCTCTGGTGCCTGATGGTGCTAGATTTTCAAACTATCGGAAAATGTTAAACTTCCTGTTAAAATTTACTCTCATGGCTTATAGATTCTGCATGATGTCTCAATCATAATGACATCTTTATCCACTTCCATGCAAAGCAGAGCAAATTGGGATTCTGTATTGCTGAGGTAAATAAGCAAATAATGAAATAATATAGCATAGGTTTTGAGGTCAACGTGCAGATTCAGAGAGTGATGATGGTTTTCAATTCACTCACACAGTTTTGTTGGAACGATGAACCTATTTAGACTTGACAATAAATCAACTTCTGAGATGTCAGCCTACAACCTTTAAACAAGATTTTCCATGAAGTGTCTCTCAGTAGAACATGTAAGGAATTAGTCAGCTGATTACTTAAATAGGTACATTATAACGAGCTGTAAATGGGCACTCGTGCAAAGAGTAAAATGCAGCTGCCACTAGGTCCCTACAATTAGTCCTTTGAGCCCCATAAAGGAGAAAAAAAAAATAGCTCCAGTTTGAAAATGCTAGGAATTTTCTGGCTTAGCTTGTTCAAGTGGTCAGATTTGGACCCATCAACCTTAAGCAGAACATGGGGATCATATTTTTTAAAATGTCTGCTTCTTTGGTAACTATGTAGATGGAGTTTGGGGTCCTTTCCCATACATGGAGGGCTGGAGAGACTCTTCTCTAACTGATCACTAAAGCCTCTTTTATTGTAATTGTCTTTATGATATGGTATTATCTCCTCTTGATTATAATTTCCATGAGGACAGAGACCATGCCCATCTCATTGACTAACTGCCAGCATCTAGCTTGGTATCAAAATTTATGTCACAACTCTAGAAATGCTTGGAACACTTAGTGAAAGAATTAATGTTTGAATGAAAGGGTGATCCCTGACAACACTTTTCTAGAGAGTATATGTGTCTTTGATTTCCCCCATACAACTCCTTCCTGATTCACTTTTTACCTTTTGCCTTCCTGACTCATTTTTTACCTTTTCCTGCTTATCTGTATTACAATCCTTTTCTTCCACTCACTACTGAATATTGAGATACATTATTTCTCAAGTTACTACCACCTTTGTCCAACTGCTTTGAAATCTCAAACTCAGTTGTCTCTTGAGTCCCAGATCTCTACAACTGCCACTAAATAGTTTCACTTGAGCCTCCCATAGATAACACCAACATATATCTGAACTCAACTGAGCTTTCAGATCTCTACCCTGATGGTCCCCCAAGAGCTCCCAGCCCCATGAGCATCTGCTTCATAATCCAACAGTTGCTGAACCTTCTTTCTGGAGCTCATTGTGCACTCCTTTTTTTAAAAATTTATTTTCAGCGTAACAGTATTCATTGTTTTTGCACCACACCCAGTGCTCCATGCAATCCGTGCCCTCTCCAATACCCACTCTTTTTTATTCCTTATTACCCTTCACTTGCACACCATATAGCAGAAACTATATTTATTTTTTAAAAAGATTTTATTTATTTATTTGAGAGAGAGCAAGAGCAGGGTGGGAGCAGAAGGAGAGGGAGAAGCTGGCTGCCCACTGAGTAGGGAGCCTGATGCACAGCTTGATCCCAGAATGCTGGGATCATGACCTGAGCCCAAGGCAGATGCTTAACTGACTGAGACACCCAAGCGCCCCTAAACAAAAATCTTTAAAATTTCTTAAATGCCTATTTGGTCTAGGCTCTCCGTGGAATCTCAGTTGCTGCTTCTTTATGGTAAGACCTCTTGAATTAAGACGTGCTCGAATAGCCTCTTGAATGGTCTTGGGTTCTATGGTCATACTCAGCCAATTTTCTTTCAGTTAGCTTCTATAATGATTTTTATAAAACAAAAGTCTCTAGGGGAAAATATCACGTATCTAGTATGTCTAAAACAAAATATAAATGGCCTTGATGTTCTGGTTTCCCCTTAACTGTCTAGGACATAGTTTTTTTTTTTTGCTGCTTGCTTTTCTCCCTTTACTCTCTGGGGATAACATCAATTTATAGATCTGCAATTCAATACTTTTTCTATGTCTGTGCACATTCTGTTAACCCTGCTTGGCATACACTTTGCCTCCTTCCTGTAACTCTCCTCCATCAATAATTAATTCAAAGGTAACCTTTAATGAGAACATATTTGTTCCCTGTCTTTGCTCTGAGATCTCTTTTTTGGGTGCAGATATGAGACTTCCCCTCTATATTTCCACTTGGGCATTATATTATTTGTTTTGTGGTATATACATATGTTTTTTAAAAGATTTTATTTATTTATTTGACAGACAGAGATCACAAGGAGGCAGAGAAGCAGGCGGTGGGCAGGGTGAGGGGCAGGGTGAGGGGGCATGCGGTGGGCAGGGTGACTCTCTCCACGCTGAGCAGAGAGTCTGATGCAGGGCTCCATCCCAGGACCCTGGGATCATGACCTGAGCCTAAGGCAGAGGCTTTAACCCACTGAGCCACCCAGGTGCCCCTATACATATGTTTATGTACTTATTTTCCAACTCAACACAACTTTTCACATTTGTAACACTAAGTTCTAACAGGGAGTCTTATATGTCAATTACTTAATTAATACATAATTATTTTAATTATTTTATTAAACAAATGAGTAAGTAATGAATTAAAAAAAAATCAAAACAGAACAAACAATGTTGGTCTGGCCAAAGTAAGTTTAATGAAAAAGATGAACCTACTCATGAAATACCACAAATGGCAATTTGCCTGGTATATAATCATGAAAAAAAATTCGGTTGAAAGAGAAAATGTAGTTAATCTAGGACATGGATATGGATGTACCGTGAATGTAATCATATATTCTGGTTGCCCAGGATTAGATTGGATTATTAACAATTCAAATTGAGTAAAATAAGGTGCAATAAAAAGATGCTATGGGACAGAATTTCTGTCACACAGAGGATGGATTCAACAGCAAGTATTATTCAGCTGATGCCTGGGGACAAGTAATGATCTGGTGTTTGCAGCCAAATCCATACCTATCACAGCCACACCCACAGCCACAGCCCAAGATTCTAAAGGCACCAAAGCCAGGGGCATAACCATGTCCAGAGCCCAGATCTTCATCATAGTTGCCACAATGGTATATTGTCAGGATTTGAGTTTTTAGCCTAAGAGAAGAGTAAGTTGTAAGCAAGAAAAAACATTAAATAAATACCACAGTCTTTTATGCAGCTCCAGTGTAGGTACAGCAAACGGCAGGTACTCCTGACATCTTCATATAGACCAAACTTGTATTTAAAAATCTCATTAATTACTGGATGCCTGGATGGCTCAGTCGGTTAAGTGTCTGACTCTTGATTTTGTCTCAGGTCATGATCTCACAGACATGGGATTCAGCTCTGTGTCAGACTCCGCTGAGCATAAGCTCAGAGTCTGTTTGAAATTCTCTCCCTCTGTCCTCCCGCCACTCAAGCGCAAGCACTCTTTCTCTGTCTCTAAAAAAAAGAAACAAACAAACAAAAAAAACCAACTACAAAAAGACTCATTAAGCACATTTCTTTAGATAAAAAAGACTCCACATATGCATTAAAGTTGAGGTTGTTTTCTTGGTATGTTTAGATCTTCCCAAACAGTTGATGAGCTTTAAATTAAAAAAAAAAAAAAAAAGCTGAATTCAATGACCTTGCTCACACTGATGCTGAATTTAACCTTTGTAACCATGCTGCATGACATCACGTGCAGAAGGCAAATGCCTTTTCCTCTGATGATTTTGCTAATAATACCCTTCATCTTATATGCAGATTTAATCAACACAGCTGGGATGTTATCTATATAAATCTTAGGAACAAATAATATATTTTTTGTACAAACTACCACCCACTCCAATCACATTTTACTCTGTGGTTTTTGTATTGCTATGTTTTCTCAAAAATAATACCGCTGTGTTCCTTATATAGTTTCCCCCACCTCTGTTCCTTCAAGAAGTAGCCTAGTTATTATCCTATACCTGCATGAGAGTATAAATGTTTCTTTGCAGACAGGAAAAACTTTGACAATTTTATTTGACTCCAAGTTCATACAAATATAGAATAGATCTTTTTGAGGTTGAACTTGATAGAGGTCATTACTATTAATTTTTTCTTTAAGAATATTGATTCTGTATGTATCATGCACCTGTACATAGACTTAAGTTTTGAGACATAGATTGATCTGGGCATTATGATTGAAAAAAATTGAGAATTTTCCTTTACCTCTATTCTCTAGGGCCATGTCTGATTGGGGCTATTGTACTGCAATCATCCACTTTTATTAGGTGATGTCACTTTATTGATAAAGCCATCTCTAAGCCAGGACTAATTTTTTCTTCCCGGGAAAATGGCATAGATCCTTAAATGTGTGTTGAGAGGGACAACTCAGCAGGGTAGAAGCCATGGAATCTGATCCACTTGTCTCTATAATTTGTTTGTGCTTTCTGGAATTCCTGAAGCCCGATTTCATATATACTACTTTTGTCTGATGATGGAAGAGCTGCTGTGTATACTCAAATTTGTGTCTTAGAAAGCCAGACAATATCTAGTTCATAATGGGCAGTTCAGGTCACATGGTAACTTGTATTCCATATTCCATCGTCAAGAGCTCAGTCATGAGCTAGAAGCTATTTATTCAAAAGGTGATATAAATTCACAGAGGACAGCATAAATTTACTCTGAAATCTTAAAATCTTGTGTTGTAATTCACATATATAGACCTGTAAAAACCTCCACATACAATCCTCATCTTCCATAGATGCTTTCAGCACCACTGAATGGGCTGCTTCATAAAGACCAAGCAACTGAGCAGTATGAACAACAGCACATGACCATCTTGGAATTTCCTCTTGCCCTTAAGTCACTCAAACTGGGAAGCCATTTTATTACTTTCCTAATGGATATTAGGAAAAAATGGATAGCTTGTCCAAATGAGGGAATATATTGCAATAAAAATCCAAAGAGGCCACTAAGTATTGTGTTTGTTGTTTAGTGACAATGTAACAACTTATTCTTCATCTAGATTACTGGACCTCTAGAAATTTCATTGAGGCTGGAGACATCTAAATTTTTGTAGGATTTGTTTTCCATCCTCTGTCACTCATGGGACTTAGCAAGATGTCCAGAGTAGCTGTTAATTCTTGTTTCCTGGATCTAATCACCATCGCATTATTGATATAGGGGACAAATGTGATGTCCTTTAGAATGCTGAGTCAGTCTCTGCGGACTAATTTGTGCTGGAGTGCTGAAGAATTATTATACTCCTGAAGTGGGGTAGTTCCAGAGTATTACTGGTTCTGCCTGCCGAAAGCAAACTGATTCTGCTGTTCTTTATTTACAAAGATAGAGTAAAAAGTCTTTGCCAGATCACAAAAATTGGAAACCGTATTTTAGAGGGTATGTACATTTGCTTCGGCAAAGAAACAATATCTGAAATAAAAACTACATTTGAAGTTGGATTTAAGTTTATGACTACTCATTTTCATTCCTCTGAATCCATCTACATTTTGTAGAGGCAAATGGAATCAAGATGTGAGGTAACAACTCCTGAAACTTTACAAACTTTAATGACAGTGTTGTGGCTTGAATTGTGTCTCCTCAACAAATATGTTGAAGTTAACCCCTAGTAACTGTGACTGTGCCCTGATTTGGAAACAGAGTCTTTGTAGATGTTATCAAGCTGAAATGAGGTCATACTAAATTAGGATAGACCTTAAATTCAATCACTGGTGTTCTTATAAGAGGGCCACGTGAGGACACAGAGACTTTACACAGTGTAAAGACATATATCAATGGAAGCAGAAATTGGAGTGATGTGTCAAAGGATGTGACATGCCAAGAAGGAAAGCCAAGGATTGCCAGCAACCATTGGAATCTAGGAGAGACAAGAAAGGATTCCTCTTTAGACCCTTCAGAATGAGCAGTTCGATTTCATTTTAATTTTAATTTTTAAATTTACATTTAATTTTAACAATTTAATTTTGAATTTTTGGTCTTCAGAACTATGAGAAAATAAATTTCTGTTGCTTTAAGCTACCAAACGTATGGTGCTTTGTTATATCGGCCTTAAGAAATCATTATAGGTAGCATTAATATACTTAATCTTTCCAGAAATAAACTATTGTTTTTGATTTACTATTTTGGTAGGAAGAAGAAGCTCTAGTGGTGTGGGGTTTTTTTTTGTTTTGTTTTTTTTTGTTTTGTTTTTAACCATAATAGACCTTACTCCGGGGACTCTGTGCAGATTCCACCAGCTACAAATATATCTTTGCTAACAGTGCATACTCACAGGGAGGATTCATGGATTTACTGAGCCCATTATGAGATAGATCTAAGCCAAAGCTCCATTAATCATTTGACTGGGCCCAAATGGTATTTTGGGACTCTAACAAGTTAGTGTCAGTGTAGAGCCAAAGTCAGGTAATCCTTGAAAATTCTGGTACTTTTACCTTCCTCAGTTCTCTGTCACTAAAATTGTCACTTGTCATTAGTTAATTGTTACCGTCACCAGTAAACGGTCATGGGTCCTTTAGAAGAAGGCTAAAGGGAAAACTTACAGTATAATTTTTGGGCAAAGTAGCAGGGACCTTTCTCAAGGGACCTGCCTTCCACTCTTTCAAGAAGCTCTGAGTCTGTGAACTGGCTTGGATGGAACTGATTAATTGTTAATGTGTAGTTTCTTTTGCCTTTGGTCTTACAGACTCAACTCATTTCCAAAGTTACTTAAGTCAGCAACATTTTCCCCTGCTCTCTTCAGTGAGAACATTTCATGTACTTGTAATACAGTTAGGTGGTTTTGTAATATTCTGTATTCCATTCTGGAATCCTCTGTTCTCCTAAAAAAACTTTTTTTTTTTTTTTTTTCAAATTACGTAAGTTAAGATTCCATTTTTGTGCTGTGAACCTATATGGATCTGGACAAATGAACAATGTTAAGGATTCGCCAATACAATACCATGCAGGATAGTTTGACTCCTTAAGAGAACCCTCTGTGATGTCCTCATTCCCTTCCTTCCCCTCCACTTGAATTCCTGGAAACCACTGATCTTTTTACCATATGTCTAGTTGTGTCTTTTCTGGAATGTTACAAAATAGGAATAGTACAATATGTAGCCTTTTCACACATTGTTGTAATTGACTTGTTAACTCTTTGGGGAAGATTTTTTTGCATCTAGGTTCATGAAAGAAATTGCTTTTTATTTTATTTTATTTTATTTTATTTTATTTTATTTTAATTTTTTTAGAGGGAGACAGAGAGCATATGTGGGGAGGGGCAGAGGAAGAGGGAGAGAGAGACTCTTAAACTGGCTCCACTGGAGCCTGACCTGGGGCTCAATCCCACAACCGCAAGATCATGACCTGAGCTGAAATCAAGAGTCGGATGCTTAATCAACTGGGCCACACAGGTGCCCCAAGAAATGCTTTCTAATTTCCCCTTCTTAAAATGCCTTTATCTGATTTAGGTGTGAAGATAATGCTGGCATTTTAGAATAAGTTAGTGCTTCTTCTGCTTACATTTTTTAGAATGTATTATAGACAAGTGGTATAGTTTCTTTCTTAATTTATTTTTGCAGCAGTAAAACATCTGGGCATAGTGCTTTCTTTTATGGAAGATTAATAATTGTTGACTTAGTTTCTTTAATAGATATACGACTATTAAAATTATCTCTTTCTCTTTGTGTGAGTTTTGGTAATTTGTGTCTTTCAAGGAATTAGTTCTTCTCTTAGCATGGGCCTGTGAAAATTTTGAAAGGACATTTGATTATTCAAGGACAGGATTGAATGTCCTTACAACCCCAAAAGAATAATTAAGTAGATGATTTAACTTTTCTTATTGAAATGCTAAAGAATGATTTTAAAAAATTTTTTGCATAGTTGAAGGCAAAAACTTTTCTAGTTTAATATGTATCATTAAATTGTCACTTTCTAATTGGATATGTGTTTTCAATTCCTAATGTACTTTGATGGTCTATGAAAATTAATCAAAAACACATATTTTATTATAAAGGTATATTTTAAATACAGCCCAGGGAAACTAGCATTTCAGATTCTTGTATTAGATTTAGGGAGAAAGCCAAAATTAGTGAGAAAAATGTGTCATTGTCATGTCTTTGAGAGAGAAGTTGGAAATACAAAATTTAGCTGCCACTGATAAAAGTGAGAATGAAGTGGTCCAGAGTTTGGTTAGACCTGGTTTCCAAAATGGTAACCACAAGTCTGTTCTTACAGATTCTCCCAGACATGAAGGACAAACAGCACACCCGCCTGTGGATACAAGATGAGGGATAGGCTTCCAAAGTTTTCACTGCTAATTGAAAAGGAATAGCCACACACATGTGAATCATTCAGCCATACAACTTGAATGATACTGCCCTGCTCTGGGGGGCAGAAAATTCCAATAGCCTGAGGCATTCTGGAATATTTGAGAGAAAAAGAGATTGTAGTTTTACTACTGTGAAGCTTAACATGATGAGGTGTGGAGAGAAGTAGAAGTTGTGAATGCACGTGAAACCTGAAAATAACATATTTTACAATGGTCATACGAAAAAGAGCAACAAAGGTAATGTAGTGACTTCAAATATACTTTCAAACTCACAATGTAAATAAGCATAGTGACAGGGATAAATGAATGTAAATGGCAACAAGTGGTATTACCAATGGGGAAGCTTATTAAAAAATAAACAAAACTTTCTCACATGACAGCTCTTTGGTTAAGATTTTAACAAAAAGATAACATTACCAATAGTAAAGGCAGCTACCTTTCTCTTTTTTTAAGATTTATTTATTTTAGAGAGAGACAGAGGGAAAGAGGGACAGCATGAGCGGGGGGGGGGGCGGTGGGGGCAGAGGGACAGAGAATCCTCAAGCAGACTCTGCCCTGAGGGCAGAGCTAGACTCTGGCCTTGGTTCCCAGGAACCTGAGATCCTGACCTGAAGTGAATCCAAGAGTCTGATGCTTAACTGACTGAGACACCCAGGTGTCCCAGTAAAGGAAACTATCTTTAACATGTAGGATAGTCCAGATGATTTTGGCCAATTGAGGTTGAGACAGGCTGAATCTAGACTTTTTTTCCATGTGTCTTAGCATATATTTGCCATTGGGTCATGATGGATTTACCAAAATAAGGAACCCTGGAAGCACAATCAGTGAATCAAAGGAAGAGGAATCTAGGCTGAGCTACTCAGGAAGATCCTCGCTATAACCCACAGAACCAGTATCTGCTGTGGCAAGACCTGCAGCCATATTCCCATCCGCCTGTCTTAGTCTGTTCTGGCTGCTGTAACGAGGTATCCCAGACTGGGAGCTTAAACAGCAAGGATTTATTTCTCACAGTTCTGAAAGCTGTGAAGTCCAAGATCAAGGTGCTGGCAGATTCAGCTTCTGGTGAAGGGCTGCTTCCTGGTTAATGATTGGTTGTCTTGTCATTGTGTCCTCACAAGCAGGAAAGTGGTGAGGGAGCTGTCTGGGTCCCTTTTATAAGGGCACTAATCACCTCCCAAAGGCCCCACCTCCTAATATTATCACATTGGGAGTTATGATTTAAACACAGGAATTTTGAGGAGACACAAACATTTAATGTATAGTGACACCATAGCCAGGGTCACCACAGCCATAGCCGCCTCCAGCCACCATCGCCGCAGCCCAGATATGAAGTTAACTCTCGCAGTAGCACACAGTCCTGGAGAAGAAAGTCCATTCGAAAAGCAGGAACTGATGCTTTCAGTCTGAATGTTACCATGTGCATTGGGCCTTTTATATACCCTCAGTCATGTCTGGAAAAACCAAAGTCAGTGTATTTATCTTTTTTTTTTCTTTTTCTTTTTTTTTGGTAGGCTCCATGCCCAGTGTGGAGCCCAATGTAGGGCTTGAACTCAGGACCCTGAGTTCAAGACCTGGAATGAGATCAAGAGTCAAGACGCTTAACCGACTGAGTCACCCAGGTACTCCTGTTTATCTCACATTTTATGTTAACTTTCTTTAGATCTTTTCAGTATTTGTTTCTTAAGGCAAGGAGGCCCCCATAGTAAAGATTTCTTTGTTACTGTGTAATGATTCACACAATCGTCATTCTTTAACAAAAATTTCATTAATTTCCAAAAACCATTCTCACTCTAAATTTAATTACTTCGAAGTATAGGATCAATTTCATGGGATGATATAAAACATGGAAACCTGTATTCCAAAGGTTTGACTTTTCTAATAATCATTTCCATAATCAGATACCCAGTTAGGAATAAAAGGGCATGTGGTAGCAAAGAATGGGGATGTTACCTCCAGCCACAAATCTGCAAATTCCCTGTTCTGTTTTCTTAGCAGAAAATAAAGTTGTTTTTTTCCTCAAGGTAATCCTAGTTATTATTGTGATTGACGGCTGAATATATATTCCTAGTGTTACAAAGTCATCACTTAATTCATGTTCAATATTGTGAATTACTGGGAAGTTGGACGTTGACTGCATTTGGATGAGTTTGCTATTGTAATAAAATTTAAGCTTTACGTAAAAATAGGATTTTCTTATATAGGGTGGTTTGTTTACCTCATCTGAAATATAATTCCTTATAGAGTAAGACAGAGGAAGTGCTTGAATTTCTTGTTACAGTGTATAAAGTCCCACTGTCCTTGAGGAAATTCTGTGGAGGACTTAGACCACATATCCCGGTTCAGCTACTGGGCTCCTACCACTAGTTCCTCCCTTGTTAGATTTCCACCAGTCCCTTGTTGCAGGACCTGTCCACACAGAGTGTTCCTTATAAAACGAGGGCCAGATCTTGATCTTGCTCAACTGTCATCTTGGGTGGGAGGTGCTTCATGCACACAGAGAGAAATTCTTCCTTTTAGAAGGACCAAATCTTCACCCAGAGGAACTCCAGGGTTTTCACTGAAATGAATGTGCATGTGTAAGAGTTGCTGTGCTCTTTACTGATACCATGAGGGAAGGAAGAGATCTTGTGAAAACAGAGATGCCCAGAGCAGTTTCCAATGGAGAGAAACCTAGATAGGAGGCAGTGAGTATGTAACGTCATTCAAAGATTATGTCACACGTAAATATGAAAATGAATTAATAAAAGAACATTTAACATGACCTGAGAAATAATTTTATTTTTTTTCCACGTTGAAGTTGTTTAAACCAACCTGGTCTGGTTTGTCTCTTGGTCGAGACTCAGAGCAATCAGCATGTTCAGGCATCATTGCTCTATTTGTAGCCACAGGAAGGTCATGTGAAGGACAAAGTGAGCCCCCGCTTTCTACTGATGATGTGTCCAAGTTATGTCTAACACCAGCACAAATACAATTTATATCATCATGGAGCACTGACACTTGGCGTTAGGTTTATGTGTAGGTGTATATGTCAATAACCCTTCTTTCTCACACTCTTCTGACGGGATTACTAATTACCAATTTATCCATTTGACAAATATTTGCTGGGGGCCTCCGATGTGATGATCTTTAAAGCATAGAATTACATGACTTCCGGTAACATTATTTTTTTATTTGTAGGATGAGAATGAAGTAATTTGTATAAGGGCATTTCAAGAAGTTTCAGCATCCCAAGGTCAAAAATATAATAGTGTTTGATTTAATTGACTTCTGTGACAGTGAAACATACAAAGAATTTCTCTGGAATGTGCAAATACTCAGTGTTTTATGGATAGATAATGAATTTTCCCCCATTATTAATAGAAATGTGCAGCTTAAAAAAATGGTAGTTAGCTGTGTAAGTTCGTTGGTCATATAGTCCTCATCCTTGTTTTGTAATTCCAAAAAAATTCATTGTCTATACATACATATATATATTTTTTGGATGAAATGTTTCACATTCTTATAAATCATGTAAAATAACTAACTAAAATTCAATTTTCTCATGGTTCCAGTTTACTGGGTTTAATGGAAGTTAGGATCAGTAAAAAAAAAAAAAAAATCATACGTGGAAAAAAAAATACCTTGAAACAACCCAATGTCAAAAGAAAAGGGAAGACTGTGATCTAGTTTGCTGAATCCTGGTGCACTGGAATGAGAAAGTAAGAAGGAAACTTTCCATAGTAGTTTTGGACAAGAATGTCAGGAGGGTGCACTAAAAAAATCCACAGTCATGGTAGGCTTTCTAATATCTTTGGGGTGTGAAGCCTTTGATGAAGGGGAAACCAAGAAAATGTAGAAGAAATAAGTTATGTCTACAGACACTGTAGTAAATGATGGAGTCTGACTCTGTGGTGTTGGGGGACAGCAAAAGACAGAAGCTGAAAGAGCCCCTAGTTTTTAAAAAATTTTATTGTAAAATATTTTATTAAGACAATTTTTAGAGCACTTTTAGGTTCACAACTAAGTTGAGGATAAAGTGTAGGGATTTCCTATATATTGCCTCTGCTATTCATACAGTCTCTCCCACTGTCATACCACCAAGAAAATACTGTATTTGTTATAAATGGTGACTGTACATTGACACATCAAAATTGCCCAAATCCATAGTTTTCATTACAGTCCATTCTTGGTATTGTACATCCTGTGAATTTGGACAAAGGTGTAATGACACATGTTCATCATTAGGGTAACAGAGAGAGAGATTTCACTGTCCTAAAAATTTTCTATGCTGCACTTGTTTGTTCTTTTCTTGTCTCCAGACCCTACAAGCACAGATCACTTTACTGTCTGTAATTTTGTCCTTTCCATAATGTCGTGTTGTTGTTGTACAATTATACTGTACTTTGCAGATTGACTTCTTTAACTTTCTAATATGCCTGTAAGGTTCCCACATGCTCCCCCCCCCCTTTTTTTGATAGCTTATTTCTTTTTAGTCTGAGTAATATCCCATTGTCTGGATGTACTGCACTTTATTTATCCATTCACCTCCTGAAGGGCATCCCAGTTGCTTTTAAGTTTAAGCAATTATGAATAAAGCTGCTATAAACATCCACGTGCAGTTTTTATGTGGGCATGAGATTTCAACTCCTTTTGTAAATGATAAGTAGTGTGATTTCTGTATCATGTGCTAGCAGTATGTTTAACTTTGTAAGAAACTGCCAAGTTTTCTTCCAAAGTGGCTGTACCATTTTGCATTCCCACCAGCAGTGACAGACACACAAGGAGAAGGTGGCAGATTGTAAGCTACAGACCAACACTCTGAGATTTTGTTTGCAGAACTCCAAGAAGTCTGAAAATTTCAAGCTAGAATCTTGCCTTGAGAATCATTAATAGAGTTTACCATGGTAGAGTGATGTTTTTGATCATATCTAATATGACATTTTGCCGGTTGAAGCATTAGGCTCGTATCTAGTCTGTAAGTTTGGTATATTTAGATATATAATATGTGGACCGCCATTTGGACTCATTCTTTTCTTTTTTCTTAAAGAGTTTATTTATTTATTTGTCAGAGAGAGCAGAAACACGGAAAGCAGCAGGCAGTATAGGCAGAGCTGGGAGGGAGAAGCAGGGTGCCTGCTGAGCAGGGAGCCCGATGTGGGACTCGATCCCAGAACCCTGGGATCATGCCTGAGCCAAAGGCAGATGCTTAATGGACTGAGTCACTCAGGTGTCCCTGGGCTCTTGTTCTGATCACAGCAAATTTAAAATAGAGCCTGGATAGAGACTTGGGTTTTTCATTGTTGCTGTTGTTATTTGTTTGTTTGTTTTTAGGCAAAATCTAACACTCAGGAGAGTACCAAAGGCAGTAGTTTTTTTGTTTTTTGTTTTTCTCATCACTACCACCTCTGCCTGTCTTTTTCTGTTGTTCTGTTATTCTTTCTTTTTACCTCTGTGGTCGGTTAAACACACAAACATGCAAAATCATGAGAAAACATTGCATGCGATGTAAAATAGTTTGTTGAAAAACTAAGGTTTTTTTCTTACATATATCTTTAAACCAGAATTCATGTGACGGTATGGTGGAAATGTAATATCAAAGCAAAAACATCTTTTCAAAATACAAAATTTAAGTTACACCAGATGAGTTTGATCAATGATATCATGTCAAACTATGAACTATGTTTTTCCTGGTAGCTGAAGATGAGTTTACTCATATAATAGAAATTCTAAGGTCATCCCTAATGGCAGCAGCATGAGTCCAATGGGTTGACCAACTCCAGAACTGACTAACGGTTCTACTGACAAACTCAGTAGAACCACAGGACCAGTATTTATCACAGCAGGGTGGGTGGCAGCGACCGTATCCACACCTGCCATAGCCACAGTCAGAGTCAGAACCTGGACAGTCGTAATAGCTGCTAGAGTAGCACATGGTGTTAGGAGTGGAAGGTTCGTTTGAGGAGCAGAAATTATTCTGAGTTTATATGCCATTATCTGCCCAGAGCGTTTTATACACAGTCAGTGTTGCATAGGGCAAACCACAGGCATTGCTGGGCTAATGATTTAGAATAACTTTCACTAGTAAAATTTATTGATTCTTTTGTTTACTTAGGAGAAGAGAGTTCCTCAGATGTAAGATTTGCTTTGCTCTTCTACCAAGTGTCCTGTAATTAAATTGTATGATTTAATAAAACATTTTTGTTCTATTTTGAAAAGCAATTACTCTTAAAAATGTGATTAATTTAAGGGAGATTATCAATTTATTATCCACTTCCCACTCTCAAGTAACAGATCTGGAAGCCCAGGGACTACATTTCCCAATGTGCCTTACAAAATAAGATTTTGCATCAAATTCCACCAGTGAGAGGCATTTGAATGAGATTTAGGAACCATTCTAGGTCCTTTTGAGTCTTTTGGTTCACTAGACTAAGTGAGGACCCTCATTACCCAGCCTATTTTGTTTTGATATCAGAATAACCTTGAGGAAATCGTGCACTTTTAGAAATTCCCATTCCCCCATTTTTATGGCCCATACTTACTCATATTTATTTACTTAAAATGATGTGTTCTGGTGACTTGGTGTGATGAGCATATAGTCCTTCCTCCAAGGTTTGGTTTGTTGGCTTATTTTAATTTTTTCTACAGAGAGAGAGAGAGAGTGAGAGAAAGAGAGAGTGTGAGTTGGGGGAGGGGCAGCAGGAGAGGGAGAGAATCTTAAGCAGGCTCCCTGCTCAAGTGCAAAGCCTGGCAGGAGGCTTGATCCCACCCCTGAGACCATGACCTGAGTGAAAATCAAGAGTTCGATGCTTAATTGACTGAGCCACCCAAGCGTCCCTGCTGGTTTCATTTCTAAAAATAACTTCAGTTTTTGAAAGTCTGCTTAAGGATTTAGAGTTTACATATGTGCATTTGTGAATATGTGGAAAGGACAAGATAACTCAGCTGGACCAAAGTCATTATTTCTGTTAGGGTAGAAATGCTGGATTTGAGGGAATGTGTGTGTTTAGCATTTTTAGGTGCTGCCAGTTTGCACTGGGACTGTGTGTTTACATGCCCACCAGGAAAGTTTGTGAATTCCAGTTGCTGCACATTCTCAGAATTATTTGGTATTATCAGCCTCTTTAATTCTAGTCATTTTGATGTGTATGCAGTGCCCTTTTGTTGTGGTTGTAATTTGCATTTTCTTGCTTTAATGAAGTTGGTCATCTTTTGTTATAGTCTGCTGTAAAATGTTTGGTTCAGATTTTTGGCCATTTTTAATTGTGTTTTGTGTTTTTGTCTAATGATTTGTAGGTATTTTAATTTTTGCACAAACCCCTTTTTTAGATACATGTCATGTAAATATCTTCTCCCTGTCAGTGGATTTTTACTTTAAAAAATAGAATCTTGGGGCATTTGAGGAGTTCAGTCAGTTAAGCATCCAACTCCGGATTTCGGCTCAGGTCATGATCTCAGGGTCTTGAGATTGAGCCCTACGTCAGGCTCCTCACTGGGCATAGAGCCTGCTTAAAATTCTCTCTCTCTCTCTCTCTCCCTTTGCCCCTACAGCCCCCAAATAGAAATCTTTAATTTTGATCAAGTCCAATTTATTAACATTTTTTAAAAGATTTTATTCATTTATTTGAGGGAGAGAGCGCACAAGCAGGGGAGAGGGGCAGAGGGAGAAGCAGACTTGCAGGGAGCCTGATGTGGGACTCAATCCCAGGACCCTGGAATCATGACCTGAACCCAAAGCAGATGCTTAACCAACTGAGCCACCTAGGCAAACCAATATTTTTTTTATAGCTAGTGATCTTTACATGTTGTTTAAACAATCACTGCCTTGTTCTAATTAACCAAGATATTGTCATATCTTATTTTGGTGCAAGGTGTGGATCAAGATTGATTTTCTTTTATATCCTTATCAAATTAATCTAAAATTATTTATTATGAAGTCATTCCTTTCATCTTCTGCACTGCTGTGGAATCTCAGTAGTACAAATCAGGTTACTCTGTAAGTTCGAGTCTGTTTATAGCAGCTCTTTTTTTCCATTGGCCTTTGTCCTTATTCTCAAACCATGTGTTATGATTATACATAATCATGTCACTTGCTGATGGTGGCAGGTCCCCATTTTCCTTTCCAGTCTCTGTTACATGTGTGTACTTATTTATTACATGTTATTGCATTGGCATTGAATTCTGGTACAAAGTTGGACCAAAGTGGTAAAAACTTTTATTAAGCTGTGGCTGTGGTTATCTTTGTCTTGTTCCTAACCTCTGGTGGAAATTATTCTGTATTTCAGCAATAAGTATGATATATTAGCTATTGATTTTGGGTAGATGCCATTTATCAAGTTGAAGAGATTATTTTGTGGTCCTGGTTTACTGAGATTTCCCAAAAAGTTCATGAACGCATGCTGAATTTTGTATTTTATCTGAATCTGTTAAGATATTCACATGGCTTTCTTTTTTCTTTTCTTTTCTTTTTTTTTTTTTTTTTTGCTAATGTGATGAATTGCACTGAGTTTTCATATATTAAACCAATCTAGGATTTTGCAACTTTGGAATACAGCTCATGGGATTTGGTGCTGAAATGATACATTGTTTCAGGTTTTTATAGCTGGGTTCATCAGAAGTAGTCCCTTTCTTACAATATCCTTATTAGGTTTTGATTTTGTTAGTGTTACATTTTTCCTATTCTGTGGGACCATGTTAGTATAATTGGTGTTTCTGCTTTACTTAAGTGGCTGAAATGATTCACCAGTGAAGCCTGGAGCTTTCTTTGCATGAATGTCTTAAAATAGTGTGGGGTTCCATGGTGTAATGGTTAGCACTCTGGACTCTGAATGTCTTAAAATAGAGATTGGTCTTCTTTCACAGGTATCAGTCTTTTCAGGCCTCTTGCTTCTCCTAATCTCTGTTACTTGAATGGTCTTTCTCCAGATGAAATTTCCATTTTCACATTGTTCCTTGTGTGCGTGGGGAGTGAAGGAGACCTAAATCAGTGCAGAATGGGTTGATGTGACCTCAAAGGAAAAGTCAGGACCATACATACTAGAATCGTTGTACGAGGAAAGCCATGATCCTCGATGTTGAAGCTGGTGTGCGGGGGGGTGGGGGGGTGGTGGTGGCCAGGGACTTTTTGCACAAGATTGTCAGGTACAGACACTGAGCCAACAACCAAGAGCCACGGTAGATTTTCAGCTCTTTTCCCTCAAACTATAGAGGAGTAATGAGAAGAAGGTGATGCAGAAGAAACCAGGTGTCATCACACAGAAGCACAGTGGCATCAGGAAACAGACAGCATTGATGTATATACACGAATAGTGCTGTTTCTATAGGCAATATATATTTAAAGTCTGAATATATGAAGATGAGAATTTAACCAGATCGAATGTAGATGATTGGAGTGACTCAGAGTCACACGAAAGCATTTCAGACAGAACTGGTGATGACAACTTTTTCTTTTCTTTTAAAATGTTTGGTGTAATTTATGTTGAAATATTCCAAATAAAAAAGTATAAGACCAATACAAAGAATTTCTGTTCTCTTCACTCATATTCCTCAATTGTAAACAATTCATTGCATCTACATCTCTCTCTATCCCCTCTTCTCTCTCTCTCTCTCTCTCTCTGACACACACACACACACACACACACACACATACATCTACTTTTTTCTCTCTCTTTCTTTCTCTGTCTTTATCTACTGGACTTATCCTCCTTGTGTATCACAATCTTATAAAATGCCACCGTCCCAGATATGGTACTAAAGATGTATCTCTTTGATGTCTCAATTCTAGGATGGGGACTCCTCTATACCCAATTCTGCCTCATTTTCTGGGGTCATCTTTTGTCTTATAGTTGGCCTGGGCTCCCGGCAGTTACTTTCCAACAATAGCAGAGGGTATGCATAAGGCATAGGACTACTTTTCATTGTCCTCACCTTTCAGTTGAGAACAGAGCTGTTATGTGTAGATAGAGAGAAAATTTCACGTATGCAGAGTCTAAACCAGCAGGTAGACAAGACTCTGTTTTAAGATTTTCTTAAGGCAAATTCAACAGTTTACATATTTGATATTGTTCAGCATGGAGTCAGGCAGAAGGAACAAGAGGTGTTGGTGAGGGAAAATAAAGAACACAGTGAGTGTTGGATTAATGAAGTCAAGCTACAGAGGAGTAGTTATAGAGCATCCTTCGGGTAAATCTGTTTTATTTATGTGTACCAGTGACTTATTATTATTCTTAGTGGGTAGCAAAAGGTAATTTTATTCATTAATCTATTTTTAACTGAAGAGGTTTTGCCAAATAAAATCTATATAGACCACATGTCCTCACTTTCCAGAGTGATCAAAAGGTTGAATGAGGGACAGAACCACTCTGAGCCTTGCATTTTATTTGCATTTTATACTGTTGCTGAACAGAGCTTCCCTCTTACCTGATAAGCAAAACCATTTTATACAGCATTATTATTTTACCACCCAGGCTCTCTAGATGTGTGGCTACAGTATCTGTAAAGATTCCTGTTTTTTCCCCATGTGTCCTTAAATGAAATATTTACACCCACATGCACACATCTGCATGGTAGAGAGAATTAAATATAAACACCAAGCATTTTCCAATGAATGAGAAAGTTTATTGAAACATCAACTTAAAAACTTTTTCACATCAAAATTCTTAACTGAAAACGTAGGGAGAAGGAATGCAATAGCAAACATAAACATTTTTATGAATTGTGAGGTACTACAGGTAGCTTTGGTCAATCAAGTTGAAGCATGCTGAACTTGTAGTGTGCTGTAGCTGAAGGAGTCTTGATAAAATTTTCACTGTTGGAAAGAGGAATAAATTGCTTGTAAGAAGAACACTGGAAGGATAATTGGAAAGCACAGGAGGGGGAGTTCTGCAGAATGAATGACTCTAGAAGTTTCTCAGTAGAATCCGTAGGACCAGTATCTGCCATAGCAAAATGGGCGGCAGCAGCCATATCCATACCCGCCATAGCCACAGCCCAGGCCACAGTAGCCACAGCCCAGGCCACCATAGTAATTGCTGTAATAGCACATGGTGTTGAGGATGGAAGGTTCAGTTGGGGAGCAGGTTGTCTATTTTCTCAGTGTGCATGCTAACATCTGTGCTGGGCCTTTTATATGCCCTCCTTGGTGGGTGTGGCAAGCCACAGACAAGAGTGAGCCTCATAGTTTGCATAGTTTAAAATTGCCTTTTAAACTTTCATAAAGAAACCCTCATAACTGAGAATCCTTTGCTGTTGTGTTAGGATTCCCACAATCAAAGTCAATGCCTTTAACGAGCAACCTTTGTTATATTTGGAATGCCTTACTATATTTTTGTTAGTTTAAGGTCTATGACAAGTTTGCATGGGAAGCTCGTTTTTCTCCTGTGTTAATGATTCTTGTTTTTGTTATTTTACTTTTCATCTCATGGTGAAATGTGTGGTTAGGAGTTATGATCTCTACGTGCGTATGTGGGTTCATGAGTTGAAGACATTAATGAAGACGCAAAACTGCTAAATTACCTATTTTTTTTTTGAATAAACAATTATTTCCCCTAGATAGCAGTTTTCAGTAATTATATACAACAGAATGGCTGCTTATATATTCCTTTATTGTTTTATTTTTTTATTAAATATTTTATTTATTTATTTGGTAGACAAAGATCACAAGTAGGCAGAGAGGCCGGCAGAGAGAGATAGGGTAACAGGCTTCCCGCTGAGCAGGGATCCCGATGCAGGGCTTGATCCCAGGACCCTGAGATCATGACCTGAGCTGAAGGCAGAGGCTTAACCCACTGAGCCACCCAGGTGCCCCTCCTTTATTGTTTTAATGCCACCGCTTCTTTCACCTTGAAATTTGTTATTCAGAATTCTTACCTTGGTCTAGGCGATTTTACTATTGATTTATATAATTTGCTGTTTACCTTTTCTTAATTTCCCTTTAAATACATTAATTGGATCTTTTGGAGGAATAATCCAACTTAGTGAACTTACATGTCACACTGTTGTCGAAACCCCAAATTGGGATACTGATGAAGACTCATTCATGGTTAAGTACATGTATGAGATCTTTCAAACTCTCCCCTCTCTGGACCCAGGATTTTCCTTGCCTGGTCAGTTGCCCATGAGAAAAAGCATGACCTCAGTAAAGAAAACACACAAACTGGAATGCCTGGGTGCTGCAACCAGTTAAGTGTCTAATTCTTGATTTCAGCTATGTCTTGATCTCAGGGTCATAAGTTCAACCCCCACATTGGGGGCCATGTTGGGCTTAAAAAAAAAAATCACATGCCATTGGCCCAATACTAGTTCTGACGGGCAGTCATTTATGTGATGTTTAGAATAGAAGTAATATCTCATTTATGTAAGGTCTGGACTCTTTCCTAGAAATGTTTAAGCTAGGGGCTCCTGGGTGGCTCAGTCAGTTAAGCACTTGTTCTCGACTCAGGTCATGATCCCAGAGTCCTGGGATCAAGCCCCGCATCAGTCCCCCTGCTCAGAGGGGAGTCTGCTTCTCCCTCTGCCCCTCCCACTCTCTCTCTCTGTCAAATAAAAAAAAAAAAAATCTTAAAAAAATGCTTAAGCTACACAAAAGAGTTTCTATTTCCTTAAGCAAACCCTGAAAGATATATCTTATAGTGCAGGATTATGTACAAGACATCACTGAGGAAGATAACATATGATACATGTGTGAATTATGCAACATGCAATTTTATTGTATCAAAAAGTAAATTTCTCTTCCTGGTTTTAAAAGATTAACCTCCTTCATGGTTGATGCTGCTTATAATCCTATATCTAATGAAAGTATCCTTCAAAACTTAATATAAAATAAAGATTTCTTTCCAGAGAAAACTAGCAAGTAGATCCGCATTAAGAAATACTTAAGAGCTTTCTTCCAGTAGAAGAATGATCCCAAATAGAAACATGGACATTCAAGAAGTTAATGAAGATCAAGGTGAAGTGAAATATATAACTTAATATAAAGGCTGGGAAATGAGCAGTGGGAGGAGGGTGTTTACAAGCTGGATGGTGGTGACAATGACCTGGAATGGATTGTGGAGCCTGAGAAGGGCGTGATGTCATCCATAGGTCCTAGTGTGGTAGAACAGGACCTGAGTGGAACATGAAGGCTCTTTAGGGAGAAGGCAGGGGAGTGGGGATAGCCCACTGCAGGATAGCAGTATTTGAAGACAGTGAGCACAGGAGAGGAGTGATTGAAGTTGTAGCTATCCAGAGCAGAACCTTGGAGCCCTAGTTGGGTTAGGAGAGCATCTCATGATGCAGAACAGCAAGGGAGGCCCAGTGTGGGGTGCTAGAGTCTAATCTGGGTGAGGAGAAAGTTAGTCCAGTCCTGCACAGGTATTAGAGCCTGAGCAAGATAAATTGGAATCAGACAGCAGTAACTGTTTGTTGTGGGTTGTTGGAGCACATATGGAGTGAAGACGGTGTCTTCCTAAAAGTTGTGGTAGGACATTTCATTGGTAGTGAAAATGGGTTACATATTGGAAAAGTGATCAAATAAATACATAGATTAAGGGTAATTATAGTCACTGACAGTGGCCATCATGAGAAACTATGGTGGACAGAAAACCAGAATGAATATTGTGAGGTTGGCCTGGAATCACAAGTATCAATGTGAATGCATGGTTTTCAATATATATATAGATAGACATGGCATAAATATGGGTGTGGATGTGTATCTATATATAATAGATGTATGCATATGTTCCTTAGCTTGGCTACTGAGAGGACCTGGGAGTAGCATCTCCCAGTAACAACAAGCACATCTATTGTCTAGATCTTAATTTTTAAATGCTTTGTCCAGAAAGAGAAATTTTGGAAAATTGGTTGATGCCAATATTGTAGTAGAATAGTCAAAACATGAAATTGAACCACCTTTTTGTGCCCAAAAGAAATTCTCAAAAACTGTTAAAAGCATATAGGATGTGTCAAAATGACACAGAAGCTAGCTTGAAACATTTCCTGTTGGCCAAATAAACCACGGCCTGAGCAATAATTAAATAACAATAGGATTTAATTATATTATAACCATTGAATAAAATATAAATGTATGTGTGTTTATGGATGTAAAAGAAATGTATAGGGGCACCTGGGTGGCTCAGTGGGTGGGGCATCTGCCTTCGGCTCAGGTCATCAGCCCGGAGTCCTGGGATGGAGCCTCGCATCGGGCTCTCTGCTCCGCGGGGAGCCTGCTTCCCTTCCTGTCTCTGCCTGCCTCTCTGCCTACTTGTGATCTCTACTGTCAAATAAATAAATAAAATCTTCAAAAAAAGAGAAATGTATAAATAAGTGGGAGAGAAGAAAGTTTTTCCCTATAGTGAAATACCAATGGATTACTATAGAAAGGATAATAGATTTTGAAAAAAAAAAAATCACTATTTGGTACCCATCATAGTGATAATCAGTTCAGCTAAAAACACCAAAAGGCACCAAGACTAGTATGTGAAAGCTTGCCAAGAAATGGGTTATTTCCATAGCCTAAAAATAATTCCCCCGAAAATACTTCTTAATTACAAAGCATTAGAGAATATCTTTATAGCAGATAAACCCAGAAGTCACCACCATCATCAAATAATGAAGGTTAACATTTCTAGAAATGGGACAAATCAAAATCCTACATCATCTGATAATATGTAATGGGGGAGAATATAGCATCATTTCTGTAATATTCCTACCCAAAGGCAAAACCTAAATCTAGCCGCAAATAAACACAAACCAAAATTGAGGCACATTCTTCAAAACAGCTGGTCTGGAAGTCTCAAAAATGTCAAGGTTGTGAAAATCTAGGAAACACTGAAAAATCATCCAGATTAAAGGAGGAAAATGAGACATAGTAACAAAAGTCAACATACACTCCTATATTAATCCCTTTATATGAAAGACATTATTGGACAGTTGGTGAAACGAGAACATAGCCTGAATATTAGAAGGTAGTAATTCTCACTATTAATTTCTTGATTTTAATGATTGTTTTGTAGTTATGGGGGAGAAGATCTTTGTTTGTGGGATATGAATGCTAACTTGGAGTGCTCCAGGGTGAAGGGGTATCGTGTTTGCAGATCACTCTCAAATGATCTGGGGAATAAAATAGTATTCTGTGGTATTTTGCTACTTTTCTATAAGTTTAGAATTATTACAAAAAGAAAGAGAAAGAAAGAAAGAAAAAAAGAAAGAAAGAAAGAAAGATAGAAAGAAAGAAAATGGGGCACCTGGATGGCTCAGTCGGTTAAGCGACTGACTCGATTTCACCTCAGGTCAAGATCTCAGGGTCCTGAAATCGAGCCCCAAGTCGGGCACCATGATGGCTACTAAGCCTGCTTAAGATTCTCTCTCTGGCCCTTCCTCTACCCCTCCCCTCTTCTCTCCCTCTCTCTTGAAAAAAAAAAAAAAAAGGAAAACATTAACAAAATTAATATGATTGACCAAAATAATGGAATAAAAGATAATGTTTACGTGGCTATTCCAACATGCACAGAAAGCATGTAATAAAACCCTAGACCAATTTGTAATAATGATTTTTAGCTAACCAGAGCTAGATCAAATTCTTATTCTGAAAAAGTGTACTGTAAACTGTTGACAGCAAACTTCATACCTAATGGTGACATATTTGAAATGTTCCTCCTGGGATGATAAATAAAATGAGGATAACTGATAGCATGCCCTCTCTATAATCCTGCCCTGTAGTTACAGTCTAATCAACAAGGCAAGAAAAAGTAAAAAATATCACTTATACAAATAATAAAATAACATTTTCTGATTTAAAGATGACAAAAATAAAAAGGGATATCTAAATAAGTTATTGGAATTAATAAATGAAGTTACCAAGATTTCTGTACACAAGGTCAATAGATAAATTAGGAGTTTTTTTGTTTTTTAGAGAGAGGGAGAGAGAGAGAGCAAGCAAGTGGGAGAGGGGAGGGAGAGAGAGAGAATCTCTTTTTTTTCCACATATGATTTAGTTATTTATTTATTTTTATTATGTTATGTTAGTCACCATACAGTAGTACATCATTAGTTTAAGCAGGCACCATGTCCACACAAAACCCAGCATGGGGCTCGATCTTACCACCCTGAGATCATGACCTGAGGTGAAATCAAGAAGTTGGTCACTTAACTTACTGGACCACGAGGCACCCTAAGGTCAATAGATAAAAAGTAATTCCATTTATGGAAATGAGAAACAAATAATAAACAAGTAAAATTAAAATTAAAGAATAGATCTTTTAAAATAGTATAAATAAGACATTAATGTCTAGGAATAAATACAGTGAAATATATTTAAGACTGATGAATGAAATTCCACAAAACATTAATGAGAGAGATTAGAGAAGATCTAAATAAATCAAGGAATATACCAAGTTTAAGGGCAGGGAAACTCCAATTTTATAATGGCAGTTCTTTCTAAACTGATGTATAACTTGATGCCATATTACTAGTTGTTGTTTTTTTAGTTGTTGTTTTTTTAGGTTGTTGTTTTTTTTGGTAAAAATGAGCCAGGTGACTGCAAGTCATGTAGAAATCCAAGGGGCAAGAATAACTAAGACAGTGCTTCAAAGGGCAAAGCTGGAAGTCTCACTCTACCAATACCAAAATTTATTAGTCAAGCTCAGTAACCAAGACTGTGTGTTCTTGAGGCAAATTGGGCAAAAAGGTCATGGAAGGAAGTAAATAAAGAGTCCAGAAACGTTAACAACATGTAGTCAGCTGATAGATCAATGTTACCCTTCAGTGCAAGGAGGTGAGATAATCTTTTTAATAAATGGTGCTGGAAAATATTATTTGAAAATATTTGCCTACATCTTATATCATGTCCAAAAATCAATTTCAGTTATGTTTATATCTAAATGTGAAATTAAAAAATTGAATGTTGTACCAACAAAAATTGCTTAAATAGAACAGAAAAAGTTGGAATGCAGTGAATTAAGAACTTCTGCTCATCACAGTACAAAAGAGAAAAATGAGCCACTGAGTTAGAGGAGATAATTGTAGTGTGTGTTCATGAAACAATCCAAGGGACAAATGGGCAAATAACTTGGATAAGCACTTCATAAAAGGACTGTATCTAAATGGCAACCAGGGGACACTCATAGAATGTCTAAAATAAACATGCCTGGAAATATCCAGCTTTAGCAAGGTTGAGGGAGGACTAGAAACATCTTAGGAGGAGGGATGTAAATTGGAAAAATTATTTTGGAAAGCCGTATGACTTCACCTGCTGAGTGAAGGTAAGCATGCACACACCCTATACCCAGAAATTTCACTTCCAGGTATACACCCTATAGAAATGCACACATATATTGGCCAGATGAAATGTAATCATTAAAAAGTAAAACAAAACAAACAACCCCCCCCAAATTCCACACAATTACCTGTTACTGAATAATTATAGTCACACAATGGAATATTCTATGGAAATGAGGAAAGATCTTTTACCTGAACATGTATGTTTGAATCTCACAGAAATGAACAAAATAAGCAAGATCACATACTGTGCTTTTTTTAAATAAGTTTCTAAAGCAGGCAGAACTAATCTATAATGTTAGAAAAAAAATATTGATTACCTTGGGATAATGACTACCTTTTTTTTTTAAGATTTTATTTATTTATTTGACAGACAGAGATCACAAGCAGGCAGAGAGGCAGGCAGAGAGAGACAGGGGGAGGCAGGCTCCCTGCTGAGCAGATACCCAGATGCGGGGCTCAATCCCAGGACCCTGAGTTCATGACCTGAGCCGAAGACAGAGGCTTTAATCCACTGAGCCACCCAGGCACCCCACAACTACATTTTTTAACAGTTCATCTAGTTGTTCACTTATGATTTAAGCATTTCCCTGCATGAATTTACACTTCAAACATTTACTTTAAAGAATATGAAACAAAAATTGTCCATTGTTATTATCATTATTATTTGCAAAAGGTGCTCACCAAACAGTACCTTCAATTCAAATGGTCAGTTTTCTGGTCATTTGTTCTCTCAATTTATAGGCATAGTGGAGGTGGGTGGACAATAGTGATTATCACAGTAACCTAAATCCCCCTTACAGAGAAGCCCACATTCCTATCAGATAGTCTTTACCTCAGAGATTTTATGAGGAGACAAAATATACTATTAACTCATACAATTTTAATTTTGAAATTAAGATAATGGAGATTGATAAATGGAAATGTTTGGGTACTCTTAATTTGTCATGTGCTTATTAATGAAACAGTATGGAAATACAATGAGTTTTGTCTGCCTTATTAATTCATTCATTTAATAAATATTTACATAGTATCAAATATATGCTGGGCAGCTGTGAATCATGTGACTTAGTTCTAGTTCCTGATACCATCTCTTTTCACACTCACTATAAGAAGACATTGCAATTTTGCAAAATCATTAGAGTACCATTAACCATATCTGGGGAAAATGGAAGAAAATTCTTTTACTACAGTTCTGAAACTATAAAACACGGTTTAGTATAATTTTGAATAAATAGATATCGATATCTGTATCACTGATATTTTTAAATAGCATACACACTCAATTTTGAATGCTGTGTCTGAAAGATAGCAATCAAAATCCTATTTGTATAAGGTATTTTTCTATATTCAATTTTTTGAATGATAATTTAAAAAAAAGTGTTTAATAAAGATGAGAATTTCCTCACTTAAATCAATCATACAGGACACACATATACATGTTGCTTGGGCACAAAACGGACAGAAAGAAAGAATATAAATGAAAAAAACAATGTTGTCAAAGACCGTTCATTTAAAAATGAAGTTAAAACTTCTTGTACAAGATCGAATTAAGCCTTACACAGAAGTAAAATGCTTAATACAGCATTAAAAGGAGATATTTCCTATTAAGTGGAAGAAACACTTCAATAAAGAAGAAAGAGTTGTATCTGCTTTATGTAACCTCACACTCAGGAATTAAGATGGATTTTCCATATCTGAAAAGAGTTAGAATTTCTGGATGCAGAATTCAGGACATTAAGAGAATACATCCAATTGGTGAATTGCTCTGACATTTTCTCAGTAGACTCCATAGGACCAGTATCTGCCACATAAAATTGGAGGCACCAGCAGTGTCCTTATGAACCACAGTCACAGCCCAGCCATCCAGAGTAATTTCTCTAGTAGCACATGGTATTGGGAGTGCCAGGTTCAGTTGAAGAACAGGGAATCCATTTGCTTAGATGGAAGATCACCATCTGTTCAGACCCCCTCCGTACTCAGAAAACCATAGGTTGTGTTGACCTAATTTGCCCAAGAATTTTGGAGCCTCTTGATTCATAATGCAAAAAAGATCATTTTGCTATTACATCAAGATTGCCAGAAATGCATCATGCACTTTTAAAAGGTGATTTCTCTCCTAATTTCAAAACCTTTAAGTTTTTGTTTAAATTCCAGTTGGCTAACATGTGGTGAAATATTAGATTCAGGTGTAGAATTTAGTGATTTGTCACTTACATACAACACTCAGTGTCCTCCTTTAAAAAAAAAAAAGGAAAATTTTAAGATTTAAAGATGCACTTATCTAAAATAAAAATCTGCATTAAAAAAAACCCTTCCTATTTCTATATTTGGTAACGTAAGTATGTCCAGGTTAAAAGGGATAGCACAAAATGTGAAAACCATATTCCATGTGTTTGGTTTTGCTAACAAAGCTTCATTTTAAGTTAGACATAATCTGACAATTCATACAGTACAAATGAGTTTGTGGGTTCATGAAGGAGAAATGACATTACATCATGTACCTGATAAATTCTCCTATCCATTTCCTTAGGGATAATGGGTCTCCAAGTTCAGGGTTTCTGAGGATTACAACTAGCTGACATAGAGCCATTCCACTTTTACTGAAATCCAAAATACACACAGAAAACACCATAGATTGTAAGTTCAGAAATAGATTAATTTTCACAAAATAACCATACCCATTTAGTCAGCATTAAGATCACCAGAAAGGATAACAGTAGGACCCAGAAGGATTCTCCCATTTCTTGCCTTCATCCCTCCCCCAGGCATTTCTCATCCCCCCTTTTGAAACCATGTGTTTGTTTTAACACCTTTATTCTTTGTACAAATAGACTCATACCCTACATACTATTTTTACCTGGTTTCATTTGTTCACCTGAGAGCCATATATTTTGTTTGTGTAGAAATTGTTCATCTTCACTGCTGAATAGCATTCTTTGGTGTTACATGCCACAATTTATTTATCCATTTATTGTTGATGGAGAGTTGGCTTATTTCCAGTTTTAATCACTATGAATATTGCTTCATGAATATTTGTGTACATATCTGTTGATAAACATGTATTTGTCTCAGCCAGATACTGCCACAATAATATTGCATAACAAATGGGCAGGAAATACAGTTTTATGTGAGAGTCAACATTTGCTTCACCCTCCTGTGTCTACTTGTTACCTGCAGTTTGGCTGAACTAGGCTCGGCTTGACACAAAGCAGAGAGTTATATCCTTTGACTTAACCAGCATCTCATGGGTTCATCTCCTTCTCACTACAGAAAACAGGAGGGCAAGGGGTCCAGCTGCAATGATGGAAGCACATTTCCAGTCTGCTCACATGCCCATTAATGCTATCGTGGAAAGCAAGTCAAGATGTGGGGATACACCTTGTTCATGCACACCCTGTCCACTCTGAGGTCATACAAGTCCCATAGCTAAGCCAAAAACAGTGGAGAAAGGAACAGAATCCTTTTATGGAGGTCACGGAGGAGGCAGTGAAAATTTTATGAAGAACAGTTTATTCTGCCACAGATACAGTTTGTTGAGGCATAACGAGAATTGGAATTGTAGTTTTTTAAAGTATAAATTTGTTCAGTTTTTGGAGATAGGCTACCGGATATTTTTTCCAGAGTCGTCGTGTTATTTGATAACTCCACAAGCTGTTGGTCCACATTCTCATGAGCAGGTCACGCTGCCTGTCTTTTCTTTTAGCTATTCTGGTTGTGTAGTGATTTCACTTTGCATTTCCCAGATACCTAATACACTTGAACATCTTTTTACATAGTATTAGCCGCTTCTAGGTATCCTTGTTTTATGAAGCACCCTAACCCTAACCCTGTTTCCTACTGAGCTGTATAGGAGCAATAATGAACAAACTCTTACCCCTGCTACATCAGAATTTAATCTTAGTTTCACTGGCTAGTTTTACTCTCCTGGTAACTTGAAAGGTGATGAACGTCAATGACATTGCAAGCATAATTGCCTATGATACAAGTTCTTGTTAAATTGCATTTGGACAAAGAAAAGCCACTCGGGATGTAATCTGGACACTTGTGCCAATGACCCAAAGAAGAAAGCCTAAAACTGTAGATTGAAGAGATCAGTGATGTCAGTCCAGAGATGCTGCCCATTTGGTACTGACCAGAGGCAGCCAAAAGAGAGTGCTCATGGGAATCAAGTTGTTAATTATTCTGAAAACAAAACAAAACACAAAAAACCCTATAAGCCTGTTAGGATGTGGATGCCTTAATATATTTTATATATGTATATATTATATTATGTATATATGTATGTATTGTGTATATATGTATATACATAAAATATATAAGGGCATCTATATATAATGGCTTCAGATCACCTGAATGTGTAATGCATAGATTTATACGAGTGTGGAAAGAAAGAGTTGGTCTGCTCTCCCCTTTTGGTAACATCATCCTTACAGGAAAAAAAACCTGTGCAATGATTTCTCTTTTTATTTCTTTCTCCTTCTATCACACTCATGACTGAATACATATGGCACAGACACACAAGATAGAAATGAGAAGCAAAACAGCATTATTTATGATAAGATAATTGAATTTTTGGAAAAATTACATAAAGATGTTATAGTAAACAAGTGATGTATAATAATAATGTGATAATAAGAGTTACTATACATTGTGAAGTATTCCAGGGAAGTTTGGCTAATAAAGTTGAAACACATTGGATCAAGATTTTGTATTCTTCTTATGTTTTGTTTTCAGGTAGCATAGGGTGAAATTTCACCTTAGAAGAGTGAATAGAAAATCTTCAGTGAAAATCAGAAAACACAGGGAGAAGAGACCAATAGTGTGAGTGATTCTAGGAGTTTTCCAGTAGAATCCATAGGATTCTGCCACAGTAATATGGGAGGGGGCAGCCGTATCCCTACCCACCAGAGCCACCAGAGCCACATCCAGAGACACCACCCAGGCCACCAGAGTAGTTACGGGGTATCACATTGTGACAAGAGTGGTAGGTTTAGTTATGAAGCTGAGAATCGGTTTTCTAAGTTCAAAAGTCACCACCTACAAATGGGCTTTCAGATATCCCCAGTAGAAGGTGGGGAAAACAAATGGAAGTTTGGGCCTCATACTTCAGGCTAATTTGCATTGAAAATTTCTCAAATCTATTGTTGGGAAGAGAAGCCTTCATAAGTAAGAATAATTTGCAGCTGTGTCAGGATTCTCCCAGCAAATCAGGTGCCTTTTCTAAGCAATTCCTGTCTATTTAGAAAGCTCTAACTCAATCTATTCTTGTTTAGAGCCTGTTCATTTTTATGGGAAGCTCCTTACCACATTTTTTTGAAGCATTTTTTAACCTAACTATGAAATGCGTAGCCTAGAATTATGAAAATCTTAATGTATGAATGTGGATTGTGGATGGGATAAGTTAACGAGATCACAAAATGAATAATCTTTGTTTTGAAAAAAAATTTAATGCAAACACTAATGCAGCTATGCATTTGTAGTGAATTACTTATGGTAGATTGCTTATTCATTTATAGGCACTTTGTTTCATAAATCCATATTAATAGGTCTGTCCATTCACATTTAGACTTGAGTCATTTTTGTGTCTAGGTGAGTTTTTTCAATTCAGTCATGCAAATAACAATTTATTTATATTTCCTTTTCTTTATAATGTATTAGTTGATTTGCTAGAAATAGAATTTAAGTTCCTTATGGGTGAAACCTACACATGTCCTTACATATTTTTATATTATAAAGAGGCAAAACTTCTGTCAAAAATCAGAGTTCTCAATAGGACATACATATTAGAACAAGAGATGTTTGTCCAGAAAAGTAAAAGAAGACAGAGGACTTATAGGACTGATAAGAATTGTAATACAACCATCATAAAATTACTTCAAGAAGTAATTAGGGGTGCCTAAGAGGTATAGTTGGTTAAGCCTCTAATCTTTGATTTAGGCTCAGATGGTGATCTCAGTTTCCTGAGATTGAGCCTCACGTTGGGCTCCATGCCCAATATGGAGTCTGCTTAGGATTCTCTTTCCTCTCTCCCTCTGCCCCTCCCCAAAGCAGCCTCTCTCTCTCTCTCTCTCTATCTCTCAAATCAATCAATAAATCTTTAAACAGAAGCAATTAAAAATTCTCTTGAAATGAAAAAATAGAAAATCTCAGCAAAAAGACATTATAAAAAGCACCAAATGAAAAGTATAGAACTGAAAAATACAACCACCAAAATAAAAATAAAAACTCACTGAGTTTAACAGTAAAGTGGAAATGACAAATGATAAAATCAGTAAACCTGAGGGCAGGGCAGTAGAATTTACTAAACTGAACAACAGGGAGAAAATAGACCAAACAAATAAACGGAGGCTCTTGGACTTGTGGGACAATAACAAGAAAAGCTAACATCAGTATCATCAGCGTCCTAGATGATGAGATCACAAGTAGGCAGAGAGGTAGGCAGAGTGAGAGAAGGGAAGCAGGCTCCCCACTGAGCCGAGAGCCCAGGACCCTGGGGTCATGACCTGAACTGAAGGCAGAGGCTTTAACCTGAGCCACCCAGGCACCTCAGAATGTTGATGTTAAAATGAAGTTAAAATTTTTCTGCCCATGAAAGCTCTTGAAATAAACTGTTCATTGAAGTAAAATGGAATTATAATTTAAGAGGTAAAAGTTCTATAAATCATACCATATTTCAAATGATATTTTAATCAACCAAGGTGAAACATGTCAAATTTGAACCTTAGCCTTCCCTCCCACTATTCCTGTAGGCTGGTTGCATTGGACTCTTTGAGGAGAGAATAAAGTTCTATGTAAAGAGTTCTAAAAACAGAGTCAATCACAGGCAGAGAAGTCCAATAATCTAAGTGGCTCTAGAAGTTCCTCAGTAGAATCCATAGGACCAGAATCTTCCACAGCAAGATGAGTGACAACAGCTGTATCCATACCCCCACTAGCCATAGCCATAGTCACAGCCCAAGTGGCTATAGTCATAATCCAGGCCACCATAGCAATTACTGTGGAAACACATTATAAAAGGAGTGGATGGTTCAGTTGAGAAACAGAGAAACATGCCTCAGATTGAATGTGACCATTTGCATACAACCTCCTATACACCCTCTATAGTGGGTGGAGAAAACCATAGGCAGTGTTTACTGTATATTTCACACTAATTTTCATTGGAAAATTTTTAGGGTCTCTTGATCCATAAGGTGATATGATGTCTTCATCAGTAGGATTCTTTTGATAAAATGTTAGAATTCCTACAGTCAAATCTTGTGGCTTTAAGAAGGGGCATTTTTTTTTTCAACAAAAGAAAACTAATATTTCAATTAAGAATGGGCAAAGGATCTGAACAGACACTTTACGAAACAAGATGGATGGATGATAAATAAGCATACAAAAAGATGCTCAACATTGGATGTCATTAGAGAATTACAAATTAAAACACTGAGATACCACTGTACAACTTTTAGGATAACTAAAATCCATAACACTGATAGTGCCAAATGTTGGCAAGAATGTGGAGCAATAGGAACTCTCATTCATTGTTGGGAAGAATACAAAATGATACAGCCACTTTGGAAGACAGTTGGGCAGCTTCTTACAAACTAGTCTCTTACCATACTACCCAGTAACCTGTGTTCCTTGCCATTTACCCAAGTTGAAACTTAAATTTACACAAACATCTGCTCTTGGTTATTTATAGAAGTTTTTTTTAATTTTATTTTTTATAAACATATAATATATTTTTATCCCCAGGGGTACAGGTCTGTGAATCACCAGGTTTACACACTTCACAGCACTCATCATAGCACATGCCCTCCCCAATGTCCATAACCCATTTATAGCAGTTTTATTCATAATTGCCAAAATGTGCAAGCAACCAAGACATCCTTCAATACGTAAACGGATAAGCAAACTGTGATGCATCCATGCAATGGATATTATTTGGTGAAAAAATGGAATGAGGTGTCAAGCCACTAGAAAACATGGAGCAATCCTAAATGCATATTGATAAGTGAAAGAAGACAATTTACAGGAGCTACATATGAAATGATTCCAGCTAGATGACATTCTAAAAGAGATCAATGAAAAGATCAGATGTTGTCAGGGGTGTGGGGGGAGTGAAAGAGGGAAGAGAAGAATGTGAAGCACTGGAGATTTTTAGGACAGTGGAGCTATTCTGTATGATACTGTAATGGTGGATACATGTTATTACACACTTGTCTAAACCCATAGAATGTACAACACAATGTACACGGAACTGTGGTCTTTAATTAATAACAATGTAGCAATGTTGACTTATCAGTTCTGACAAATGTACCACACTAATGCAAAAAAATTAATAATAGAAGATACTCATGGCAAGAGGGTGAGGGTGTATATGGGAGCTTTCTCTGCTTTCTGCACAGTTTTTCTGTACATCTAAAAATGATCAGAAATCAGCCCATTTCTTAAAAAAAGAGTCTTTGTTTATTTTTCCAAGACTTTGCTTACTCTGAATTTGGCCAGTTGATAAATATTACCAAATTATTTGGGATGACATAGACCACACAAGTATTCCTCTAATTTTGTGAGTCTTCTGTTTTGGATATTTGTTCTACTCAACTGTGGATTTCTAGGAATGTTTATATTTATACAGTTCTATTATACAGTCTAAGGTTTTATATTGTATTTAATGTATGAGTGGATACCTTGAAAGGGAAATTACTTGATGCTGAAAGTCTGCCAAGTTTCTCCATCTGTTCTCAGATGAAAACATGTCTTGTCTACTACATCGTGTTTTCTATGTAATACGTTCAGTGAACTGACTTAACATATTTTTATCTGTTTTAACAAAACCCCTTATTCATGTATATTGTATAACATCCAGATCATGAATAAATCATAAAGGTAGAACTTGATGAATTTCCAAAGTGGACATACCTGTTTAATCTGTACTTAGATTAAAAAATCACATATCACTAATATCCCAGATGACACCCCTTATGTCCATTTCCATTCAGCACCAGACTTTAAGTGTAACCATTCCTGATGTCCAAAACTATGGATTTGGTTGCCAACATTTGAACCTTATACAAATGGAATCGCACTAAGAGAATTATTTTTTCTGGCTTCTTTTGAGCTGCATTTTTTTTTTTTTTTGGTAGATTCATGCTTTTTGTTTTCTCACTGTTGTATAAAATGTCAATGTACAAATATACCGTAATTTCTTTATTCATACTCTTGATCATCATTTGTATTGTTTCAAATTTTTAGCAAAATTTTTCAAATAGTGTTGCTACAGACAATTTTGTACATGTCTCTTGGTACACTTATGCATGAATCTAAGACATGCTAATTATTACTATAATTATAATGCTTTTAAAACCCCTCAAATCTCAGTATCATGTGATATTTATGTTTATGTCTCACTCACATATTTGTGTGTCTGCTGGGATTTGGCCAATATAATGTAGATATGGCTCAAGTTGTGGTTTCATTTCAAACCTTCTTCAGGTGTCCCTCATCTTCCTTGGACTGGTAGCTACTGGAGGCATCTTTTTCAGGTGAAAAGGCTGGAATACAACAGAGAAAGCTCAGACATGCTTGCATATACCTAAGCTCAAGTCATGTGTGGCAACATCCCTTTGGCCAATGCAGATAATATGGTCAAGCCCAAAGGCAATGATCAGAGAAATACACTGTGTCCACAGTAAAGCCAGACCGAGTGACATAGGCTGCTATTCTCAAAGGGTAAAGGATGCAGACGCCTGCCCTAAAAGTGAGAGGGAAAAGAACATACTCTGCTGAATAATAATTTAACCAAGGGATCCACAAAATCTTGCCCACCGTTTGTTTTATTGGAAAACATCCATTCGTTTATGTATGGTTTGTGACTGTTTTCATGCTGCAAAGATAGAATGGAGTAATGGAGACGCAGACCATATGGCCTATAAAATCTAAAAAATTTTACTATTTGCAGAAAAAAGTCTGCCCACTTCTGAGTAGTCTATCAAAATAGGCATACCAATTAGGGATATACTTAGAACCAGAATTGCTGAGTTATAGAAGACACTACCAAAGAGTTTTCTGAAGTTCTACCCCATTACCTGCAGTTTTTCTATTATTATGACACTGCAGTTTCATCTTGTTTGTAGAATCAATGATTTGATACAATCTGTTGTGATATGTTACTTTTACTTCTTTCTTGATAAATATAGAACCTTAGAGCTAGCTTTTTTTATAATCAGTCTTCTATGGAATAATGTGTAGTATATCTCATTTTCTATACAGATCTCCAAAGAAATTATCACTATTTGTGCATATATATATAAATAACTCATTTCATATTTTTGTGAATGTCCATGTTTCTGTCAGGATCTCTTTCTTGCCACCAGAGCAACTCTTTTTTCTTACAATTAATACTTGGTAAAAATGAACTATTTTGGTATTTAAGTGTTTGGAAATTTTATTTTTATTTTTGGAAGAAACATTTGATTATATGAGACTCTGGGTTGGTAGTTATATGTAATCCATTCTTCCCTGAAATGCCATCACATTTTCCTTTGGCTTCCTTCACTTTTGCTGAGGAATCTACTTCTGGTTACTCTTTGTAGGTAATATTTAGGTTTTCTCTAGCTGCTCTGATTTTGACTTTGCATTTATTTTTCAGCTCTTGGGTCATGCCTAGATGTTGTTTTATTTTTTAATTTAATTTTTTTTGTTTGTATTTAAATTCCAAGCAGTTAACATACAGTTTAATATTCGTTTCAGGTATACAATTTAGTGATTCTATGTGTCCATGCAAAACCCAGTCCTCACCACTAGTGCACTCCTTAATCCCCATCACCTGTTTCCTTCTTCCCTCTACCCACCTCCCCTTCGGTAAGCACCAGTTTGTTTTCTAGAGTTAAGAGTCTGTTTATTGGTTTGCCTCTCTCTCTCTCTCTCTTTTCCCCTTTGTTCATTTGTTTTGTGCTTAAATTCCACATATGAGTGACATCATATGGTATTTGTCTCTCCAGAGACTTTTTTCTGCTTAGGATTATACTCTCCAGCTCCATCCATGTTGTTGCAAATGGCAAGGTTTCATTTTTCATTATGGCTGAGTAATGCCCCATTGTATATATATATCTTTTTTATCCACTCTTCAGTCAATATACACTTGTGTGGTTTCCATAATTTGGGTCTTGTGTATAATGCTGCTATAAACATCCGGATACATGTATTCTTTCAAATTAGTATTTTTGTATTCTTTGGGTAAATGCCTAGCAGTGCAATTGTTGGGTCATAGGGTAGCTCTATTTTTAACTTTTTGAGGAACTTCCATACTGTTTTCCAGAGTGGTTGCATCAGTTTACATTCCCACCAATAGTGTAGGAGAGTTATCCTTGACAACATCTCTTGTTTCCTGTGTTGTTGATTTTCACCATTCTGACTGCTGTGAAGCGATATCTCATTGTAGTTTTGGTTTGTATTTCCCTGATGATGAGTGCTATTGAACACCCTTTCATGTATCTGTTGGCCATCTGTATGCCTTCTTTGGACAAATGTCTATTCATGTCTTCTACCTATTTTTTTAATTGGGTTGTTCATTTTTTGGGTGTTGCGTTTGTTAAGTTTTTAATGTATTTTGGATACTAACGCTTTATTAGAGATGTCATTTGCAAATATATTCTCCCATTCTGTAAGTTGCTTTTTAATTTTGTTGATTGTTTCCTTCACTGTGCAGAAGCTTTCTATCTTGGTAAAGTCCCAATAGTTCATTTTTGCTTTTGTTTCCTTTGCCTCAGGAGTTATATCTATAAAAATGCTGCTATGGCTTATATGAAATTTTAAAGATTTTATTTGTTTATTTGACAGAGAGAGAGACAGTGAGAGAGAGAACACAAGCAGGGGCTTTGAAAGAGGGAGAAGCAGGCTTCCTTTGAGCAGGGAGCCGTATGTGCAACTTAATCCCAGGACCTTGGTATCATGACCTGAGCCTAAGACAGATGCTTAGTGACTGAGCCAACCAGGTGCCCTGGCTTATATGTAATTTTAATTGTACTTCTTCTTCTTGGCAGTGTAGTTTTTAGAATATGTGATTTGGTACCTTTCATCAGTTTTAGAAAAGTATGGACTATTTTCTCTTCAAAAATGACTTCTGCTTTATTCTTTCCTTTTCCAGTTACATTTCTTACTATTTCATGAGGTCTGGTGTGCCCTTTATACTCTTTTTAGTATTTTACATTCCAACTATTCTATTTTTACTTCAGTAGAATAGCTATTATCAATCTATCTTTAAGTTTACTATTCAAATTTCTTGTAGCTAGTCTATTGAATTCCTAACTACATTGTTCATTGTTCATTTGCTTTCTTTTTAAGATCTAGAATTTAAAGTGATTCCTTGGTGAATTTCTCCAGAACATCTATTTTGCAATTTTTCATTAAGTTTCTTGTATGAATTAATCATGACTGTGTTTAAATTTCTATTTTCCAAATCCAATATATGGCTCAACTTTTGGTCTCCCTATATTGTCAATTGTTTCTTTTGTATTCTTTCAGATGGTCCCACAAGCTCAATGTTTTGTATAAACGTTGTAAATGATCCAAAATGATATTGTGTTTCATCACAGAGATTTTGTTCTTGTTTTTGGTCCTAGGTTATTCACAAAGTTCTGATTGCCTTAATCCCAACAAAGGCTCACATAAAATTAGGTTCTTAGAATTTTTGTAATTTTGGTGAGGGCCTGTCTATCTGTTTTCTTTCAGGTGATAGGGGTACTCCTTTGGATCTTCCAATTCGGGGCACTTCTTGGCAGTTCCTGAACTCTAATGATTATTTCCTCAACACCTTGATATGAAAAAAAGATCTGATTTTCAAATGTGTCTCCTTGGTATCTCAGGAAATTGACTCTTACAACTTCAGAATTTGGAAAATACCTCAAAGAGAAACTGGCTGGCTGTTAAGCTCAGTGTTCTGCCAGTTCACTTTTATCAGAATCTTGTGTCTCCAATTCTGTTTTGCCAGCCCTGAAAAAAGAAAAAAAAATAACACCCAAAACTCTGGTTGTTAGTCTTTTCCCCAGCAATCTCTGTTTGCTCTGCTCCTAGAATCAAGGACTGCAGAATTTTACTTAATTTTCTACAATTGTCTTTAGAATCTTGGTCTTTTTTTTTTTTTTTAATTATCTCTTCAATGTACTTAATGCTTTTAGTTTGAGTTTCCCAAGTAAAACAACTGCTTCAAGGATGGAAAATAAATTCAATTCTGGGGAAATTTAATATGTATAACATATACATTTGATCAGGACCAGATCCCTAGGTAAAAAATGAAATAAGCTAATATTAATTTGATATTGAAAAAGTATCTCATGGTTTTCATAAATCTATATTGAATCATTTCATATATATGTGTGTGTATTCTAAGTACTTAGAATAAATTGGTATACTTTGAAATACTTTTCAGATATCATGTCAGTAGGGCAGAAAGCCATTGTTAGTGCTGATTTTTTCCTAAGATTTTATTTATTTATTTGAGTGAGAGAGCAAGCAAGAGAGAGCATGAAAGGGGAGAAGGTCAGAGGGAGAAGCAGACCCTCTCCGCCCCTGGAGAGCTGGGAGCCTGATGCAGGACTTGACCCAGGACTCCAGGACCATGACCTGAGCCGAAGGCAGCGACCCAACCAACTGAGCCACCCAGGCACCTCTAGTGCTGATATTTTAAATTTGATAATGCATTTTTTCATTCTCTGGGAAAAATACTAAAAAAAATTTGAGAAACATTTAGAAGAAGTAGAGCTTTAACTCATGTAGCCCAACCATAGGTGTTGCAAAACACAAAACATACATATAAACACAAGTTTTAATGTTCTGATGTGAAATACAACTATTTTAAGTACTGGCCATTTTTAAAGCTTAGATTAAAACATAAACCAACATTGATGATAGAAGAGATTATAGAGCTGTATATAAAAACAGATTTCTTATGAACACTTGGAAAGAATTAGTATATTTACTCCTCAATTTTAGTCACATAAAGACCACAAAAGAGCACTCTGGGGGTGCCTGGGAGGCTCAGTTGATTAAGTATCTGCCCTCCGCTAGAGTCATGATCCCAGAGTCCCAGGACCACGTTCCACATTGGACTTCCTGCTCAGTAGGGAGTCTGCTTCTCCCTCTGCCCCTCACTCTGCTCTTGTGCTCTCTTTCTCAAATAAATAAATAAAATCTTAGAAAAAAGAAGTACCCTGGCTTTTTCCTGCTCTCTTTCACTGTATCCCCACTCCCACCTGCATATACATGTGAATAATCACACCCAAATAGACAAACATACAAGCTAAACCAGTGGAGATAATTTACTATAATGTAACAAAACAATATTTGCATTGAGATAAAGTTTATTTAATAATATGTGTGATTTTTAAAGATTTGTTTATTTATTTGAGAAAGAGAGAAAGAGAGAATGCAGCATGCAGGGAGGAGGGGCAGAGGGAGAGGTAGAGAGAATTAGAGCAGACTCCCTGCTGATCATGGAGTCCATCGTGCAGCTCCATCTCACAACTCTGAGATCATGACCTGAGCTGAAACCAAGAATCCAATGCCTAACCTGCTGTGCCATCCAGGCACCTTTAATAGATATGTTTTAAAGTAAAATTAACAATTCAACTTAATTAAATTTTATGTCACATTACAAAGATAATACCATATCAGAGGAAAAACTTTCTTATAATCTGCAATACAATCTAATCCACAATAATGAATCAAAATGGGCATGCTGAATTTCCTTTATTTATCTCAGATGGTTTGGTACAAAGTGAGTATTTTGGAAGGCATATAAAATTTTTTCACATGAAGGAAACTTGGAGAGAATGCAAATAAAATAAAGTGATGTAGCCAATAGACTAAAAATGCTTCAGTAGAAGCCATAAGACCAGTATCTTCCACAGCACAATGGGCGGCAGCAGCCATAACCATAGCCACCATAGCCAGAGCCATAGCCATAGCCCAGGCCACCATAGCCATAGCCAAGGCCACCATAGCCATAGCCAAGGCCACCATAACAGTTGCCGTAGTAACACATGGTATCAGGAGTGGAAGGTTCAGTAGAGGAGCAGGAGGTAGGTTTCTTTAATATGAATGCTGCCATCTGCTGAGGGCCTTTTATACACCCTCAGTGGTGGGTGGGGAAAACCACAGGCTGTGTAGCGTCCTATATCTCACTAATTTGCTTCAGACCACATCATGAATATTTAGATTTCTTTGCAAAACAGGGCCCTCATAACTGAGATAATTTTACTCCTAAGTCAGGACTCCCACTTATGGGCCTTTAAAATGAAACTCTTTCTATTTTCAAGGCTATGTCTCACTCTCTATTTATTTGAAAAAATACAACTTGATCACATAGCATGATGCAAAACATGAAAATAGGAATCCCATTGTTTGGTTTTGTTTCCATTATTCTTTAAGAAGAATTTTAAAATGGGTCTTGTCTGGAGGACTAGGTTTCCTGAATCTTTCACATAAAGGATGAATATGATATATATTTGTATACTTTTAAAAAAAACTTCCTTCCAACTCAATGTCACTATTTATTGATTACGTTAAATATGGTAGTAAGTACCATATAAGCCAAATATGGACATATTTGGCATTTATTTATCAACCTTTCTTCTACTATGTGTGACTTTGATCTTTCCAGAAAATGTGTGACCATTTTATGGGCAGAAATTATTTATGTCTTATGCTTCCTTGTGTCATCACATAGGAAGGTGTTGTAGATATATCTGCAAACCAGATGGAGGTTAAGCTTGATGCTCTGTCCTCAACTCATGTCTTTTTTATCATGGCTGATTTCTGTTTTTTCCAGGTGCCTAAGATTTGCTGTAGTTATATGTGTCCAGAACAATGTGTGGATATTATCAGAGAGGCAGAGAGAGCCCTGCATCATTCTTTATTCTCTCAGTTTCAGCTGATTGGTGAAGTGCTGGTGGGGATAGAAATCTTTAGTCATGGAAAGACTCATTGAGAACACAGCAGAGTCTATGCTCTAGCTTCTTTCTTTCTTTCTTTCTTTCTTTCTTTCTTTCTTTCTTTCTTTCTTTCTTTCTCTTTTTTTAAATTTCAATTTTTTAATGAAAATTAAAATATAATTGAATTTAATTAAAATACACTTTACATAAAATACATTTAGGTCTATTTAAGAGGATGGATTTCTTCCACTGTCCAAAAGAACAATATTCCTAAGAAAGCTTTCTTAAATTGAAATGGCATAAAGCAAAGAAACAATTATCATTAATTTATATGAAAAAATTCCTGAGCATTCCCAGACTCAGAAAAACAAAAACAACCTTTCTTAGGTTTTTCTGATACTTTAGGACACATTTTGCTAACAGATGCACGAAATAAACCAGGATAAAACATGGATGCTCACAGACAAAGGGTTCAGAGCTCTGGGGGTGAGGCTGAGATGCTGAGAGGTCTTGGGGAAAGAGCGGGAGGCAGGGGTGTCACTCTCAGAGACCCGCGGGCTGACTGTACCTGTAATGACTCACTGCAAAAGCAACACTGAATGCTGTTTTCACTTTTTGCCCTTTTTTTCCTTTGCAAAAGCAAAAACCCCTTTCAGATATCTTTTGGTTAGAGAAAACCAGTAAAAATGTAGGTTTTTTTTGTTTTGTAAAAGCCATGTGTTACAATGCAAACTTTTGAAAAGCTACTTGGATAGCTAATGAGATTTGACAAATAGATTAATGCAGATTATGTATTTTCACTCTAAATATAGCTATTGGGGTATTTTGTGAGGTGGGGGGAGAACCTTCCTGACTATAGAGCTGCCAAACTGACATTTTCTCTGACCCCACAAACACTGCTTTGAGCATTGAGAGTATTAAGAGGTATATAGATGGGATGAAGAACCCTGCTTTCCCTCAGACTTCTGATTATATGAAACTTCACAGAAAAATTTACATAGGTTTTTCAGCCTCTTTCAACCACTCAGTTGTTACTTACCTTTTGCTAACCACGGGTCAGCCATTTTTAAGACATTGTGTTACGTGACAGCGGTTATTTTTCCAGTGTTTCCTCATATCACTGACCTTCTCATTCACAGCAGGACAGACTAGAAGTGGTAAAAGGACTTTAGAGAAACTTCCAGCATTGCAAAGAAAAATAAATAAAATAAATTTGCTTTCTTCTGGAATTGGAAAACAAATCATTATTTTTCTGCATCGGATGAAGACTTACTACACAATCTCTTCACATCATTAAGGTAGATTTTCAGTTATCAAAATGATGCTTGTCATCTATGTTATCAAGCTGAATCTTGTTGGTAGGTTTCACTTTTTCAAATGGGATAATGGCCAAACTTTTTTTTTTTTCTGAGAAAAATGTAGCAATTTCTTGAAAATAAAGTAGAAGGTCCACTTAATCATAATGATCTTTGTCTGACTGATAATGGATTCCATAAACCTCTATTGTCTCTTTACCACTTCTGGATGTCATGAAATTTCTTGAGAAAAAAAAAGGGATAAGTGGGCACATTCATTTTGGAGGTTTTAAATATGGGCCTAAACAAAGTGGGAAGGGGAGGTGGTACTCAGTGCATCGAAAACTATCATGCTGAGGTGGTGAGCAGTAACCAGGTCCTTCCTGGAGGACTTGGACATCAAACGTTGGGCAGTCAGCAGCCACCAGGCACAGAATGTTTCATGAACTATTTCATGGACAGCATGCATGATGTAGGTAGAAGCCTGTGAGATGTGAGCAGCAAATGATCTCTTTTTTGAGGCATAGTTTTAAGTAACTCAGCCAAAACTTAAGTAATCAAAAATGGACAAAGGCAGAGGTTTTTAAATGTAGTGATGAGGAAAAGGACTATTTTGCTGGGCAGAAGTGTCATTTAAAAATTTGGCCTGGGGCACCTGGGTGGCTCAGTTGGTTAAGCATCTGCCTTTGGCTCAGATGATGATCCTAGGGTCCTGGGTTCCAGTCCCATATCAGGCTCCCCGCTCAGAGGGAAATCTGCCTCTCCCTTCGCTACTCTCTCCCTTCTTCCCCCAACTCCCCCTCTCTGTCAGATAAATAAATAAAATCTTTGAAAAAGAGTTTGGCCTAGAAAAGCAATTTGATAGTCTGAGCAGATGTAGTAGTAGCTGCTGATTCACATGGAAGCCTGGGTTACATATGTTCTGAGATAAAAAGAACGGATGTTCAGATCCTTGAATGTGTAGCTACAGCAAAAGTTCAGAGACAGCCCAAGACAGTCTATTCTCTGATCTTGGTTTCTGCCTCATTTTCTCTGCTTGTCTGTCATTTGTCTCTCTATCTCTCCCTCCATTCCTTTCTCTCACATGCATACATACACATAATCAGAAAAGGCAACAGAATGGAAATATTAAGGTAAATGCAATGCAGCAATATTTACGGGGATAGATTGTTGAATGCTAAAACAGCATAAGAGGTAGAACTTTTTTTTTAAGTAACTAGAATTTTTTTATTTATTTTTAACATCTTAATTTAATTTTATTTTTTTCAGTGTTCCAAGATTCATTGTTTATGTACCACACCCAGTGCTCCATGTAATACGTACCCTCCATAATACCACCACCAGGCTCAACCATCCCCCCATGACCCTCCCCTCCAAAACCCTCAGTTTCTTTCTCAGAGTCCACAGTCTCTCATGCTTTGTCTCCCCCTTTGATTTCCCCCAACTCCCTTCACCTCTCCATCTCCCAATGTCCTCCATGTTATTCCTTATGCTCCACAAGTAAGTGAAATCATATGATAGTTCCAGGTTGGGTTCCATGCTCAGAGAGGAGTCTGCTTGAGATTCTCTCTCTCCCCCTACCCCTTACCTTTCTGATGTGCACTCTCTCTCTCTCAAATAAATAAATAAATAAGTAAATATTTAAAATGCTATTGCATGGTTTTTGCTCTGTCCCATCATATAAGCCAGCAATAGTCCATCATTTAGGCAATATTTTATTGAGGGGCTTTATGTGCCAGATGCTTTTAAGGCAATGGATTATATTACTTCTGTTATTGTGATTATGACTTCTCATATGATATTCCCCCTTCATGTATAGCATTAAGATGTGGCAGTGTTGCAAAGCCATTGAAAATATTAATCCCCCAAAAGCAATATTAAATTGAATTATTTAAACACACACACACACACAAATGAAGAAAAAAAATATAAATATCCAACTTTTGTAGCAACATGGATGGGACTGGAAGAGATTATACTGAGTGAAATAAGTCAAGCAGAGAGAGTCAATTATCATATGGTTTCACTTATTTGTGGAACATAACAAATTGCATGGAGGACAAGGGGAGATGGATAGGAGAAAAGAGTTGAGGGAAATTGGAAGGGGAGGTGAACCATGAGACTATGGACTCTGAAAAACAATCTTAGTGTTTTGAAGAGGTAGGGGGGTGGGAGGTTGGAACCAGGTGGTGGGTACTAGAGAGGGCACGTATTGCATGGAGCACTGGGTGTGGTGCAAAAACAATGAATAATGTTACGTTGAAAAGAAATTAAAAAAAAATAAATGCAACAAGTACTTTCAATGAGATAAATGTTTATTAAAATTATTCTAAACTTTTCTCACATAAGATTGTTGATCAAAAAGGTAAGAAATTTGGAAGGCAATACAATATCAAAGGAAAAGCTTTTAAAAGAATCTGAAACATTCCATATGATTTCAGTGACTCTAGTAAGGTTTGCAGAATCTGACTTATTTTATTTTATCTTTGTAGATATCTTAGGATGATGTTGACATTTTGGAATAAAAAATGGAATTATTCATAGGAAGAATCATGGAGGCAGATTCAGGCAGCTGGAGGAGAACAGTAGGTTGAGTTTCTCTGGAAGCTTCTCAGTAGAGTCCACAGGACCAGCATCTTCTGCAGCAAGATGGGCGGTTGACGCCATATCCATAACCACCACAGGCATAGCCCACACCATTGTGGCCACATCCATTGCCGCCATAGCCCCAGCCGCCATAGCCACAGCCCAGGCCACCATAGCCACATCCGTAGCCACCATAACCCCAGCCGCCATAGCCACAGCCACCATAGCCACAGCCACCATAGCCACAGCCGAGGCCACCATAGTAGTTTCCGTAGTAAGACATGGTTTCAGGAGTGGAGGGTTTTGCTGAGGAGCAGGGAATCAGTTTCTGTCAGTTTGAACACCACCATCTGCCCAGGTCCTTTTATACGTGCCCTCAGTGGGTGGGGCGCATTGCAGGACTTGTTGACCTCATATTTCCTACTAATTTACATCAGTACACTTCCTGAGTCTTTGTTTCATTAGGCAAGGTGAGGCCCGCCTGAGCAGGATGACTTAGGATGATTTGGCTGTTGAGTCAGCTTCCCTACAATCAAATTACATGCCTTTGATGTGTTTTTCTTATACTCTTTTTCAAACCCCGATAGGGTTTTTTTTTTTTAATTTTGCTTAAAATATTTGAATCAATTTTTATCTAGTTTAATCATTGACAATTAAATGTTGATTTTTAAAATCCTATCATTTCTTCATATATATGAGGGTCTTCAATAAAGTGAAAAATAACTCTTAATGATACAACTTATCCATTAGAGTCAGGTAAACTTTCCAAGTTTATTATTTACTTTCATAAATAAATTTCACGTGGGCATAAAGGTATATAGAGTTGTATTTTGAAGCTTTATAAACACATCAGCAGGATTTAATATCTGTCGGTATTCCACTATCAGTTCCTTCTCTCCTTTTTGTAGTTATTGTTATTCTTGCTGAATATTTTAAAACAAATCTAAGACAAGTAGCATTTTTCTTATAAGTACTTCAGTGTGTATGTCTATCACAAAGAGAGCTTTTTAAATACATGTATAATTATACCATTATCACACAGACAATTTTTTTAAGTTCCTTAGCATTCCTAATACTTAATTCATGCTCAGATTTTCTCAGTTGTTTCATAAATAAATTTTTACTGTGAATTTTTTCATGTTGGGACTCACATTTAGACATATTGTCTCTTAGCTCTTTTTAAAGACATACAGTTCTTTTCCAATCCTTTTCTTCATGCATTTTGTTTTTTTAACAAGACCATATTATTGTCCTGTAGAATTCTTAAGTTTTGGATGTGGCTGATGTCTACCTTGATTTTCTTTTCTACTGTTCCTCTATCCCTTATATCATTGCTGTCCTGGTAGGTAGGTGTAGATGGTTGAAGTGATTCTTCTTATTTATTTGACAAGAAAAATGCTGTATAGATGCTTTGTAGTATTCTTTTCTATAATATTAGGGGGCACCTGGTGTCTGGTTGTCCCATTGTTTCACATTTAGTAATGTTGGGATTGTTAATTGAGTTCGTGACACAATCTTTTCCAACAAATTTTATCTATTAACTTTTACACTTGATGATAGTTACATAGGCCCATTACTGCTAGAAGTTCTGTGATGTTGATCTTAAAAATTCTATCATTACCTCTCAGACCACCATAACTGTAGTCATGACCACCACAATAGTAACATATGTGTTAATAGTGCAAGATTCAATGGAGGAGCATGAAATAAGTTTCCCGAGTTTGAACGTCACCATCTTCATAGGACTTTTTATATAATGTAAATAGTAGATATGGCAAACCACAGTCAATGTTGACCCATATTTCAGACTAATTTGCGATAAATCTCCCCGTGAATCTCTATTTTTTTCATTTATGTGAAGTGCATCCCTTAAGCCATGACTATGTTTTTATAACGTCTGGTTTCTCACAATGTATTCACTTGCCTTGTATGGTAAGGTTCTATTATATTATAACAGGTTTGTCCACTCTGTGAACTATATAAAAATATATTTAATGTCTTGGATCAGACTCCATGTAATTCCACAAGCATATAAGACCTTATTGTTTTTTTCCCCTACTTTCATTTGAAGAAATTAATGTCCACTACATAATCATATATGAGATGGGTGGTTAGAAGAGGAAGTTACTTGGAGACACATGTCTATAAATTTTATGAATTATTTTTACTACAGCAAAAGATTTTTCAACTCTAGATAGTGTTTCTCACTGATTAATGATGATGAGTAATTGACTAACTGCAAGTACATTTCCATCCTATTATAAAGACACCTCTTCTTTCATTGATATTTACATTAATTTTTAATGTTTGTGTTTGAGTATATATGTGAAGTTGACCATTTACCTACACAACTTGGCATTTGTCTTGTATTCTTTTCCATTAAAGCACGATGGCTCCCCATTCAGAGAGTCTATTTCCTATGGCATTTTATGCATTCATCTGTCACAGTGTGATCAAGTGTCACTGATGTAGATAAGAGAAATGAGAAGGCTTAGTCCACTGGTTCTGGTGGAGCTGTGTTCTGTTTTGTCTTTCTTCCTTACCACTGCTAGGTCCCCAGGGTTTCTTTTGTTTATTATATATTGGTGGGGAGCTTCAGAAAGCTAACTCAGGTTAGCTGAATAGTGGTGGGGGATACCTGCATTATGGAAGAGGTATGGTTATGCTTGGGAATCAACTGGGTGTAGTTCTTGATGCATAAAGAAAAAGAATTTCTTGTCTATAGGAGACCATGCTCTAGGTTTTCATTTTTTTTTTAAAGATTTTATTTATTTATTTGACAGACAGAGATCACAAGTAGGCAGAAAGGCAGGCAGAGAGCGAGGAGGAAGCAGGCTCCCAGCTGAGCAGAGAGCCCGATGCGGGGCTCCATCCCAGGACTCTGGGATCATGACCTGAGCCGAAGGCAGAGGCTTAACCCACTGAGCCACCCAGGCACCCCTAGGTTTTCATTTTTAAATGCACATTTGATTTTCATAACTGAGCTGTTTTTTTTTTAACCAACATTAGCTGGATCCAAGTTTAAACCATAAAGGGAACTGGTATGTATCCAATTGGCTGAAAACTACTGAAACAATGTATGCATCCAGTATCATTCGAGAAAGGTAAAATATATGAACATATAAGTGAATTAGTGATGTTTTTCCAATTATGTATAAAAAAATAATTTTGCTCTATTTTAGTAGGCAATTTTAAGCACACAGTTGTCTAATTATTTCATCAAAAACACCAGAGGATTTGATATCGTACACTTGTCTTACAGGTACTTCTGAACATAGGTAAAAGATGGTGAAGTACAAACCCACTACTTTGTATTGTTACGAAATTTATCTTCCCCTCTGAGCTTAACATGAGAAGAGTTTGAACAATATCAATTGGACAAAGTAGAATCATTGAGGACCTGGAGAGAATAAATGTGTACCCATCTTAACAGCCATGTATTTTCACATGCTATTAATTTTTTAAAGTAAGCTCTTAATTTGATAGCATTTTAAAGGTGGCATAAAACATTGACAAAAGATTGTCAGCCTTATTTATTCATTAATTTATTTTCAATTTATTCATTAAAAAAAACTCAGAGACAAAAACAAAACTCAAATCTGTCAAACTTCCAGGATTTTCTTGGGTGCTGGAACCACATAGATTCTATAAATGGCTTTGTTTTCTTAGGGTTACTTGATTTTTCTCTCAAAACATAGGCCGTGGTATTTTTAATTTTATTTTTTGTTTATTTATTTTTTTAAGAGATTTTATTTATTTGACACAGAGAGAGAGATCACAAGTAGGCAGAGCAGCAGGCAGAGAGAGA
>NW_022631023.1:13698962-13928806 GCF_010015895.1 Lontra canadensis
TGATTTAAAAAATGTGGTAGTACATATAATAGAATATTATTTAGCCTTAAAAAGAAGGTAATTCTGTCATTGTGACAACATAGATGAACTGGAGGACATTTTGATAAGTGAAATATATCAGTCACAGAAGGATATAGTGCATGATTCTTCTTATGTGAGACATCTATAATAGTCAAATTCATAGGAACAGAGAGTAGAATGGTGGTAGACAAAGATTATGGGGAGGAGGAAATGGGGTATAAAGTTTCAATTATGCAAGATAAGTTCTGGAGAACTCTACAGAAATGTAGTTAGTCACACTGTATTGTGCACTCAAAATTTTGGTAAGAGTGTAGTTCTTATGTTAAGTGCTCTCACCTCAATAACAGAAAACCCCAAAAGACCAGGACGAAACTTTTGGAGGTGATAGATATGTCTTTGACCTTGATTGTGATGAAGGTTTTATGGGTGTAATAATACCCCAAAAATCATTACGTTGTATACTTTCAATCTGTGCAATTTTTTTGTGTGTATCAATTACACCTCAGTCAAACTGTTACAGAGACTGGGTAGAATGGCCGGAGTTTTGCTTTTCTCCATTAGAGTGGGTCAAATTTGTTTCAATATAGTGCTCCTCTCATCAGTCCAAGTAGAGATCCAGAGACTTCTCTACCCATTCACCTCTGACTTCCATCCATCTTAACAGTTGCCCTGGGGTGGTGGGTGGGGGGCTCTGGAGTGAAGTGTCCTCCCAAAGCAGCTGCGTGTCAGCATAGGGCACACATGACGACTTGCATGACTTTCGAATTCTATTCTGAAGGCAACTGGAATGGTATGTATGATGCAGACAGAGAACATGTCTTAGTCATGAAAGAGCTAAATTCTCTCTTAGGAGAGACTCTGAACCAGGTAAGGCTTTAAGATGAACGTTTGAATTCAGTATTTGAGGTGCTCCTTACTGACATTGGCCAGAAGAAAGAAACAAAAGAGGTTGGTTTGAAAAAAGCTAATGGCGGAAGGCACAGTGGTGTTGACTGAAATCTAGCTATATGCAATGATATTCAAATAGAATCTCTCTTGACAGGTAGTGTAGATAAACATGGCTGAATTAATAAATTTAATTCATTACATATTAAAGAGTTATCTTACTCTTATTTTAAGAGGTGGTTTTGGTCTTCCCTAAGTATTGAGAGTGATTTGTAATACTCATTGTCCTCAGTCTCTTAGTCGTAATATAGCTGAGTGAGGGACAGAGAATGTCGCTGTTTCCTTATGATAAAACTATGTTCCATTCTGAGTACTCCACTGAGAGTCCATAAATAGACAATCGATACTTTCTGGGAAAAATAGCATTATCAGTGCATCAAGACTCTGGAGACAGTTTATATCCCTACTTTCTCATTTTCTGCTAAAGTGGAATATAAAATTCCAGGGAAACATTTTTCAACATTATTCATTATTTTTAATTTATTTATTAAAAATATTTATTAGGCACATAGCATGTGCCAGCAGCTCTCTTTGCCACAAGGCTATGATTTTTTATCGGTGATATTGTGTGAAATATCTTTTTATCATTCATTACTTGAGTATGTGTCAGTTTTACAGGGCCATTGAGAAATGTCCACCATCCCAGAAGGAAAATTGGAGGAGAATTCCTTGAGTGGCTCAGTTGCTGAGAAAATGAAATAGAACTTCTTAAAATATAACGTAATATAATATAAAGTGTACACATTGCCTAAAAGTCCTCCGAATAATAATACATTTTTGAAATATCTAGAGTGCCTTCAGCCGTGTGTGTCGATATCTGAAAGTACTGTCTGGAAGTTCAGAAACATTGTTCTCCATTGGAGTCTTACGGAGATTCCTTTTCCCCATTTGCTTGGGGGAAGAAAGCTAGAATAATTGAGAAAAGTTTTGTTTTCTTCAAATTAGTAGTTGGAAGAACAAGGTTAATATCCCTAATGCAAATGAAAGGTGATCTAGTTTGCTGAAATGTTGTTTACCAAGAAGGGAGCCAGATGGCTTTTTGTGATAGATCTCTAAAATGAGAACAGAACCACCAGGTATGCAGATCTGTGTTTTACTCTTTTGCTGTTGAACTCAGAAGAATAGGAAGAAGTAGCAGGGGCAGAATAAAGCACTTACACATATCCAAAGGCACCTATTTGAATGATATGACCTAACTGGGGTTTTAGAAGAACAGCCAAAGACATCATGATACCCCTAGCACATGTTAATAGAAAATGGTGCTATTATTGTATGAAATGGCATTTAACTTGTTTATGTATGAACAGTAGTGCTCCCTGTAGATATATATGAAAACAAAGTTTTTATAGGACGTTGTTATAAAGGACTGATGGCTATATCCTTATTTTTTGAAAAATGATTATTTCAGAATAAAGACAAATTCAGGGTCCAAAGGCGGTTCCCCATAGAGTTATACAAATCAATATAAATAAAATGCAATAATACTGAATATGGAAAAACATTTTTTAATGAACTCAACATCTTGCATTATGAAATATATTGATCAAAAATAGAAAAGATAGGGACTCCTGGGTGGCTAAATTGGTTAAGCGTCTGCCTTCCAACTCAGGTCATGATCCAGGGGTGCTGGGACAAAGCCTACATTGTGGTTCCTGCTCAGCAGGGAGTCTGCTTCTCCCTCTGCCTCTGACCCTCCCCCTCTCATGCTCATGCTCTCTCTCTCAAATAAATAAATAAAATCTTTACAAAATCAAATAAATAAATAAAATCTTTACAAAATGAAATAGAAAAGTTGTTAACACAATATCAAAGATAAAACTTCTCTGTAGTATTTGACACATTCCTGGCTATTTTCATCACTTGAGAAGTACCTCAGATCTGAACTTTGTGCTTTCCAGGTTTTCATGGATGGGCTTGTCACAGTTTGTATAGAATGTAATAATAGAATTACTCTCGTGGAAAACTATGGAAGCAGGGTCAGGAAATCACAGGTGAAGGAGTCCAGTAGACTGAACTGCTCTGGATGTACCCCAGTAGAATCCATAGGCCACTGTGTGCCCCAGCAAGATGGGCAGCCTCAGCCATGCCCACATCCACTCTCCCCATAGCCAGAGCCAGAGCCACAGGGCAGGCAGCCGTAATGGTTGCTATAATAGTGCATGGTATAGGAGAAGAGGTTTCCATAGTGGAGCAGGGAACTATTTTCCTCCATTTGAATGTCAGCATCTGCATATGGAATTTTACACAACTTCTGTGGTGTATGAGGCAGTATGACCTCATATTTCAGGCAAAGTTTAATAAGAAAGCTTCATAAAAAAACTTGTGTCAATAACAAGGAAATGTCCTTATAGCAAATATTAGTAACTATTTTTCTAATAATCATGTCACATGTCCTTAACTAGGTTCTTGTATTTTAGGGATCTTCTCATTCTGGTTTTGTTATTGAAGTCTATACTCAGATTCCTTGAAATTTTGATATCCAAGCCCTTAGACCCAATTTTCCTCTTTTTTTTTCCTCTCTCAAAATAGTAATTTCTATGGCATATTTAGACATACAATTAAGGGACTGAGGTTATGTCTATTTGAGTGAGGAAGTGATAAAAGTGAGGAGTTACTTGAAGTAAAATATCTTTTAAATTATATGATTCCTTTCTGTCAGGCAAATAACTCCTCACACCAAATGTTTTCTACTACTACTAATGACGAACCAACTATATTTACATGAAAGTGCTAATGTAAAGCTGCATTTTTGTTCATCCTGAGAGTTTTATCTCTTTGTGAACCATGACTTTCTATGGGAATACACCATTATATTATGCAATGAAGCATTTATTTAGAAACTCAAATATTCATTCTGGGTGTGTTCCCTCCACCTTTTGGGTTCTCATATATTCAAATTAGCTTTAAAGTCATCATTTCATTTCTCAAGGAATGTTTTCTTGAAATAGTGGCAGAAGAAACATGGGATATGGATTTCTCATATCTGCTTCTGCGTTTAGTCTGTTGTGGTGTATATTCATGGGCTTATTAGGTTGGAACAGGCAAATATATATATATATGTATATATATATTATGAAAATAGTTTGGGGCTTATGAATCCCTTGAGAAGGTCTTTGTGGGACCAGGGAGGGAGACAAACCATAAGAGACTCTTAATCTCAGGAAATAAACTGAGGGTTGCTGGGGGGTGGGGGGTTAGGGAAAGGGTGGCTGGGCGATGGACATTGGGGAGGGTATGTGCTATGGTGTATGCTATGAATTGTATAGATTGATGATTCAGATACCTGTACCCCTGAAGAAAATAATACATTATATGTTAATAAAATTAAAAAAAAAAGAAAAAGAAAAGTGTCTTTGGATCCTGTTGGTGTCAACAGACCACAATTTGATAAGCCCTAATCTAGACCAGTGTTCTTCAAACTTTCAAGAAAGCAAGCTAGACAAGTAACTATTTGGAATCTGATTCCAAAATTTAAATATGACTATTTACTTATTATCTATTTCATGCATCAATTACTGATAAGTAATAATTGATTATAAAAATAAAATTATTTATACCAATAAGAACTCACATTATGATAGATTATGCTTTAACATGCTGGGAAATTTTTAGGATTTTTTTCATATAGAGATTTGAAGTTTTGGTTCTTTATCCAGTATATTATAATTATTAGAAAAAATGTATTTATTATATTCACCAAATCATTTTTTAAAAATTTTCGAATCAATCTGAATCCCACTATCTAGTTATATAATTTATTTTTGAAATTTAACTAATAAATATATATCCTCCTTAATTTCAACAGTTTGTTTTGACAAATTATTTTGAGAGGCTTTGTTTTTATATAAATAGGGGCAAAACCCACTTAAACTCTTCATTTGGAAAAATTTAAAAACATCAGAATATTCTATTTTCACATTTTAATGTTACATAGATATCAGTGCCTTACAGATGGTACATTTATATAAAACACAGTAATGTGGGGTGCCTGGCTGGCTCAGTCTGTTAAATGTCTGCCTTCAGCTCAGGTCATGATCTTGCGGTCCTGGATCAGCCTCACATGGGGCTCCCAGCTCAGCAGGGAGCCTGCTTCTCCCTCCCTCTCTGCCCCTCCCACCCCAACTTGTGCCCTCTCTCTCTCAAATAAATAAATAAAATCTTTAAAAACAACAACTCATGACATGACAATGGAAACAATCTCAAATAATCATTTACAAAATGCTCTCTTCCCAACACAGCAGCGTGCCTGGCATTCTTTATACATTGAGTGTTGAATGAATGAAAGGCTGAATGAACATATAAAATGGACTTCATAATCAAAATGATTTCATGTGAAGAGATTTGCTAAAGACAGCTAGATTCTCAGGGCTGGTACAGCATTCCCTATTTCCTATTCCAGGCTGGAAATGAATTCTATGGGAATGACATCAGGCATCTGAGAAGCTTTCTTGTGAAGCTACCAGAAAGCAGACGCCTGGAAAACTCACAGAAGCACCACTTAAAATGTAGGGGTGTTCATTTGTGTTCTGGGGAACCAAGGGCAGACAGCCAGCCCCGTACAGCTATCAGAATTCAGGTGTGTTTTGAACTAGCTGGCCTGAATTAAAGAGAAGCCAAATTTACTGAGGAAGAAACAATCAGCTGTGTCACATGGACACTCAACTTTAAATAGTACAGAAAATATGTAGAGGGACAGAAAAGAAAAAAAAGAAGAAAACAAACGGAGGAAAGTAGCGTCACTCCCTTGGGAGAGTAGCTACACACACATTTTTATCTTATAATCATCCATATGCAAAAATGACAGTGACAATAAATAAATGTGAAAGCACATCATCTTTGCAAAAAGATTAAATTTATTGAAAGAAGTAGTTATAGACCAAGGAGAAATTTCTGTTGCATTTTAAAAGATATTCTTTATGATCTTGCACAAAGGAACCAGAGGAAAAATGACATGTGAACTTCTTTCATAATAGCCTAGATTTAGATTTTTGCTATTTTGCAGAGATGGGATGGGATAAACAAGACCAGCAGCAGAATCCATGTTTCATGAGAGGACAAATCTGGTGTGTCTAGTCATTCTAGAATTTTCCAGTAGAATCCATATGACCCATATCTTCCATAGCAAGATGGGTGGCAGCAGCCATATCTGTAGCCACCATATCCATGGTAGCCACAGTCATAGGCATAGCTGTAGCCACGGCCAAGACCACCATAGCCTTAGCTCCCATACTAGTTGCTGTATGGTGTCAGGGAGGATGGTGCAGAAGAGGAAGATACTTACCTGAGTTTGAATATCATTATCTTCATAAGGTCTTTTATATAACCTTAGTAGTAGGTGTTGGAAGTCATGGGCAATGTTGCCCCTTATTACAAATTATTTTGCATTACCTATGAACAACACCAACAGCAAAACTCTCATAGATCTCTCATTTCATTAAGGATAGAGAGGGCTTACTAGCCACAACTACTCTTCTTTTGTGTCAAGAATTTCATGGTCAGATCATGTGCATTGAATGACAGATCTCTGATTTGGTTTTCTCACTGGGGGCTCAAATTTAAAGTTTGTAATGAAATTCTAGAAATCACAGAAATTGATTCCAGTTGTTTTGGGCATATTAGTAATGTCAAATTCATCTGCCCATTGAGGTTGAAAAAGTTACTCTTGTTTAGCTTTGAAAGATAGAAGTGCTAAGGGGTAGGTTTTATTTAAATTATGAGATATATAATATTGTCCAATATTTCTTTTAAAGATAAAACAATTAATTTTATTTTAAATACATAATTCAGGTAACATTTTATTTTATTTTATTTTATTTTATTTTATTTGAGAAAGAGAGAACAGAGAAAGAGAGAAAGAGCACGAGTGGGGGGAGGGGCAAAGGGGAGAGAGAAACAGCTGAGCTGGGAGCCCAATGCAGGGCTCCATCCCAGGATTCCAAGATCATGATCTGAGCCAAAGGCAGATGCTTAACCAACTGAGCCACCCAGGCACCCTTCAGGTAACACTTTTTCAGAAAAAAACTTTACAAGTGTACAAATATGCTTTCTTTTCATATTTTACCAAATTCTATCTTGAGTCACCATTTCCACTAGATAGCAAAACATTTATTCTTGTCCCTTCCAGGTAAATAACAAAGTTCAATGACATACTAGTCTGCAGAATGAAAGCTCAATTGACTTAAAGGTTTCACCACTCCTCCTTCTCCTGAGATGGACTCCAATGTGTAGGCGGATGCTATTGATTGGAAGGGAGTACTTTCATCTGTCCTGCCAGACATGGGTGGTTGCCATTCCCATTGCCATTAGCCAAAAAACTCCTCTGGTCAATGTATTCCCCATCATTCAGTGCATGGCTCTACAGCGATCAAGGTTTTTCCTTGTGCTTGGGAAAATAATGAGTCTGAGCTCAAAGCCATCTGGGTAGGCACCAATTGTTACATTCTCTACCCACATGTGTTATATTGTTAGGTCACTCATGGGACTTATTCCTTCTCAGGAAAATTAGAGTGTGATGTTCTCTACTTTCAGATGCCTAGCCATAAGCTAGGGTTTCTTTTTCCTTCAGCTGCAGTGACCCAGGACCCCTAAATGAGGACTTAACCGTGTCTGAGTTCTCCTGTTTGACACATCCACTCTCTACTAAAGCTTATATCCAGGGAAACAGGGGATGAAATAAGTAACAATAATAGCAAAGATTATTCTACTACCTACTATGTGCCAGACACTGCTGTAAGTGCTTGACACATGCTAGCTAATTTGACCTTTGAAATGGTCTTGTGGGGTAGGTGTTATTATTACTATCTCATTTGCAGACAGAGCAGCTGAGGCACACTGTTACAGTGGTTACTAAGCTACAAGTGATGGAAGTAATATTTGAACTCAGAGAGCTGATTTTAGAAATTCTATTCATATCTATTGTGCTCTACTGACTCCTATCAAGTCATCTTATTAAGAACATAAGTTTAGAGGACTATTTCATTTAATTATTGAGTTAAGTTCTGAGCTGTATTGCATTAAAAAAAAAGAAAAACCAACGGCCGACCATTAGTATGTTTCTCATAGTCCAAGATATTTTTACCAAGACTTCATTGTTAGTTGGTGAAAATCTATTAGTGTCATGAAAGACAACTCTGCCGGTATTGTTATTTTAAATGAAGAAATGCCTACATTTAACTATGAGTCAAAACACAAATATTACAAATATGTTGAATTTTAAAGAAAACTTTCATGAAAACACAATTGTATAAAGGAAATAAAAGCTCATTTCTATTTTCAGGCTATAGATTCAGGATACAAATTTGAAACCGTAGAAAAAACCAGTGGTTAAAAATAGAGTCATAAAAGGAAATGTTAATGTAAATGAAAAAGAAAAGCCCAGTTTTCTCAGGCTTGGTGTTCCAGAATTTCAAACTACTGTTTTTTTGTCAACAGTCTCATGAAGTTGAGTGATACCTTTTGGCTTTTCCTAGTTAGCCACTAAATCTCTGAAGGAAAAAAATGAGCTTGGGACAAAAAAGAAGAAATGGAGAATCTCAAGTTAAGGCTGATTATTATGACCTGTTGAATGCTGGCCAAAAGAAGGCGGGTTGTTTGGTTGTTTGGAGGTCAGAATGTCTACCACAAATGCTATTTACTGTCATGAAGACTGGTTACAAATTGCCAACTTGAAGATCTTACATAAGCAGAGTTTTGAAGCTGGGACAACTGATTCTTATTAATGACTCACAAATGATTCAATGTAGTTAAACAATAGCAAATGTCATTGCCCCCAAAGCCATACCCTAAAACCAGGAGTCAACAAGTTACTCACAGAGGTCTTGCAACCAATGGGATGACTTGTGTGGTGGATCCCACCCACATCAAGGGTATATAAAAGGTCTCTGCAGGGGAATTGTGTACACTGAAGTGACACTTCTCCTTTCCTCCTCTACCCAAGGACAACCTCAACAACCAACACCATGTGTGGCAGCTACTACGGAGGCTGTGGCTACGGAGGCTGTGGCTATGGAGGCTGTGGCTATGGAGGCTGTGGCTACAGAGGCTATGGCTCCGGAGGCTGTGGCTACGGAGGCCTGGGCTGTGGCTATGGCTCCAGCTATGGCTGTGGCTACGGAGGCCTGGGCTGTGGCTATGGCTCCAGTTATGGCTGTGGCTTCCGCACCCTGGGCTGTGGCTATGGCTGTGGCTCTGGCTGTGGCTATGGATATCGTTCCCACTCTCTCTGTGGCTATGGATGTGGCTCTGGCTACGGCTCTGGCTTTGGCTGCTACTAATTGAGGTCACTATGGGAGACTCTCACCCTCCATAACTGGACATGGGATTCACCAGTTCTGAGCCCCACAGCTTCTGACTTTTTCCCTTGGGTGATGATATCCTGCATGATGAAAGTCTAGCATGGTCTGTTGTTGCCTACAATCCAACCTACAGATACCCTGAATTTATGCAGGAAGTGGGAGATGGTGAAATTCACCTGTGACCCCCACAGTTCTGCTTTCATCAGGATGATGGTGTCAGAGCAACTGCCTCGATGACATTCATGCTGGAGCCTGTTTCTGTGTTGACCCAATAAACTTGTTCAATCCAAACAGCAACCCTGGTTTTATGTCAGTCATTTGATGCCTAGGATTAACATTTTTTTGTTTGTTTCTGTTTTCAAGAAAGCTAATGATTACTACATTTGGGAGATATTTTTCTCTCATTTTTAGGTCAGTTGTCTTGGAAAAGTACTTTTTTTCTTATAAACTTCAGTTTCCTCCTCCTCTGATACTGAGGGAATAATGTCTTATGCTAAGTGACTGTTAACACTAAATCAAGAATTACTTATATGTTAGGTTAAGCATTGCCTGACATACATAATACATAATAAAGAAAAAAATTAATTTCCCCAAACTTCCTTATTCATGTTCCTTAAAATAAATGAACATTGTTGCTATATACTTCTCTTCTCTTGTTTTTTTCTTTTTTTTAAGATTTTATTTATTTATTTATTTATTTATTTATTTATTTATTTGATAGAGAGCAGGAGAGAGAGAAAAAGGGAGCATGAGTAGGGGGGAGGGCTAGATGGAGAAGCAGGCTCCCACTGAGGAGGAAACCCGATGAAGGACTTGATCCTAGGACACTGGGATCATGACCTGAGCTGAAGGCAGATGCTTAACTGAACAGCCACCCAGACACCCTATCCTTCTCTTCTTTTAATCTTCCATTTTAAAGGTATTATTTAAAAACAGACATGCACTTTAAAGGTATGAAAGACATAACCCAAAGAATAGTTCAATAATCTTTTACATCCCAAGCTGGTGATAAATTAAAAAACTGTTTGGCATTCATGGTGGGCCATAATATTTAGATAACTGTATTTCAGATATACTCTGAGAAGTTTCAGGGTCTCATGAAATTTCAGTTCAAGATATTGGATGGGGCTGTGGTCACCCCTGAGGTTTACTGGGGAAGGATTCACTTTCAGACTCAAGTTGTTGTTGGCAGATCTCAGTTCATTGCATTTGTAAGAATGTAAGGCCCATTTTCTTTCTGATTTCTGTCAAGAGGCCCTTGCAGGCTCTCTGCTGAAGTCACCCTTAGCTGCAAAATCTTGCCCACAGTTCTTGGCTAAGTAAATTCCCAACATGGTTGCTTGTTTTCTCAGAGCCAGCAAGGAAGAAGAAAGACTCCAGTAAGATGAATGCTATGATCTTATGTGACATAATCACACACAACCATTTCCATTTGCCATATTTTATTGGTTACAAAGCAAATCACAGATTTCTTTCACACTCATAAGAGCATTTGCATCAGGAGGTAGGAATCAAGGGGGCATGTGGAGAGTTTGCCTACCACAGACTCAATGTTATTCATCCATCATAGGAATTAGTGAATTGTCTTTCATTTCACAGCTCTTCAACAGCTTGGGTAATATTAGCACCATCTTGTCCTCTAATTTGGTAGCATTCTGAGAGATGATGTGGATCTTGGTTTTTCGGTGAATTATTTTGTTAATGATTTTATTACTTCCAAGGAAATAGAACTGTTTTTGATTTCTGAATCTAATGGTTTAAGTAATACAGATTTTCCAAGGAAATTATCTATTTCATATGGGTTTTCAAATTTATATGCATAGAGATTTGAAAAGTTGTCTCATATGATGTTTAAAATTTCTTCTATTTTAATGTTCCCTCTTGTTTATTTTTTTATATAGTTTCTGTCTCTTTTTTTTTCCTCACCAGTTAGCAAGTTCTGTTAATTATTTCATTTGGTTCATTATTTAAATCATCTCTTTTTTTCTGATTCTCTGTTGCATTAACTTCTGCTTTACTATTTATTATTTCTCTCTTTGTGCTTTCTTTGTTTTTTATCAAAGTTTGTGTGATAAAATATTATATTATGAAATATTAATTTATTTCCTTTCATTTTTACTAATTAAATTGTTCAGGCTATGAATTTTTCTCTTAAAACTGCTTTAAATATTTCTCATAGATGCTATTATGGCCCATTATTATTATTATTAATTATTTTAAAAACTTCAAATTCATTTGTCTGACCTCTCTCACACAAGAACTTTTTAGTGGAACATTTTTTATTTTCCAAGTTAAAGGGTGGTTTTTTTTTTTTTTTTTTTACTGTTTAATTTTATTTTTAAAGGGCTTTTTGTTCTTTGTTTTTGTTATCAGTTATTAGTTTTGAAGTCTGACATCAGAGAGTATTTTTTACTAGTATTTCTACTTTATAAAACTTACACTTTCTGTGTGACAAAATATATGGTCAGTTTTTGTGGATGTTCTGTGGGAGCTGAGAAGAAGGTTCATTTTCTATTATTAGGGAAAAAGTTAACATATAACCATAAAAGCTACCTTATTCATAATATTGTTATATTGATAATATTGAAAATATTTTACCTTTTCTACTTCATTTGTCTTGTTCTGAAAGTGCTATTTTAAAGTCCCCCATTATTAGTGTGTTTCTATGTATGTTTTGGCCTCATATAACTGTGTCTTCACAAAGGAGGTGTGCATGCTATTTGGTGTATACATGTTGGTAAGTATATTTTTTTCCAATTTTTTTTTTCAAAATTTTATTTAAATTCCAGTCAGTTCGCATACAGTGTAGTATTAGTTTCAGGTATAGAATTTAGTGATTTCTCACTTACGTATAAGACTGAGTGCTCCTTACAACAAAGTGCCCTCTTTAATCCCCCATCACCTATTTAACCCATCCCTCCATCCACCTCCCCTCCAGCAACCCTGTTTTTTTTTCTCTATAGTTTAGAGTCTGTTTTATAGTTTGCCTCTCTTTTTTTCCACCCCATGTTCATCTGTTTTATTTCTTAAATTGCACATATGAGTGAAATAATATGATATTTGTGTTTCTATGACTGATTTATTTTGGTTAACATTGTACTCTAACTCCATCCATGTCATTGCAAATAACAAGATTTCATTCTTTTTGATGGCTGAGTAATATGGAACAGAATAGAAAACTATATGCTCATATAATCTTTGACAAAGCAGAAAAGAACATCCAATGGGAAAAAGACAGTCTCTTCAACAAATGGTGGTGGGAAAACTGGACAGCAACATGCAGAAGAATGAAACTGGACTGCTATCTTATTATACCATACACAAAAATAAATTCAAAATGGATAAAACACCTACATGTGAGACAGAAAACCATCAAAATCCTGGAGGCAAACACAGGTAGTAACCTCTTAAACATGTTGCCAGAGTCAAGGAAAACAAAACTGTTGGGAATTCATCAAAACGAAAGCTTCTGCACAGTTAAGAACAACCAACAAAACTAAAAGACAACCTACAGAGTGGGAGAAAATGACGTCTTTGATAAAGGGTTAGTATCCAAAATGTATAAAGAACTTAAGAAACTTGACACCCCAAACACAAATAATCCAGTTAAAAAATGGGTAGAAGACATCTGCGGACATTTTCCAAAGAAGGCATACAGATGGCCAACAGACACATGAAAAGATGCTCGACATCACTCATCAGGGAAATGCAAATCAAAACCACAATGAGATATCAAGGCACACCCATCAGGATGACTAAAATTAACAGCACAGAAAACAACAGGTGTTTGCAAGGATGTAGAGAAAAGGGAACCCTCTTACACAGCTGGTGGGAATGAAAACTGGTGCAGCCCCTGTGCAGAGTACTACGGAGCTTCCTCAAAAAGTTAAAAATAGACCCACCCTAAATCCAGCTCTTGCACGACTCGGTATTTGCTCAAAGGATACAAAAATACTGATTCGAAGGGACACATGCCCCCCAATATTTATAGCAGCACCATCAACAATAGCCAAATTATTGAAAAAGCCCAAATATCCATCGACTAATGAATGGATAAAGAAGATATGGTTATATATGAGTAAGATATTTTTTGTGATTTGTTTGGAATTTTCATGAGAAAGCTCTTTTCTTTGTCATAGCTAAAGCTTTTTAGCCTGAATTCTATTTGGTTGATGTCAGGTTTATACGTTTTCTTGTGACAATTTGCACAGATACCTTTGTATATGCCTTTATTTATTTATTTTTTGTTATTCTGAATCAATTTTGTTTAGGCATATATACAGCATATAGTGATGTTTTCCTTCAGGAGTCAAATTCAGAATGTTTTATTTAATAGATAAATGAAGCCAATTTATATGTATTGATGAGGCTGATATGTTTCAAAACTCAATACTCTTAAATAAATTAAAAAAATGGCATTGGAGGGAGCCTGGGTGGCTCAGTGGGTTAAGTCTCTGCCTTCAGCTCAGGTCATGATCTCAGGGTCCTGGGATCAAACCCCACATCAGGCTCTCTGCTCAGCGGGGAGCCTGCTTCCTCTTCTCACTCTGCCTGCCTCTCTGTCTACTTGTGACCTCTCTTTCTCTGTCAAATAAATAAATAAAAATCTTAAAAAAATGGCATTGGAATGGTTTGTAGTTTTCCTAGTGGTTACTTTGGTATCTTTGTATCTATAACAAATTTAATGTGCTAAATTCTCTCTTTTCTTATTCAACATTTTATTATGTGATATACTAGTTATTTCATATTCTTAACTTCCACTGTTGTCTATAGAATAGCAGCTTAAGTTATTTTTCTCTCTCCATCTCCTGCTACGCCCTTGTCTTTTACCTGGTTTATTACTACTTTGTCATCACAACATATGTATATATTATTAATCCTCAAATATAATCCCTGTGTTTGATTTGGTTATATATTACACTAAATATGTATCACACACACACACACACACACACACACACATAGTTACCTATATGTATACAGACACACATATCTCTAAATCTATATGTCTCCAACATTTTGCTGCTCAGTATGGCCTTTTGGGTGCAGAATTTCCTAATTTATTCTATGCTGAAAACTGTTGTTCTAATACATTGTTACACGAAAGACAGCTTCATTAGATATAAAGTCTTTACTTAATACTAGCTTTTATTAGTTAGTCTTTAAATGTTCTCTCTTCCACCCATCTTTGAATGTAGTTTTTGAAAAGTCTGATTAACAGCTTAATAGTTTATCCTTTGTAAATTATTTGATTGCTGAAAAGCCTTGAGTAAGCCTTCTTTATCATTGAAATATAATATTTTAACAACATATATCTTATAATTAATAATTTTAAATTCATATTCTGTTACCATTAGGACCTGTCAATGAGTACTTTTTGATCAAATAAAATAAACACTAGAATATATCATAATTAAATATTTGAAAAGCAAAGGCAAAGAAAAAATTCTTGAAAGTAGCCAGAGAGACACAACAGATTATCTACAGAATAACAGTAATTTGAATGACAGTTGCTTTGTCATCTGAATGGAGTAATAAAATATGGCATAGCAGTTTTCAAATGGTGAAAGAGAAGAACTGTCATCCATGTATTTTACATCTTGCAAAACTATCTTTCAAGAATGAAAGGGAAATAAAAACATCCTCAGAAGGAAAAAAATAATTTTCCATTAGCAAATCTACATTTAAAGATTGACTTGAAAAAGTTCTCTGAACAGAAAAGAAATGCTAAAGGAAGAGATCTTGAAACATCACAAAGGCACAATGAAAAAAAACAGGAATATGAATACCTACAATACACTAACTTCCTCCTCATGAGTTCTAGAAATCATATTTAGTGTTTGAGATAAATATTATAACACTATAATCAGGGCAATAATAGTAAAAGCAGACATGATAAGGGGATCTAAATCAAAGTAAATGCCCAACACTTCACTTGTGGCCATAAATATTGATACCAGTACACTGTTATAAGTTGCATATGCATATTATAATACCCAGAGGAAACATTATAAAAGCTATGCAAATATATGCACTCAAAAATACCATAAATAAATTAAGATGCAATGCTATGAAATGTTCAAAAAACATAGAAAGGCAAGAAAAATAAACAGAGTAACAAGAACTAGAAGAAACAAATAGAAAACAAATAATAAAATGACAGGCTTAAATGCTAGCATATCAGTAATTACATTGAATGTGCATGGTCTAAATACATCAATCAAAGACAGAGATTGGAAAAGTGGATTGCAAAATCCAACATGACCTACCTATATTTTGTTTATAAGAAACTCACTTCAAATTCATTGACATAAGTAGGCTGCAAGTAAATGGATGGAAAAAATTATGTCATGTAATCATTAATAAACTAAAGCAGGAGGTGGCCATATTAACACCAGATAAAATAGACCTGGGAACAAAGAAAATTACAGAGACAAAGAGACATATTACATATGGTATAAGGATTAATCCGCCAGGGAGAAATAACAATTCTAAGTGAGTACCAAACAATAGAGTTTCAAAATATATGAATTAAAAGAAATAGAATTGAAAATAGAAATAGAGAAATTTACAATTATACTTGGGTATTTTCAACTCACCTTCTGAGAAACTAATAGATCTAGTATGCAGAAAACAACTTGGAGACAGATGATCTGAGCAACACAATCAGCCAAAAGAGTTTTTCATATTATAGAATTCTTTACCCAGCAAAATATATATATATATATTTTTTTTTTCAATGAAAGTATGTATATATTTTGAGGCCAGTCTTTAAGGTTTGCCCTACACCTAGGAGGGCTCCTCTTACCTGTCTTTCCCCTGGTTCTCTGAGAAAACCAGCTGGCTTATGGTTTAGCTTATTGCTATCACAGAGCAACAAAATTCCTCTTAATTATCCTCAAAATCTCTGCTGTTTTCAAGCATATGCTTAAGCTTGAATTTCCTACACACTATTCTAAACAAACTAGTTCATTTGAGAAAAGGTTCAGAACTCTCTATTTTTATGGCTTGCCTCTTGCTTTGTGCAAAATATCTGAGCAACAACTACAGAACTGGGGATAGAAACAGTTGCTTGCTTACGATCTCATAAAGACACATCTGCATTACTAGCAATCACTGGGCTTGGGCAGTAGCCTCTTGTTTTTTAGGCTTGATGCCCTTGTGATGAACTCTCCTTCTTATGAGTGACATGGGGTGATGGAAAGTCAGATAGGGCCTCAAGATTATTAGCTTGTTGGGTGATGGGTAGAGTTTGGCACTACAATTGGGAACTGGATAGACGAAGGGAAACACATAACTCTTGGCCATTTTCACTTGGAATTTAGCCACTGCAACATAGAACAAGAGAGCATGAGATATACTAATGGCCTGCCCAGATAGGAGAGATAATGTAGCCTTTGACAAAGGGAGGGGGTACTGTTTTTGTGGCTTCCTCTGTCCAGAGTTGAGCTTCTGCCACATTAACTGGGAGGAAAGAGGATGGAAGAAGCAGATTGCAGCTTAAGAAGATCAAGACTCTCACTAAACCTTGATTAAGCTTATTTTCTTGAATGAATGTTTCTACATTTGTTTTGTTTCCTTAGGGCAATTTCCAAAGACTTGAATTTTTTTAAGTATGTAATATATTTGAAAAAGGCCTGATATTTGATGGACACCTTTTTAAGTATGGTGGGATTGAGTCTAAAGTCACAGCTTCTACATGGCTTCCACTCTGATCTTTTTGACCACTGTAACACAAGGCCCTCTGTTGACCTGCCTTTTAACACTCTTACCCACTATGGCAGGACCAAAACCAAGTCTATTAGAAAAGGGAATTACTTAGTGTCTCTCCTTCCAGTTTTGCTGCCTTCAATGTTTGGAGATGTCAGGGTGATACAGCACCATACGTTGCCTGTTTTCAGTTGATGGAGGATAAACAGATAAACTTATATTCTTTCTTCCTTTGGATACCTTAGAAAAATCCATTTTGTTGCTGGTTAAGAGTTTAGCCAACTTCATATTTTAATAGTCATTCAGAAGGTAATTTTGTATGGATCTTAAATTAGTTGTAGAAGCCCCTAATTCTAACAGTAGTCACTAAAAGTTTAGAAGATAATGTTGCCTTATACTTTACCGTTATTGATGTCATTATTAACACTTAATAAGTGGAATTAATAAGGAAACGTTATTATGAACATCTTTACTGAACATGAACCAAGCTGGAAGGATCAAGGTACTTCCTCCAACCTATAGTTTGGATCAGACTTGTGTTTTGTGGATTTGGTCTACCTCAGCCTCTGCTTTGTTATGGATGTTAGAAGGTCGTGGGCTTAAAGGCAGGCAAATATCAACCTCTGTGATAAATTTAGTGAAGCAGACTTAAATTCAGTCATCTCTCTGTGCCAACATAGAATCACATGCCTAATCACATAGAATCAACATGGGAATCACAGGCAGAATAGCTACCTATGCAGCCACCATACATTGATTGAGTTCAATGATATATTTTGTCATGAGTAAAAAGAAACTGCTATAATATATGATTTAGGGGAAAACAGTTACAGCCGCCTGGAGCCACAGATTCAACAGCTGAGTATCAGGGAAAAAATGAAATTGGATGAAGTGTTAAGAAAGGGGGTACTGTTTCTACAAATGATTTTAGTCAAATACTGGCTATACTGAAGGTGAGGCTTTGATAAAACCAGGTTATATTATAGTAGCTTTTGGGTCTGCTCATGAAAACACATTTGCAAAAGTGCTGTTGAATATAGCTATCATTCAGACCTAATACTTCCATATCATCAACTGTAGATAGCCAAAGGGTGACCAAACTCTTCCTCTGTCTTTTACACATACACAGACACATACACATTACCACAACAGACATTATATACAGATATATATCCGTGTATAATGAATATAATATGTATGCTGTGCCATATAATGTGTATAATACATACGATGTGCATTTGTATTATAAGATGACTTTCAATGAAAAATGAATTTAGACATTTTCCCAAATGGAAATGGTTAAGGTTGCTTATATTTAATCATGTACTAATAAAACAACATTGAGGCTTTTGTTTTCAATTGTTGGAAACTCCAGATAATTGATCAAGGAAGTTCTGATGTGGTATTGTAGGCTACGATTTGGTTGTTATTGTTTGAACAGCCCATAATATTGTTATTATAAATAATGGAGTAGATGTATGTGGTGTCTCACAAGATAATGATCTAAAGAGATCAACAATCTAGAATTTCTTAGAAGAAACCAGATGACCAGAATCTTCCATACCAGCATGGATGGTAAGAGGTATTTCCATAGCCAACCATAGCCACATCCCAGGCTTCCACGGCCATACCTCAGGCCACCATAGTAGTTGCCATAGAAGCTCATGGGTGAGAAGAAGGCTCAGAAGAACAGAGTCAGTTTCTAAAGTTTAAAGTTTATAATCTACACAGGACCTTATAAACCAACAGAGGGAATGTGGGGCAAGCCACAGGCACTACTGGATTCATCTTTCAAACTAATTGGCATTAAAACCATCTCAAGAATTTCTCATAACTAATATATCCAAGACAACTTTGGTATGTGTCAGAAGGCCTGTAATGAAATCATGTGCCTTTGATGAGAGATTCTTCTACTTTGGTGACTTGTTTATTCCAGATTCCAAACTTAGACTGTGTTACTGCTACCATAACATCATGTAACCCATGCAGATTCTACCTGTTGAAAATTCTGGTTTTATTTAATACTATTCTTCTTGCACCTGCATATTTGCTGTCTTGAGGACAAAAGGGCAGTTTCAAAGGAAAAAGAAAGATGGAAAGGATGTGGGACAGGAGATATGGTGCCAGGATTCACTTGTAAACACTGAATGACTATGTGTTTTATCTTTTTTTGGGGAACAATGTTATTAACTTTGGTTTATACTTCACATTTACATGTGTCCATAATTTTATAAATGACCCCAAACCATGGTAGAGACCTTGAAGTTTGACCTCACTAACCCTAAATATATAGAAGAGGAGGGACTTACTTTACTAGAAATTTGAGTTTTAATGGATTCCAGAAACTCTCAAATGATTTATTGACGTCATGCTCCACTGCATATGTTGCACTGAAAAAGACACATCTCTTTCGGTATTCTTGCTCAAAATGTAAAACCTCAATCTTGATGTGATAAAACTTCAGACAAACTCAAACTGGGGAATATTCTACAAAACACACAACTCTTTCGAATTGTTAAGGCCATGAAGGCCAAGGAAAGACAGAGGAACTATCACTAGTTAAAGAGACTAAAAAGGTCTTACAACTAAATGCAGTGTGAATTGGATTATGGAACAGAAAAAACACATGAATGGAAAAAATGATGAAATAAAATCTATAGTTAAGAATATCATATAAAGTTAATTTCTTTGACTTGATAAATATACTATGATTATGAAAGATATTAACATTAGGGAACATTAAGTGTATATAAAAATTTTCTGTACTATTTTGGCACTTTCTTTAGGTCTAAAGTTATTAAAAATATGATGTTTAAAGGAAATATAAAAATACTCTTTCATTTCATTGATTTGATCATTTTCTAATTCACTTATCAAACTTTATTGAGAACTAATTATATACTAAGCACTACCTTTTTATTTTAAGATTTATTTATTTATTTGAGAGAGAGAGAGAGAGAGAAAACACATGGAGGGAGGAGTAGAGGGAGAAGAAGAGTGAGCATCTCAAGTAGGCTCCATGCCTACTGTGGTGCCTCATGAGGGGCTTGATCCAATGACTCTGACCTGAGACTCTGACCTGAGCAGAAATCAAGAGTTGTATGACTACCAAACTAAGCTACCCAGGCACCCCAATAGCAGGCATTTTTATGAGCACTGGGACAGAGCAATGGATAGGACAGACAAGGACACTATTGTGATGGAGCTTATGTTCTAGATTAAGCAGGGGAAGGAAATTCAAGACAGACATGTTCTAGATTAAGCAGGGGAAGGAAATTCAAGACAGACAAAGATTGAGTGAATTAGATAATTTCTAATTGCAATGAGTCTGTCTGAATAATAAATCAAGATGAGCAAAGGAAAACTTGGAGAGTTATTGGTGAAGGATTACTTCAGACTGAGTGATCAGGGAAAGCCTCACTGAGAGAACAAAGAGAGAAGGATGAGCCATTCTTGCTATTACTTCAGGAGCTCAAAGGCAGAGCCTTTAAGGTGGTAACAAGCAGGCCCATCTGAAAAGCTGAGAAGCCACTATGATCTATATATTGTAATGTAGAGGAACAGGGTTACCAGATGAGCTCATAGATGTAGTCAGGGCTGTGACATGCAGGGTCATATCAGCTGTGTTTTCTAAGCTTCGGGTTGCCAGATGCAGCAAACAAATACTGAAATTCAAATTTAACTGCATGTCTGGAACATACCCTAGCCATCCTAATGTGGGCAGACATTGAAGAATTACAGTCAGGAAGGGTCATGATCTGATCTGTGCCAGGCATGCTTTGAGACCTAGAAGAAAAAAATGAAAAAGTTTGAGTAATATAAAGAATCATCAACTTAATTTTGTTTTGTTAAATTTCTAATGATGATTAATCTATGAAGATATACATATATATACACATTTATATATTAAGATTGGAAATACATGAAATATCATATATAAGATATATATCATATATATAATAAGATTGGAAATATAAATTGAAACTGGAGAAGAGAATGTATCCAAAGTGATTCATCTAACAGGAGTCCCAGTGGAGACTAGAGACCATAGGTGGGGTAAACAGCTGGTGAGGCATTCTCACAGTTGAGGGTAAAATCTGAGGAGAAAAGAGAAAGGACACTTAGAAGGAGAAGTCACTGAGGTTGGAATTCAACCAGCTGTGCATGGAAGGATGACGGTAAAGGTTGGAGAGATTTTCAGGAATGAGAGAGAAGCCGGTGAATCTGAATGCTGCTGAGAGGCTGACTAAAATACTTGACCTCTAGATTTGGTGGGACTGAGGTCCTGATGATTTCTGTCAGAGGGTCTCAGGAGAGTAGTGGAGATGAAAGACCAAAACACAGGATCAGAGAGATAAAGGATTCTTAGAATACTGCTGTGGAAATACACTTGTGAAGTTCTGTTGTGAAGCAGAATACAGAAATGCGGATTATGCTGAAGAGTGTGAAGAATGAAAGAAAGCTTGTTTAATTTTTCATTGTGGAATATATTTGAGAATTGAGTATATTTAGAAAAGCACACCTACCAGAAAAGATAGGGAAAAAAAGAATGGCATGCTGTGCGAAGCTCTCATTGCTATGATCAAGGAGAACAACTTAATTCTTCAGAAGAAACACATTAAGAATCTAGGGAGAAAAAAACTCTAACAGATGTTATTAGAGACATTGTTTGCATAAAATACAATGTATTTGATATTCTTTTAAATAAAATACAGAAAACCCCAGATTAATTATAGTTCTTTTAATTACCTGATATAATTCAGGTCTACCAAATTTAGGCAATGATCTAAGAACTTAAATATTGTTGAAGAAGAATAAAAATCATGCTATTTCAACTGGTGTTGGCTAAAAACTTATTGTTCACTAGGCTCTGAACTGTGGGAATTGAGTCTATTATGATTTTTCTGTATAGAAAATTTGAACATGATGTCAAATCATGGTGAGGATGTCCTCTGCCTTTAATATCTCGATCCAACAGGTAGTGACTAAAATTTTGCCATAGTGTGGTGCTTTACAAAACACATCTACCACAAAACACACATGGAAAGCACATTTAAAGACATATGACCACTGAGTAGGAGAACGTGTTGATGGGACCATTAAATGAAATTCTTTTCTGTTTCATTAAGATGCTATTTTCTTTTGACTTATTTGAAATAGTTACCATGTAAGATGAATTGCATTATTTAAAAAACCTGTGTCCTTATTCTGAACATCTCCAGAGAGAGTAGATTAAAATGCAGAGGGTGTCTAACTTCTTAACCCATCTTCCCTGTGATATAAACCAGCATCAATTCCATTCTATAAACCCTGCTAAGGTTACTTGAAGAAATACATAAAAAGATATTTTGCCTGAGAACTGTAATTAAATATCAGATATCTGCGTGGCTGTATAGATAATGCTGTCTTCCCACATGCATTTTCTTAAAGACACAGAAGTCTATTTTTAAACTGTAACATAAAACTACTCCTGTTTTTCTTGGGCTATCCTGTTGGGTGAGCTATCGCACTGATTGGAGTAATTCAAGGGTTATGCAAGAGAGCTTAGCATGTCAGGTCACAAAGCATACTGATTTGACGTTTAGAGAAAAAAATAGTTCTCTTATTGTTAACAAAAATATGTGATGCTAAGCTCATTAGGTAGTTACTTCGAATATTGACTAATCACTCCATATACAATTAGGACAAAAAATATAAAAATTGGATTCCACAGAATAACTTGTATTTGCTTGTCCTTCAGTAGAAGTTGGACATAAGTGAGAATAAAACTCATTCGTATAAACAGGAAAGTAGAAGATACTTTGTTCAGACCTGTTTCCCTTGATTTTAGTGAGTTAAATTATTATCAACATCATGAGCATGAAAGATACATTATGCTTTCAATAGAGAAAAAGGAATTAAATCCTTGAAGAAATTAATTATTTGGATCAAGAGAGAAGAAAACCTCATGAATAGAAAGAAATGTTATTCTATGTGAAATGCTATATAATAATATAATTATTTGGGGACCAAGACCCTCACAGATGCATTCTTTTTTGAAATAAGGATGATTATAGGTAGTTAAAATGAAGGTTTAATTTGGGGCAGGACTGTGTAGAGTGCATGAGTGTCTCCCCTCATTCAAGCCCTAAACTGGATAAAAAGTCCAAACAAAGTAAATCACCTTAATACCTCTGAAGCTTTATCTTAGGGTTGAGGAACAACAAACTAATGCAATTAATCATAAAATTAGCCAATGACATGACACGTGTTGTGGTGACACCCACTCTGGGAGCATATAAAAGGTCTCTGCAGGGAGAAATGTTCACACCACAGTGAAGTAACACTTCTCCTCTCCTCATCTACCCAACAACAACCTCAACAACCAACACCATGTGTGGCAGCTACTATGGAGGCTGTGGCTATGGACGCTGCGGCTATGGAGGCTGTGGCTATGGAGGCTATGGCTACGGAGGCTGTGGCTGCGGAGGCTGTGGCTACGGAGGTCTGGGCTGTGGCTATGGCTCCAGCTATGGCTGTGGCTTCCGCAGACTGGGATGTGGCTATGGCTGTGGCTCTGGTTGTGGCTACGGCTATGGGTCCCGCTCCCTCTGTGGCTGTGGCTATGGCTGTGGCTCTGGCTGTGGCTATGGCTATGGCTGTTACTAACTGAGGTCGCCGTGGGAGACTCTCACCTTCCACACCTGGACATGGGATTCACCAGTTCTGACACTTTCTGAGCCTCATGGTTGGGGGCTGATTATCCTGTATCACTGGTGTTAGATATGACTTTTTCTGAAGACTTGAACTCTGGTGCTTTCTTCGTCTGAACTATATCTCCTTCCTTTCCTGGTTATAACTCGTGAAAAGTAGGAGAATGTGAAAATTATCCTGTGAGCTCCTGCCAGGTGTCTCATCTGGGTGATGTTGTCATGGATCCTGCCTTTTGATTTTCATACAGATTATTTTTCTCCATTTTTCTAATAAACTTCTTCAATCTGACATAAAAATATTGTTTTTTTCATTTAATATTCATAGCTATGCTTTGAGTTTTAAAAAATTATTTGTATAAAAGGAAACAATTGCCTTCTTTAGGGAATATCTTCTTTTTATATTTCTTTTTTTTTTGTAAGATTTTATTTATTTATTTGACAGAGAGAGAGATAGAGATCACAAGTGGGCAGAGAGGTAGGGGGAAGCAGGCTCCCCGCTGAGCAGAGAGCCCAATGTGGGCTCAATCCCAGGACCCTGAGATCATGACCTGAGCTTAAGGCAGAGGCTTAACTCATTGAGCCACCCAGATGCCCCTTCTTATTATATTTCTAATTCAGTTGCTCCACCAAATCCTTGATTTGTGACATCAAGAAAGTACCAATCTTTGCAGCTATCATTTTCTACTCTGTTTAAGCGGTAATAATGTGTGATGCTGGGTTATTGTTAAGATAAACGAGATAGTATTTGCCAATTTAGTTAAGCATTGCCTGGAAACACTACATATTCCAAGTGCTTTTGCATCAAAATCTCCATCTATTGAAATTTCTTATAAGATATGAGCGTTGGAAGGAAAAATAAAACAAGATAAAAACAGGGAGGCAGGCAAGCCATAAGAGACTCTTTACTATAGGAAATAAACTGGGGGTTGCTGGAGGGAAAGTGAGTGGGATCGGATAGATTAAATGGGTGATGAGCATTAAGGAAGGCACTGGTGATGAGTTCAGGGTGTTATATGCAAATGATGAATCATTAAATTCTACCCCTGCAGCTAATGCTACACTATATATTAAGTAATTTGAATCTAAATAAAATCATTTTTTCAGGGACGCCTTAATGGCTCAGTGGGTTAAAGCCTCTGCCTTTGGCTCAGGTCATGCTCCCAGGGTCCTGGGATCAAGCCCCGCATCGTGCTCTCTGCTCAGCAGAGAGCCTGCTTCCTCCTCTCTCTCTGACTGCTTCTCTGTCTGTCAAATAAATAAATAAAATCTTACAAATAAAATAAAATAAAATCATGTTTAAAAAAATAAATAAAATCATTTTTTCAAAATTCTACTTATTCATTTGAAAGAGAGAGAGAGGGAGAGCATGAGTTGGGGAGAGGGAGAGGGAGAAACAGACTACCTGCCGAGCAGGGAACCTGATGTGGGACTCCGTCCCAGGATCCTGGGATCACTACCTGAGCCAAAGGCAGATGCTTAACCTACTGAGCCACCCAGGTGCCCCTAAATAAAATCTTGAAAATAAAAACAAAAGATATGAGTGTTGATGCATGATTCTGGTTTTCTCATCTTTGGTTTGGGCATATGTAAGCAAGAAGTGTTTCTTATGCTTGTTCAGTTCATGAGGTAAAGTGGATCAAACCACCCGCCACGTCTTTCCACCTAATAAGTCTTGCTATGATTTCATAAATTATTTTTAAAAGATGACGCCATCTCTAACACCCATTACTTCTTTATGTTTAAAGCTGTTTGGTGGCATCCTCCACACTTGTTTGTCCTGAGTCATTTCTTCCCTGTCCAATGTGTGGTTTCACAGTTGTAGCTGCGGTTGTTTGCTTCTTCCACTGGTGACCGTGTGTGTGCACGCACATGTGTGTGTGAGACTCAGGCCTGTAAACTTATCAATTATTTTTTTCTTGAAATATGATTTTTTGATCTTGGGACATGAATGAGTTCAAGTGTTGTATTTAAGGTGGTGGATAGGCCCCAATTCACAGGGCAGATTGTTAGGTTCAATTTCAAAATTGTTCACCTCTCGAGAAGGAATTAAGATCCCTGGAAATATCAAACCCCCAAAGAGAGCATATTTTCCTCCATGTACACCTGTGTGAGGACTTGTCTTTCCTCTTTAATTTTGAAGCTTAGAGTTTTTCTTTAATATTAAATAGAAATTAGTTGATCTATGCTTGTGCATCTAAAGAAATAGTGGGTTTTACAACTATTTTGGCTTGCTTGGTAAGTCATAACAGTTGGACACAAGTGATGCCTTGGATGTAGGGTCACAAGCAAAGACTCTTTTTGGTTATGGTTTTCCATGATTTCCCCCCAACATATCCTTTAATGTCACCCAGAATTGATTAATATTCTTAGCAGCTCTACCACATTGAAATTGACATTGAATGTTACCATTATCATCCCCAAATAAACATCCATTTTTGTACTCACATTGGATGGTCCACTTCTTAAAGTCTTCAAATTATGTAGATCTCTAGTTGCAATTGAAATACATGGGCATCTTTTACATTCTACACCATTCCTTATTTGTGTCTCTCTTTTTTACAGTGACAAACCTCTACCTCAACATCATTGTGTTCACCCTATCCAATAGCATACACAAAATACTTCCTAAATTACCACCCTAAAACTTAAAACATAGGTCTGCCTCTTATTGTCTCATGACATTTGACAAATTGTGGACTCTCTTGGAAATTGATGTTCTTATAAAAATGTTAAGTATAATGATAAAACCAGCCTTCTTGAATTGCTCTGAGAATGTTCATATCAAGTAAATGTAACTTTTTACTATTTCATGCATGGCTAATTTTCTGATTCTTTGCATATGAAAGAGTTATTTTTTGTCATACTTGTTCTATGCTGCTTATGTAATTCATATTCCAAAGCTCTGTGTTATAATATGCATTTATAATCTAAATAATAATAAGTGACATTTTTTGGCTGTTTATCATAGGATAATCACTTGCCAAGTCCTTTATGCACATTATCCTACATAAGCCCCGGAACAACTTTACAATGTATTAAAATTACCCTGTTTTATAGCTGAATAAAAGAGGAATGAGTTAATTTTCTCACTGGCAGTTTTAATGTGGCAAAGAGATGTCTCATAATTACCTATTTGTTGTCTCTGTGCATGTGAATATAAAACATTGTTGGTTTTTCCTGCCTAGATAATTACAAGGACTTTACTCCCCCCACTAAATGCAAAAGAATCTCCTGGGATAAATTTAGTTACTAGTACCATTTATTATTGACTAATATAAAATTAATATATTGATGATCAAGTTTATTTTTAACTCTTTTTCCCCATGACTTTCTTCCTTCATCCTTTACTTTCTACCTGCCAGTTAAATTATGAAATTCCAATGCTCCTTTGTGAGACTCTAGAATCTTTGGTGTACATGAATTTCTCTACTTGGCATAACTGTTGTCTTGGCCTAAGTGCTTTTGCTCCAAATTTTAGGGAAGCCTGTCAGTCTCTTTCTCTATCTCAGCTTATGTTAAATTTTCTATCTTCAGTAGAGGCTGCACATTTCTCATGACAAATATATATTTCTCCTTTTTGGATTTGCTATTTGCTTGTATGGTTATAATAGCATTATCTATCCCATGTCTCTTAAACATTATGAATTTTAGAATTTAAAAAAATCTGTTAAAGTGTTCTTCCTTCTTTTGCAATAGTGCTATTTTGATGGATGAGCTTATTCTGAATCCTTAGATCAATTCTTTGATTTTTGATAACATGTTTTTTTTTTCCCAAATGGTTTTATCCTTCAAAAGAATAATCTACATACCCAGTACTTAGGCTTGGTACTTGTTCCATCAGAATTTATGTGTGTTCATATGCAAATCTTTCATACACAGACAACTATAAAGGAAGATGTTTAGATTTTTTATTTTATTTAGCTTATTTACAATAGTTACTATTCTTTTTTAAAAAGATTTATTTATTTTAGAGAGAGAGAGAGTGAGAAAGAGCATGGGGAGAGGTAAAGAGGGAGGAAGGGAGACTCTCAAGCTGGCTCAATATGGAGCCCAAGGAGGGGCTTGATTCCATGACCCTGTAATCATGACCTGACCCCAAATCAAGGTCAGATTCCTAACTGACAGAGCTGCCCAGGCACCCCAGCAATATCTATCACTTTTCTATCACCGTATGGTGCAGGCAAGTGGAGGTAATAATTTCTAACACTGTATATTCTATTGCTATGTTTATTGTGAGGCTGTCTTACCGATATATTCTAGATGTTGGTGATATTCTACTTCAGATTCTTTCTATTTTATCCCTAGGTGAGTTTTTCTTTTCCTTTCTAATATATAGAATTTTAATCTATTTACTTTTTCTCTCATTCAGTCTTGCCAAATAGCATGAAGAAATACTCTCAACATTCTTGCAAATAGATGACAATACTTGCATATTTACAGTAACTTCTATTAGTTTCTTGCAGCATTACAGATATTTTACAGCATTATTATCATAGTCCCTTATTTTCCAAAGATATTTAGAACTTGGTGAATTGAAGTTATTTATGATTATATTTTTGATCCTAAGTTCAATATAAATGCTATATTCTTTTTTGATTGCATATTTAATGTATACACTTTATAGCAATGTTGAATCAGTCACGGTTGCTTATGGTCAACAGAAGAACAAATATCAGATAGTGAATAAATAAAGGAATTAGAAGCCTCAGGTTTTCTGGAAAGGTTATGCAGCCCAGGAAAAATGAAATAGCAATTTTTAACATCCCATTATGGGGGTTCTAGGAATACATCACTGTTCTACTTCTTGAGTAAAGGCATTGCAGGTTTTAAGAATGAAGTTTGGAAATAATTATCAGAAATTCTATGCCTTCCCCTCCTTATATATTATATATTTGCCACTATTCTCAATGTATGATGATTCCTTCCATTACCTACTTGCCCACAGTTCTCCTCCTGAATTTGGGCTCCACTGAGAAAGTGTGCTACAGTGTTACAGGACATATCTATCTATCTGTCCATTGATCCATCTATCATCTAACTATCCAACTAATTTCTTTCTAAAGGGATATATTTCCAATCTCTTTTTGAGGGACTTTGATAATTTATCAGAGTAGCTAAATACTAGGAAAAGAGAATATCTAAATTTTTAGAGTGCTATTGTCATAAGATCTGAGCTCATGTTTGTATAGAGACCCTGAATACAGGAATTACCTCTTATTAGGTTGAAGGACCACAAAGACTAAATGTCAGTTAGAGTTTTGGCCCAAATATGTCTCAAAATGGGATCAATGGCCCCATAAACCCAGTGTGTAGTAATTTCTGCAGTCTTGTGGGCATAAATAGCATAGGTATACATAGAAGCTAACTAAATCTTTACAAGATTCCCTCACCAGTAAAAAACAGTGGAAATGTTCAAATGGAAGACCTTGAAGAAATATTTAGAAATAGAGAAAGGAGCATTTATTATAGGAATTGTCTCACACAATTATGGAGGTTGAAATGTCCTATAGTCTGCCATCTACAAGCTGGAGAACAAAGAAAGCCAGTGGTATAATTCAGTCTGAGTCTGGAGGCCTTGAGAACCAGTAGCACCAATGTCTGGGGTCAGAAGAGGGGTGTACTGATTCAGGAAGAAAAAAAATTTCCCCCTTTCTGCTCTTTTTTTGGTTCTATTTATGTCCTCAACAGATTGAAAGGTGCCCATTCAGATTGGTGAGGGTGACCTTCCCTATTTAGTTTATGAACTCATCTCATCCAGAAACATTCTCACAGACACATCCAGAAATAATGTTTTACTAGTTATCTGGGCATCCATTAGCCTAGTCAAATTAACACATAAAATGAACCATCACAGCATAGAATAACAGATTATTGCCACCACTAAAGACTTAAAGGATGTAGGAATTGTGATACCCATCATATACACATTTGATTCATTGTTGTTCCTCCTGCAGAATTCAGTTTTTGGCAAACCCCCATGTGCAAGTTGCAGCACAGATTGCTAGGTTTCTGGAGCAAAGCCATATTGTGGCAGAATATATTCACAGCTCAAAAAGAAGCTCCTGGCATACTAATAGACCCAAGCAGAGACAGAACATCTGTCACTATGTAACATCAAATGATGATGGTGCTGACCTTCATGACTGGGTACTCTCAGATCCACCAAGCTGTAAATTCTGGTAGACTTAGCAGCAGGAATCTAATGTTAAGTGACAATATAGATTCAGAGTCAGTTGGAGCAGGTGCAAAGGTCATGAATGATTTGAACTTGTTATCTCTCTAAAAGCTTATCTAGCCCAAAGTCTACCTCTAACCCTAAAGCCTTTTGGTAAGCTCACTGTTATAGCCCAATGGGGCTGTTCCAATGACTAAAGGGCAGAGCAAGAATATATCAGGCATGGTTCATGGATGGGTCTTCTCAATATGTTGGAATTCTCCTGAAAATGGACTTTTGTTGCACTAAGAATTGCTCTGAGAAAGAATAGTAGGGGGGGAAATATTCCCAGTAGGCAGAACTTTCATGCAGTATACCCAATCACTAATTTTATGTGGAGGGAGATGTGGTCTGAAGTAAGAAGATACAAAGACATCTGGAAAGTTATTATTAGTTTGGCTAGTTTGTCAGGGGTCAAAAAGAGTAGGTTTAAACAAAGAAATCTGAAGAGGAATTGTGTAGATGGACATATCAGAGTGGATACAATTATGTAGATATTTGAGTCTGATGTCAGTTTCACCATAGTGCAACTACATCAGAGAAGACTAAACAACCAGGAGGACAGTGACTCAGCTAGGAAATGTCTAACAGCTTTTGTTATCTGCAATACCAGCACATGTTCAAGGGGGCTGAAAAATAGAATTACTATAGTGCCAGATGGGTTTCCTTTTACAAAATGGATTGGAGTTAGAATATCTAATCGGCAAGCCCCAGAGTATTTCACTGAGCCCTTAATGGAGCACCACACTTAGAGGATTCCAACCAGGTCTTGATGGCAAATTGATTTTATCAGACTCCTTCCATATAGATGGAAGTTGCTATTTAATAGGAATGATAGATATTCAGGTATGAGTTTGCCTTTACTGTCCACAGGGTCATGACCATCACCAGTCTCTGAGATATGTGGTGGCTTATTTATCATAACAGGGTCTCACATAACATTGCTGTGGACTGAGAAGATGAAATAATCTTCTTCTGAGAAGAAAATGAAATAATGCACCCGTGGTTATGAGATCTGTTCATCTTAACATACATCACAGCAACCAGTTGAAATGGCTTCTTTTTTTTTTTAACAGATAACTGTATTTTTTTTTAATTTCTTTTCAGCGTAACAGAATTCATTGTTTTTGCACCACACCCAGTGCTCCATGCAATGTGTGCCCTCCATAATACCCACCATCAGGCTCCCCCAACCTCCCACCCCCCGCCCCTTTAAAACCCTCAGGTTGTTTTCAGGATCCATAGTCTCTCATGGTTCATCTCCCCCTCCAATTTCCCTCAAAAGCCTTCTTAAAATGCAGCTAATGAAGGAGCAAAGGATTATACTCTGTGAGATTTGGTATTGTTTCTACAATGTAGACTATATATATATTTTTTTACCAATGTCGCCCTGTCCCTAATATGTAGAATATAGAGATCTGAGGAAAAACAAAACAAAACAAACAAACAAACCTGTTGAGGAAAACTTCTCTCTCACCATCGCTCCCTGGGACCCACTTAATAAATCGCTATAGCGTTTTTGCCTACCTGATAAGAGTGAGCTCCACAGACGAGTAGATCAGCAGAGAAATTAATTACACTATTGATTACTGTGAAGAGATATAGTTCTGCTGTATAGTGGGAGTCTGAAGAGACACGTCAGAAATTCATAAGATTTGTTGGGGTTGCTTCTATTCCCAAAGGGCTGTTGTATAAAGACACAAGAACTGAGAGGAGGGCTCGGACTTCTCAGGGATACAGTTTTAGCTACATAGACCAGCAGGAGAGGAAACAAACTATGAGGGCAATGTAGAATGGGTAATACAGGACAGAGAGGATCAATGTCAATTACTGCTTAGAAACCAATTTGTAGCTGAAAAGAGACATTAGCTTGTCCAACTACTCTTTTCTGCTGTTTAATTTGGTTTTGTTTTTGAGACTTCAGGACCAGCTATTGTCTTTAAGAAGTGGTGATAGAAGAGATTGAACATAACATGAGTTGTGCCTGCACCTGAATGGGACAAAGAGTAAACTCTAGAAGGTGCTTGTTGGTGCCTCATCAGTAAACACTCTGTATCCATTTCAGTCACGCTCATGCTTTCCTCTTGCAAGCTGTTCAAGTTCTCAGAATGATGCCTTTGTCCTTTCAAGTGCCAATGAGTTCATGTCTTTGGAGCAGACTTTAGCAGACAGAAAAATAGCAGCTATGCAGACACACACACACACACACACACACACACACTTACACTCAGAAGTGATGAAGGTAAATGAATATATGTAAAAAAATACTATACACTTGCAAATGAACTTACATTTAATGAAAAATAAACAAATAATAAATAAAATCAGAATTTTCCCAAGATTGTATTTATGCACACATACAAAAATGAATGCATATTTTTTATAATCATTTTTTTAAATTTATTTTCAGCATAACAGTATTCATTGTTTTTGTACCACACCCAGTGCTCCATGCAATCCGTGCCCTCTCTAATACCCACCACCTGGTTCCCCCAACCTCCCACCCCCCCACCTCTTCAAACCCTTCAGATTGTTTTTCAGAGTCCATAGTCTCTCATTGTTCACCTCCCCTTCCAATTTCCCCCAACTCCCTTCTCCTAACTCCCCATGTCCTCCATGCTATTTGTTATGAATGCATATTTTTACCCCATGGAATCATTGGATATTCTAGATAGTTCATGAGTTGTTGATTCTTTTATCCTGGGTGGCCTAGGATTTTAGAATTTAGTGTTAGAATAGAAAAATAGTACTAATATAATAGAGAATCTTTATATAAATAACAACAGGAACTATCCCAGGGATCAGCAAACTAGAACAGCTCAGTAGAAGCCAGAACACCAGTATCTTCCAAAGCAACATGGACGGTAGCAGGCATAACCATAGCCACCCCAGCCGTAGCCATAGCCGCGACCCAGGCCACTGTAGCCGTAGCCCAGGCCGCCATAATAGTTGCCATAGTAGCACATGGTGTCAGGAGTGGAGGCTTCAGTTGAGGAGCAGAATCAGCTCCTTGAGTTTGGATTTCATAATCTGCACGGGGCCTTTTATACAACCTGAGTGGTATGTGGGAAGACCACTAGCAGGATAGACTCATCTCCAAACAGATGGACATTTAAAAAAAAAAAAAACTGAAGAATTCTTCATAACCAATGTATTCAGGACTCTGTTGCTGTAGTGTCATGTGGCACTAAAACAAAACCCATCTCCTAATTACAGTGTTTGGTTACTTAAGAACCCAGCTTCCATGAGAGCTTATGAGCAATGCAAAGCTCATCTGTATTTGTTATTTTTATTATGATTTTTATTATGATTGTTGTTGAATTTTTTGAAATTTTTATTTAAATTCCAGTTATTTAACATACAGTGTAGTATGAGTTTTAGGCATACAATATAATGATTCGACTCTCCCATACATCGCCGGGTGCTCATCACAACTGTGCTCCTTAATTTCCATCACTCGTTTCCCCCACTTCCCCTCTGGTAATCACTGATTTGATTTCTTAAAGATATGATAGGAAATTCCTTTTTTTAAACTTTATTGAAGAATAATGGACAAATATAATGATATACATTTCAAGTGTACAGCATGATGATTTGATGTACGTATTCATTGTGGAATGATTACGAAGCTCAAGATAGCTAGTAGAACGTCCATCACCTTACATCGTTAACTCTTTTTAAGTGTGTGTGGTAATGACACTGCTATGGAAACATAAAGATGAATGGACACACTAGTAGTTTAAGCAAAGCTTGATTTTAAGCTGAACAAATTTTTATTTTTCTTATTCTTGAAGCCTCCCTCTCCCTTTCACTTGTTTTTCTGAGACTCCTTTGCTCCAGAAACTTCCCGTTGATACTGACATTTCACTGACCCTGATGTATACTTAGTAAGGTGACTAAGATGGCCAGCACCAGTGGAGTCAGGAAACCACCTCGAAGTCATGATGTGCACAGCTGGTACAGTACCTACCAGATTCCTATGGACACCACCCAGGTCCTGTATTTTCCGACAAAACCCCTTAGCTTGTTACCCCAGTGGGTCTGCAGTTTTGAAGGCATTAGTCTGCTACAGCCTCTTTTGCCTGGCAAAGTAATAAAACTATTGTTTTTCTTATTAGTTTTTAAAGATTTTATTTATTTATTTGAGAGAGAGAGCATGGACGGGGCGGGAGTGGGGAGAGCAGAGGGAGATGGAAGAGCAGATTCCTGGCTGAGCAGGGGGCTCAAGGCGGGGTTTCATCTCAGGACCCTGAAATCAGGACCTAAGCCAAAAGCAGATGCTTAACCAACGGAGACACCCAGGTGTCCCCTGTTGTTCCTCTTAATCCCCAAACTCTGTCTTCATGTTATATTTCAGCTCTGGAACACAGAGGTTAGTTTTCAAAAACAGTAAGAGTGTATAAGATCTTCTCTCAACAACTTTAAAGCATACAACTGTTATTAACTATAGTCACCATGTTGTACAATAGTTCCTCAGAACTTATAAATGAAACTTGTACCCCTTGAACATCACCCCATTTCCCTCTTTTTGCAGCCTCTAGCCAACACCATTCTATTGTCTGTTTCTATGAAATTGCCTTTTGTTTTTGTTTTAGCTTCCACACACGAGTGATACCATACAGTATTTATTTTTCTCTGTCTGGCTTATCTCACTTAGCATAATGCCCTCCCGGCTGATCTATGTTCCTGCAAATGGCAGAGTTGTCTTCTTTTTTTATGGCTGAGTTTGTGCCATTTATCTACATGGGCCTTTGACATTGAGAGGAAATATGTATTCTACCAGAAATCTTAGTTTAGAAAGCTATTCTACTTTGTTGATTTTTTTTTCATTTTTTCCCTTATTATTTTTGTGTGTGTGACAGACACACAATAGCAATTAAACTCTGAAATAAATATATTAAATTCTGATAATACTTGAAAAACAATAAAAGTCAAAGGGTTGAATAAGCTTATTTGTTACTCGGGGGAGTAAATTTTGTTTTTTTTAAATTTTTTAATTTTTAATTTTAATTTAATTTTTAATTATTTTGTTTTTAAAAAGATTTATTTATTTATTTATTTATTTTATTTGAGAGAGAGAGAGAGAGAAAGAGAAAAAGCATGTGGGGGGGGGCAGAGGGAGAGAGGAGAGGGAGAAGCAGACTCCCCAGTGAACAGGGAGCCCAATCCCAGGACCCTGAGATCATGACCTGAGCTGAAGACAGACACTTAAACAACTTAGCTACCAAGGTGCCCCTGGGGGAGTTATTTTTAATTTGAGTGGTCAGAAAAGAATTTGAGGAGATGGCATTTTCACTGAAACCTGAATAAAGAGAAGGATTCAACCATTCCCACTGCTGCAATTTCCAGATAAAGGGGTCAGCTGTACAATGGCAAAGGTCTTAAGGAGAGATATAACTTGGTCTGAGATGCTGAAGAGTCACTGTGTTTGGAATATGGAAAATGAGAAAGAAAACGGTAGGGGATGATGTCAAAGAGGATAGTTTATTGCTGGATATTCTAAATGTAATGGGAAGCTCATGTAGTCATGCTCCAGGGAAAGGGTGTAATTTAATTTTTCTTGAGCCATGAGATTGAGATATTAGAAGAGAATACATTTGGTGTTATGAGGGGGTCATGGACTGTATGTGGGTAATATTACATTTCTGATGACTATTTAAGATAACAATTGAATTATCAGGTAGACAGTTGACTAGACATCTATAAAAGGGTGAAGATAAAGAACATAGGAAGGTCAAAAACAATGCTGTGAGATTGGAATCAAATTATGGAGAAGATAATACAAAAATTACTGGAAAGATGAATTTGGAGGCAAAGTAAGCAAGTACAGTGTATTGCATTCAGAGAGAGAGAATCTGTCAAGAAAGAAGAATTCAACTGACCTGAATTTTCAGAGCTCTGATGAAATGAATACAAAGAAACAAACCATATTTGGGTTTGTCAAGACATGAAAGGTGCACCTCAGTGGAGTGGTGGGTCAACAGTCTAAATGTTTGAGGGAACAGAACATGAGCCAATGGAAGCAGTAATCTTATAAATACATTTTTGAAATTTCTATGAAGAGGAATAGTGAATTAAGGAGTTATCTTGGGAAACTTGAGGGAATTATCTTGGGGAAATATTTTTTTAATGTTTGTTTTGTTTTCCATGAGAGATAGTTAGCATTAATCATATTTCAGAGCATTAGGGGAGCAATATTTAAAAAAGAAAAAGAAAAAAAGAATGGTATGGTATAAACATAGACAGAGCATGGAAGATTTTTAGGGCTGTGAGGCTATTCTATATGATACCACAATGGTGGCTACATGTCATTACACATTTGTCAAACACCACAGAATGTATAACAGCAAGAGTGAACCCTAATTTAAACTACAGACTTAAGGTGATAATAATGTGTCAAGGTAGGTCCGTCAGTTGTAATAAATGTACCATTCTGGTTCCAGATGTTGATAGTTATGGGATAGAGGGGACCTTCCATAATCATCTTAACTATTTGCAAAACTTGCTAAATAATTATTTTGTTAACTAATAGATTTCAGTCATACACCTTTCTGGTCCATGAATTTATTCAATGTATAGGACTTAAGTCTAAAAAAAATGATAATCACATTATTTCAACTAGTGTTCATTAAAAAATTATTCTCAGTTGAATGATAAGTGATTGACGAAATCTGAAGTATGATAATTTGAAACAAGTATCTGATGTAGTTGAGATTTTCTAATAGTTATTATCTCAGTGAAGGAGGGACTGAAATGATCTGCAACCATCATAATGTCTCTAGTTTGTGGAAATATACTTATCAATAAAAATAAATAGAAAATACATTAAAATGTATGATAAATGGATAAGTGATTGTGTTTAACCTGATTATTCATATAAAAACGTTGCTCTGTTCTATTTAGAGGTTATTTTCATTTGACTAATTTGAATTACTTATCAAAGCAGATGAACAGAATGAATTACAAAGAGCTTGGGTACTGAATTCCAGGGGAAGGTAAACTGAAGTTTAAATGGTTTCCAATCTTGAACCCTCTTCACTATCGGATAACCCAACCTTAACACTCTTTGGTTATACTTTAAGGTTAATGAAGAGATATTTGCTAAAACTCTTAAAACACAGAACATCATTGTATTGTGACCACCTTGTTCATTGATTATGGTTTTATATGCATAATCATACCTTCTTCCTGACTCTTCCCAAAGACATAAAATCTATCTGTTTTCAGACAATAACAAGATTCTCTTGGCTTTTCTGTATGCCCTAGTAGCCTGGATTAGCATCCAGTGAAAAGAATGAAGTAAAAAAAAAAAAAAAATCAATGATTATTTAGGAGAGTTCCTTGTGCCTGATTAAAAATAGACTACTTATTTAACATTGTATGCCTTTATAAATGAACTTTTCTTTTTATCATGGGAAAATAACTATCTGAAATTAAAAAAAACCAGTCAGAATATCAGCTGATAATTATATATCCCCAAATGTGAACAGATATCCCTGTTGACCAGTGAGACATTACAAAAAAAAAAAATAATTGGGAAGCACTGACATTTCAGATACAGTAAAGCCCATAAGCATGTAACTGGCAAAAATTATTAAATTTTCAAAGTTAAAAATGGTATCAATTGAAAATGGCAATTGATAGATGTCTCAATAAAATGGGATCCATTATTATCACTCTCTCTGGCGGTAGGGTCTGATCAGAAATTGCAATCCATAGGATAAACTATTTTTAGTGTCCTGAAGAAGAATTAGGCATAAAAAATTAAAAAAAAAACAATTTGTATAAGTAAAAATCCAGAAATGCAGTTGGCTCAGGGTAGTTGTTCAAGACATGTGAATAAGTTGGCTCTTTCTGAATTGTATTACAGAGATGAATTGACTTTGCGATTTTCTATGACGCAACCTTTTGAAGGTGGAGAGACAGCTGAAACACTGAAGAGGAAAAATTGTTTTGAAACAAAGTAGAGGCAAGACTCATTGGTCAAAAATGTGTGCTATTGGTTTTTGGAAAGACAGGGAGAAGACTATAGGTTTTATTTTGTGCCAAGAGCAAGTAAAAATTGGCCTGCTGTAAATGCCATTTCTTGAAATGATGCATGTTTATTGAGATTAAAATGAGATTTGGTGTAATGCAGGGATTTGGGTGTATGACTATCTCCTGTCATTACTGACACTGAATTGTTTTGGGGGAGTCCCGAGTCACCAAATAAAATAAATTTCTTTAATTCCTCTGAGGTTTTATCTTATGGTTAAGAAACAACAAACTAATTAGATTAGTCATAAGATTAGTCAGTGGCATGACTCCTGTGGTGGATCCCACCCACATTGAGGGTATATAAAAGGTCTCTGCAGGGGAATTGTCCACACTGAAGTGACACTTTTCCTCTCCTCCTCTACTCAAGGACAACCTCAACAACCAACACCATGTGTGGCAGCTACTACGGAGGCTGTGGCTATGGAGGCTGTGGTTATGGAGGCTGTGGCTATGGAGGCTGTGGTTACGGAGGCTGTGGCTATGGAGGCTGTGGCTATGGAGGCTGTGGCTACGGAGGCCTGGGCTATGGCTATGGCTCCAGCTATGGCTGTGGCTTCCGCAGACTTGGCTGTGGCTATGGCTGTGGCTATGGCTATGGGTCTCGCTCCCTCTGTGGCTGTGGCTATGGCTGTGGCTCTGGCTACCGTTCTGGCTTTGGCTGCTACTATTGAGGTTGCCCTGGGAGACTTTTCTCTCCCACACATGTAACATCATGATTTACCTGCCCTGAATCCCACACCCTGTGTTACTACATAAGGTTGAGATAATTCAGATTTGTGGAATGGGGTGGTCCCTGTCTGGATCTAAAACCCATAATTATTTATTCCCAACCTTTGCTTCATGAAAAGCCCAGAATGTGATAATTCATCCTCTGAACTCACTTACGTACTTTTACCAGTCACTGATCCTGCCTTGATAATTTTCATGCATCATTCTGTTTCCCAGTGTTCCTTAATAAATTTGGCTATCCTGAAATAAAAATCTTGGTTTCCTTTCTATTTATTACAAGTAATAGGGTTTATTTTATTTACTTATTTTAAAGATTTATTTATTTGAGAGAGAAAGAGAGAGAGTGTGTGTGCTTATAAGCAAAAGAGTTGGGGGTAGGGACAGAAGTCGAAGGAATCCTCAAGCAGATTTCCTGCTGAGCCCAGATTAGATTATATATTAGAGAATAGAGTCCCAGCTCTATTCCAGGACCCTGAGGTCATGACATGAGCTGAAATAAACAATTGGAGGCTTAACCAACTGAGCCACCCAGGCTTCCCAGAATTTATTTTATTTTATTTAAAAAAAAATGTATTTGCTTGATACCAAGAAAGGTGGCGATTATCTGTTTTTGGCATATATTCTTTTGCTGTTTCTACTTCAGTTGCTCTAACAGTTCTATTATGTCTCTGTTGCTGGGAGTTTTTAGACTAAATGGTACAGCATTTGTCAATTAGTTTATGGTTGCTTAGCTCATGGTGACTATTCTGCATATCTTTTCCCTTCACAATCAACCATCTGCAATGTTCCATGCCTCCCCAAATCTTTTTTTTAATGTTTTATTTTTAAATTTTTAAAATTACAGACAGAAAAATTCACTCCCTTGGTTATATCTCTGTGACTTCAAAAAATGCATAGTGTTGTGGTACAACCATCAAAATCAAGATACAAAACAGTGCCATCATTCTCCCCACAAAACCCCTCGTGCTTTTTTTTCTTTTCTTTTTTTTTTTTTTTTTGTAGTTTCAAGTTTTGATTTAAATTCCAGTTAGCTAACAAATAGTATAATATTAGTTTCAGGAGTAGAATTTCGTGATTCATCACTTACATATAACACCCAGTGCTCATCACGAAAAATGCCCTCTTTAATACCCCTCACACATTTAACCCATCCCCTGTCCACCTCCCCTCCAGCAACACTCAGTTTATTCTCTGTAGTTAAGAGTATGTTTTACTGTTTGCCTCTCACTTTCCCCTCCCCACTGTGTTCATCTGTTTCATTTCTTGAATTCCATGTATGAGTGACATTATATGGTTTTGTCTTTCTCTGACTGACTTATTTTGCTTAGCATAACACACCCAACTCCATCCATACCATTCCAACTGGCAAGAAAAGATGCTCAACTTGGTCACATCAGGGAAATACAAATAAAAACTACAAGGAGGTATCACTTCACACCTGTCAGAATGGCTAAAATTAACAACACAGAAAATAACAAATATTGATGAGGATGTGGAGAAAGGGGAACCCTCTTACACAGTTGATGGGAACACAAACTGGTGCAGCCACTCTGGAAAACACTATGGAAGTTCCTCATGCTTTTCCCAAACCCCTTCCCAATCAAGCCTTCCTCTTACTCCTAAACCTTATAAATAACTGATTCTTCAATCAACCTATACTTTTGCCTTTTCCAAAAGGCCATATTGTGTTGGAGACTGTTCACAGTTTTGGAAATTTGCTAGAAGGACTAATGGGACTCAGCATATACTTATGCTTTTGGCTAAGATTTATTATAGCAAGGTAGTAATGATACATAGCTAGATAAGGGGAAAAGAAACAGGCAGATTCTGGAGGTACTCATGTGAAGATGTTGTGATGTTCTCTCCCTCCAGGAGGGGCTACACAGAGCTCTCTCTTCCCCCAGCAACAGAAATAAAGTTTTCTATGGGTGATATTTCTGCTCAAGGAAGCCCATTAGAGACTCAATGCCCAAAATTTTAACTGGGGACAGGTGAAAAAAGGCACCAGCAAAATCTCATTCTTCCAGAATGAAAACATGTGTCTGGCTAAAAATACATTGTTTATACAATCTAGGCACTGTGAGTCCTGCTTATCAGTTAGAGAATGGTGGGAACACTTCTGACATCCAAATTCCTAGATCTGGGATAAGGGTAATGTTGATTTCATAAAATGGATGGAGATACATTCCCTCCTCTTTTTCTTACTCTCTCTCTTTTCTGGAGAGATTCCATATAACTAGTATTACTTCTTCCTTTCATGTTTGGTGGAATTAATCAATGAAATTATATGAACTAGGAGTTTTCTTTTTTTGGAAAGATTTTAATCACAAAATGTATTTTCCTATGAGTTATGTGGCTCTTCAGATGATATGTTTCCTTTTGATCAAGTTTTTGGCAATGTCCTGCCTTTTAAGGAACAGGTCTATTTCATCTAAGTGGTCAAATTTATGAACATATTGTTCCCTATGTTCCCTTATTGATTATAGGGTCTGTAGTGATGTCCCTATTTTATTACTACTGTTGGTAAATGTGTCTTCTTTTGTTTCTTTGTGAGTCTTGTTACAGATTTATCAATTTAATTGAAATTTTCATAGAATCAGTTTTTGGCTTCACTTTTTCCCCTTCTACCCTCTGTTTTAAATTATATTGATTCCAGCTATTAGCTGTATTATTTCCCCTTTCCTCTTTTTGTACTTCTCTGTTAATTATTTTGTAGGAATCTTGGATTACTGATTTGAGAACTTTCTGACTACTACCTATTCAATTTCCCTTCAAGCACTGTTTGATTTACATCTCACAAATTTTGGCAACTTCTCTTTTAATTTTCATTCAATTCAAAATATTTCTAGCATCCCTTTAGTTTTTCTCATAGACACAAACACACACACACTTATATTTGATATGATTCTCTTATAAACAATATATAGATGGGTCTAATTTTAGCAAATTTGATAATCTCTTTTTTTCATTGATTATTTAAATAGTCACATACTATTTAATTATTGATATGGTTGGAATTAGTTCTATCATTTTATTATTTGTTTCTGTTCTCCATTTCTCAGTTCCATTTCACTGCCTACTTTGTATTATTTGAATGTTTTTTAATATTAAGTTTTAATTTATCTAGTGACTTTTTGCTATATCTCTATATTTTTTAGTGGTTAATCTTGGGATTGCAGTATACACAACTAACATTTCACAGTGTTCTCAGAGCTCATATTTTGCTACTTTAAGTAAAAGACATAAGCCTTACAAGCCTAAATATCTCTTTACCATTGCCTACTTATAATACATTTATTGTGTGTGTGTGTATATATATACATACCTTGAAATCTAAACCTAAACATACCTTGAGACATACCTAAACATACCTAGAAACCTGCTCATTCAATATTTTAACACTTGCTTTTAATAGTTGCATATATTTTGAAGAATTTAAGAGGGAAAGGATAATCTATTTACCCAAATGTATAAAGCTTTCTATTGCTCTTCCTTTATTTCTGAAGTTCCAACTATCTTTTTAGTATTATTTTCCTTTAGAGTGAAAAATTTCTTTTAATGTAGCTTTTAGAAAAAATCTCCTGGACACAAATTCTCTTAGTTTTCCTTTAACAGAGAAAGTGTTTAGTTCACTTTTGCTCCTAAAGCATACCGTTAAGAATAGAATGTAGGATTCTTTTCTATCAGCACATTAGGAATATTTCCCACTGTCTTTTGGACTCTGTTTCTGACCAAAAAATCCATCATTTCCTATATTTAATATATTATTTATCTCTACCTGCTTTCAAGAATTTCTCTTTTTTTTTGTTTATGATGTCTGTGTGTCACCAGCTAGAGACCCTAAGACATGGCCTTTATTGCCCACCTTCTTGTACTCACTAACATTTGTCTTAAACATTTTTCACTAAACTCTTCTTTCAGGGTTTCTACTTAACTCAGACAAATGAGACCCCAAACCACCCCAGGTGATGGCAACTGCCCTGACAAAATCTCCCATCTGTCCAGACCATCCAGACTCTTTGAGCTAAACCTGATTTGTACCTGTGCAGATGAACCATGGATGACCTCTGGAATGACCTACAATCACCTTTATCTCATTATAATACTAATATCTCTGCCCAGTGAGAAGACTCAGGCTAATTTAATAGCATACGATGTATGTTTAGGTATGTTTCCTTAAGATGTATGAGCAATCTCATGCCCGCCTCTACATACACAACAAGGCTTCACTATCTAAATATTCATCATAACCCTAAACAAAAAGAATCCGTTCACCTTCTCTTGGGGCATCATGGCTTTGGAAGCCATTCCCCATGATTCCCTTATTTACTGCAAACAAATTTCTTTGTGTGACAACTCAACTTTATGCATTTCTGACTCATCAAGGAGAAAACTCACTTTGGTTCATTTGCATATGGACATAATTTTTTGTTTATTCTAATTGGGATTTACAACTTTTTGACTGTCTAAATGTGTGAATTTTACCAAATTTGAGAAAATTTCAACCATTATTTCTTTAAATATGATTTCTGTGTCAATCTGTATTCCCCTGCATTTGAGATTCTAGTGCTATGAATATTAGAAATTTTGGTATGTCCTACAAATTACTGAGACTTTTTTTCATAGTTTATAGTTGGATTCCCTTGGTTTTTGTTTTTGTTTTTGCATTCCAAAATTTCTCCTGATTTATCATCAGATTTTCTGGCTCTTTCCTCTGATATCTCAGTTCTGTTAGTGAACCCATCGAAAGGATCTTTTTTTAACATTTCAGATATTGTATATTTTTAGTTATAAACTTTTCATTTGGCACTTTTTACATTTCTATTTCTCTGTTGAAGATCTCTTCTTTTTTTCCTTTTCTTTTCATTCAGTGTTTATCTATACCCTATGGATCATACTTATAAAGTTGCTTAGGAACACCTGGGTGGTTTAGAGGGTTAAGTGTCCAACTCTTGATTTCAGTTCAGGTCATGATCTCAGGGTTGTGAGATTGAGCCCTGCATCTATAGTAGTCTACCTATTGTTTTTACCACAAACTTAACAACTTAAAAATCACACGTTTATTATTTCACATTTTTTGTTAGTCTCTGCTCAATATAACATAGCTGGCTCTGCTGCTTAAGGATTTCTCACAAGGCTGTAGTCAAGGTGTCAGCTAGGTCTGAAACCCAGGATTGACTCGAAGATTGACTTGGGAGGGATCCCATTTCTAAGTCCTCGTGGTTGTTGGCACAATTCAGTGAGTCCTGGATTGTGGGTCTGAGGGCTTCAGTTTCTTTCTTTTTTTTTGACAGAGAGTGAACATGAAGAGGGGAGGCACAGAAGGAGAAGGAGAGAGAAAATCTTAAGCAGGCTCCATACTCAGTGCAGAGCCTGACACGAGGCTTGATCTCACAACCCTGAAATATGACCTCAGCTGAAGTCAAGAGTTGGATGCTTAAATTGCTGAGCCATCCATATTTCCCTAGGGTCTAAGTTTCTTGCCAGCTATTGGCCAGAGGCCACTTTGAATTCCTTCCCAAGTGAACCTCCATTAGGCAGCACACAACATAGCTGTATTCTTAATCATAGCCTGCAAAGAAGAAAATATGTAAGAAAGATGGACATTACGGTCTTATGCAACATAATCATGAAAGTAATATCATATTACCCATTTACACTTTATTGATTAGATGATGCCACAGGTCCTGTCATACAGAAGTGGGAGGGGTAATGCAAGGGTGTGAATATCAGTAAGTGGGAAAAATGTGGGCCATTTTAGTATGTTTGCCAGAGTGGGATACGTCTCAGTTTTCTTCTCCTTTAAGAACTGATCACAATTACTAGGCTTTTGTACATCATATGATTTTATATTTTATCTTAGACATTTTGAATGTTGTGGTATGTTAAAAATCTTGAAAGATTGTTATTTGTTGTTATTGTTGTTTTCTGTTAGCGGCAGATTAGCCTGGTAAGCTTCAACCCACTACAACTTCTCTCTCAAAGTCATGATTGAATATGTTATATATAAAAGCTAAAAAAGAAACCTGAAGGCAGAAGGTAAGATTTTATACATTCAGCTATGTTCATGTAATATGTTCTCAGGCTGCAATATCTCCTGTCTATTATGAACCTATAAAAATTAGTGTCAAATAACTTGCTGAAATACTGATACTAACCCATATCTATGGCAGATTCTAAATCTTTTGAACAAAGCAATGGGGCAACCTGAACCATATTATTTTCCCCTCCATTCCTAAATACAATTTTCTTTGCCTGATCTGAATGGTTGATAGGGCTGTGAGCAACTAGGAATAAGTCAAACTAGGGCTCTGTGTGGATTCCAGTGGAGAGAATTGACCTAGGGCTTTCTGCATTGTAGGTTTGGCATGCACCTGACAAAATCCCATGTCGTATCTAAGCAGTATAAATGAAATTTATTGACAATATCAGCACTCATAGATCTCTGGCCACCTAAGGGAAGTCAACTTCTCCCCAACATGCCAGGTCCCTATTGAGATTGGAAGGAGCCTGAAGTACTAATTAAGAAACTGTAGAAATCTATAGGCAAGAAATATAGAGCTAAAGTCATTATAAGAAAAAAATATGTTCCCCTCTCTTTACCAGACAAGAAACTAAGATTTACAAAGGTCAGGGATTTTTCTGTAATCACAAATATTAGAATCAGTACAGCAAAGATGAGATGAATACCGAGGAAAATTATTTCCCAAAGAAAATTAATTGTTATTCTATTAATAACCCAGAAAATCAAACTCTACATAATAAATTAATTAAACAAGTTTTCTTTTTCATATTTATAAGGAAATTCAAATTTATTAGGAAAACAAATACGCAAATTTAGCATAAAATTACAAAAATAATATCACCTTGTTGGAACATGAGTTCACAAGTTGAGTTTCATATTCTTTCAGGTATCAAGTGGTATCAGTTCCAGATATCAGACATTTACCAAATCTTATCAGAAGTTTGCAGTGCAAGATAGATTAAACATCACTTGGGGGTAAGACAAAAATTTGTGTGGTTCAGAACTGCTGAGTCATTAAGTGAAGGTGTGGAGGGTGAGAGTCTCCCATGGTGACCTCAATAGTAGCAGCCAAAGCCAGAGCCGTAGCCAGAGCCGCATCCATAACCACAGCCACAGAGGGAGCGGGAGCCATAGCCGTAGCCACAGCCACAGCCATAGCCACAGCCCAGTCTGCGGAAGCCACAGCCATAGCTGGAGCCATAGCCACAGCCCAGGCCTCCGTAGCCATAGCCTCCATAGCCACAGCCTCCGTAGCCACAGCCTCCATAGCCATAGCGTCCATAGCCACAGCCTCCGTAGTAGCTGCCACACATGGTGTTGGTTGTTGGTTGTTGAGGTTGTCCTTGGGTAGAGAAGGTGAGAAGTGTCACTTCACTGTGGACATTTTCCCCCTGAAGAGGTCTTTTATATGCTCTCAGAGTGGGTGTCACCCACAACACGTGTCATGTCATTGGCTAATTTGCAGGGCCACTGTGAGTAATTTGTTGACTTCTGGTTTTAGACATGGCTTCAGAGGCAATGAAGAGATCTGCTTTGTTTCACCACATCTGAACCATTCTTTGGGACATTAAGGAGAATCAGATGTCTCATCCTCAAAGCTGTACTCATGAAATCTTTAATTACCCTTTGTAATCAATCTTTATGGCAAGAAATAACATTTTTATTGACAAACTCTGACCTGCTCCAGATAAATAATTTTACCTTCGTTGTATTGACATTCAGCAGATCATAGTATTCTCTCTTAAACTTGAATTCTCCATTATTACTTCCTGCCCTAAACCTATTATTTTCCATGAGGGAGTCTTCTCATTTTCATGCAAGACATGCTTTACCACTAAAAGCCAAGAATTGAATACTTAGTTTCATGATGTTTTTGATAAAAAGCAAATAGTTTAAAATTCTGAAATACCAGGTCTAAGAAAACCAGACTTTCTCATTTACACTAATATTTCTTAAACTTTTAACACTCTATTTTAAGCATGAAATACTTCCCCCATGGTTTCAAATTTATACCCTGAATTCAGAGTCAGAAAAAAGGAAGAAATGACGAAGTTTCACTGGATTCATGAAATGACATTTTTATGAATTTTTTAAAATATTTGAACTCTGTGATCTGACTGGAGTATGGTGTTTTTAATTTAAAACAATAATACTGCCAGAGATAATTTTTCATGGAATCTACTAGATTTTCCCTAACAAACTGGCTTTTGATAAAATATTTCATACTCTGAAAAATATGAGAAATACATTGCTATCATCATCATTATTGTTATGTTATTACTTTTACTACAATGAAGTTCACTGTTGAATTCAATGATAAAGTCAAATAACCACTCTGAACCTCTATGTTCCTACAAAAATCAACTCCTAAGAGTCAGTGGAACACATCTGATAAGTATAAAATGTGTGTTACTCTCTGTTTGCACATGTTCTCCCAATTTTTCTTCAGGAAAAAAATTCTCATTTATTTTTGTGTTAAATATAAGCTCCTTTGGAAGCATATTTTGAAATGTATATTCGTTTATCTCCACCACTTCTTTGTGTGAATGTATTGATTAATGCAAAGGGATAGGGTTGAGACACCAAGTATCTCCAACAAGAATCTGAAGAGTGTTGTTTGCTGACCTATCTACAAAAAGTTAGGATGAAAGAACATTGCAATAGCTTAGAATTCTTTGTATAAGAAGGAAAATCCCACTTAAGAAGAAGACAGAGGAACCTGAAGTACAATGTCAATGACCATGTCCATAAAATCTTTTACATGGTATTAGAAATAACTAGCTTTGCCTATTGCATTGTCTCCTTTGATAATAATGGATATTTCTAATTGGGCAAACTAAAATGAGGGAAATCTCAATATTTTTCTTTAAGTTATCGGTGTTTGAGAGGTTTACATATGAACGCATGTAAACTCTGATAGAATAAATCTCTAGTCTCAGTACTGGGTAGGTATAAATAAATCTTTTTAAGGATAGAACTATATGAAAAGAACTAGCTATTCCAAATCAGGACGTCAATCTGAGGACTCAGAATGACTCTAGATTTTGAAATAGTTCTATTATAAGACAAGAACAACACTCTCAAACATTTTTTTTAACTTAGTAATGTTTAAAAGCCATGTAATTTAGAAAAGTAGAATAAGCATACAAGCAAATGGCAAAATCTGGAAAGAGAAAATACATATTTGTCATGAAAGAGTTGACTTCCAAATGTAAAGATTCATTAAAGACAGACAAATACTAATATGAAGTAAGACAGGGAACAAATTCAGAAATTCTTCTAAAATTTAGAGTAAAAGCATAATAAGAAAAAAATATACAAAAATAGAAAGAGATATGTAGAACATATTCCAGGTATCTAATATTGTAGAGTAAGGATCACACATATAAAAAGTGACAGGGGTGCCTGGGTGGCTCAGAGGATTAAAGCCTCTGCCTTCAGCTCAGGTCATCATCTCAGGGTCTTGGGATTGAGCCCCGCATGGGGATCTCTGCTCAGCAGGGAGCCTGCTTCCCCCTCCTCTCTCTGCCAGCCTCTCTGCCTACTTGTGATCTCTCTGTCAAATAAATAAATAAATCTTAAAAAAAAAAAGTGACAAACAGAAAAGAGGAGCAGAGAAACATTTAGAGAAAGACGTTTTTATGTAGAGGATTCCTAAAACATAAACATATATTTAGTGTCATATCGGACATTAACAATTAAAGGATACTAATATTTAAATGTCCTGGGAGTTTCTTTGCCTTTTCTGGGAAAAATATTACCTAGGAAGAATAAAGTATTTTATGTTTATACACAAAGAGACAAAAATCCTGTAGTTATGAGAACTGCCACTTGAGTACATTTCTTCATCACTACTTATTTACAGTTGTAAAATGTTCATAGTTTTAGCACATACCAGACTTGTTCTGAGAATGATGTGAGATAATGCACATAAGGGATTTCACACAGTAACTGCTCTGTGGTAAACACCTTGTAAATGCTATCTAATTGTTATTATTATTAAAATAATAATTATAAATTGTTACACAGAGTTCTGACACAAGAATTCCATGAAGAGCACCAGGCAAGATAAACAGAGAATATTCTTATATATAGGAAGAAGCAGAAAAAAAAACTCCATGTGTATAATAGTGTCTGATAACACATACATAGCATTTATTAAATTCCAGGCATGGTTTAAATGCTTTACATATCTTGACACATTTAATTCTCATAAAAACACCAAACTGTAGGTGGTGATTTTTATGTAAGAATAACAAGGCCTAAGAATTTACATAATTTAACCAATGTTATAGGCAGCTAAGTGGAAGAATCTAAATCTCACACAATGCAATATATTTATTCATACATTTTGCCTCATGAGAAAGCCTAGGAGTTGCTATCCTTGTTATAATAATGGATTATTTATAATAGAAATTATAAATAATAGAAATAAATGAATTTAGACTGATGTAAATAACTGAACAATGAAGTGGAAAAACTTCCTTGAAGAATGCCAACTAATACATTTGGGAAAAAAAAAAGATGAAAATGAGAAAAATCAACATTCGCAATCCATCATCATAATAAATAATTCAGGCAAGAAAGAAAAATAAGTGCTAAGACTAATGATAAATTTGGGCATTTGAATGGAATATTCATGTAGTCACAAAATATCTCTGCCAAAATATTTCTTAATGGCTAAAAGAATAATAAAAGTAACTTTCAGGTAGAGGAATCTGGTGCTCATCATATTGATGAAGTGTAAAATTATCCCCATCGGTAATGGAACTCATCAACCTCAAGTGCCACCCAATAGAGTCCAACAAAAACCAAACACCAACCCTTCCTTTATTTGCTTGACAAAATGCATAACCTTGTTCTAATCACAAGGAAACATTAGGAAAATCAGAACTGTGGAATATTCTAAAAGAAAATATCTCCTATAATCTGTAGAAATATTAAAGTCAGGGAAGAGACTTTAAAACAGTGTGACAACTGGGCACATTTGTGACCCCAGATTAGATTATTTTTCTATCAGAGCATTATTACAACAATTAAATTCTTGGAATGAATATTGTAGAAAGGAAGAGGAGGAGGCAGCTTGGGGTAGGGAGGGAGCTGAGTTGGCAGTCAGCTCATTGGAAGGCTCAGGAAACAATATGGAAGATTCGAAAGTTGGGATTTCCCAGAAGAATTGTTGGAGGTTGGGGCAAGAAGGTGTGTCCTTATACCCTCCAGTGATCAATCATGGGAGTCTGGCTGCAGGAAGTGGGTGGTATCTTGTGTTGACGGTGCTCTTCACCTGATGGTACTCTGTAACACCCCCAGCAACTGCACAGTCATTTCTTCATTGCTGAAGAGGAATAGAGTGGTGTTGTACCAAGTGATCCCAGAAGATTTGGACTAAAGGTGATAACACAATATTTAAACTTACATATGTTAGGGGTGATCCAGTTATAAATATGAAAACATTAATATAAAGTTCTTAAGTAATTCACTTATTACCCAAGATGCTCACTGATATAATTTTGACACTTAATACTTGGGTTTTGTTCTCAGAATTTATCATAGAATACCAAGTTGCCCCCCCCACCAAAAAGAGCACAAAATTGTCTTATATTCACTCAGGGCTTGATTGACCTAATTTTGGCACAAATTTCCTTATTTTTAGCATATCAAATGATCTTAATCTCTGTCTTAAAAATATTGGTTTTGGAAAATATATGATTATTTTAATTGCTAGAGTCAGAAAAAATAGATTGTGATGTATTTTAGTAAATGATTATCTTGCAATGTTAAAAATGTACTAATGTGTTAATCTCATGAAATAATAAGAGGTTGGGGGGTGCCTGGGTGGCTCAGTGGGTTAAAGCCTCTGCCTTCGGCTCAGGTCATGATCTCAGGGTCCTGGGATCGAGCCCCGCATGGGGAATCTCTGCTCAGCAGGGAGCCTGCTTCCCTGCCTCTCTCTCTGCCTGCCTCTCTGCCTACTTGTGATCTGTCAAACAAAATCTTAAAAAAATAATAATAATAACAATAAGAGGTTGGGAAGTGCTCTAGATTATGACAGACAACAAATTGCAAAGTATGGTAGTTTTCATCCATTGGATTCTCTATCAAAAATAAAAGCTGTGAAGAGACAGAGAGACAGAGAGACAGAGAGAGCGAGCGAGCAGACAGGGAGAAAGGGGAAACCAAACTGACAGAATACCAGCAATTGCCAAATCTAGGTGAAGAGGACTTTGCTGTTCTTTATACTGCTTTCTCAACTTAACTGAAGGTTTGAAATTTTTCAAAAGTAAATGCTGGGAGAAATGAATCGATATAGAGAAAAACATTATTTTGCAGTACTGAAATCTTCAGTGAGTCATTTCTTGAATGCCTAAATGTAAGTGACTCCTGTTTGAAAGCTTGAATATGAGTATAAAAAAAGTAAAAGGGAAAATAAAAAAAAAACATAAAAAATAAAAATGAGAGAGTGCAACCTCTAGGAAAAAGCATACGACCTCTAGGTAACACAGGGGGACAATAAGAACAAGTAATTATGAGATGTATGCTTGCTTCTGTACTAAGAAAGCAGAAGAAAATGAAAATACAAATTGGGTGAGCGGGAATGGGTAGAAGGAATAAATACAGGAGTGAGACTATTACTGAGTGTATCTTTGTATATAGTTTTGATCTCTGAACCATGGAAACACTTCCCATATTTTAAAAACAGAATAAATACACTTGAAATCAAATATAAATGGAAACAAAAGAACTCTTTCTATAAGATAAATAGCATAACTACTCAGGAAGAAAATTAATCCATATCAATGTTGAGTACAATATTCTGTCCATTCTTTGTGGAATCCCTTCTAATGCTAAGAATGCTGCAAAGGAATTTTAGCAGTTGCTCAGGACATTGCTTTCAGGATGCATTCGAGAGTGAATTTTGTAGACAGGTTTGAATAGAGTTAATACAGTGATGCTGTTGGGATCTGGAGCTTTCAGTGTAAGAAAGAAGCAACGGTGGCATGGGGTAAAATGTAAAAGAATCTTATGTTTTTCAGTTTTAGTTGGAATTATTCATCATTTGAAGCTTTTAAAGAAGAGAACCAGCCAATATGAATACAAAGCAGATGCTTGTTTGGGGCTGTTAGTGGTGGCATTTCACTTGATGCAAAATACTTAGAGAAGCTAACATGTCAGCCAAATATGTTCATGCTAAGACAGGCTAAGCGGCAGATCTTGGAAAGCTATAATCCGTAACAGTCTCGTCTCATGAGTCTTTAATTTAGGATCTGTTCTCTAACTCAAGTCAATATCCAATTTCTTTGTGTTTCATTGTTATGACCTACCAGGTAGGCCAAAAGAATTTTAAAAAATCTGCCATTGTTTGAGATGGACAAGCATAAACCATCTAAATTCTGCATAATATTAAAAGAAAATTTTAAGCTTCCAGAATAAATAGGAAAGACAAGTCTTCATAAGTAATGGTTTTAAAGGAAAAAAGGGCTCTCTTCTGGGTAACGATTTTTCCAGAGATCTTGATTCCATGGCTTCAACTTTTTTTACTATCTTGGACCAGTCAAAATGAATTGGGACAGATCCATTATCTTACACTAAAACGCTACTTAAACTCGTTCATGTCTAACACAAAAGCTTGAAATACTCTATCAAGAGAAAATAATTGCCACGTTTACAGATACATTAGTCACAGAAAATTAGTGGAGAAAGAAACGATTATGGCTACAACCATGAATCACATATATCACAGGAACAAGAAATCTCAAGAAAACCACCAAGTGGCTCTAAGCTTAAATACGTACTAGTTGGTAGAAAAGGTGTCACTTAAAAAAAGCTATATATTTCCAGACACATAGAAGTTAGGTACAACAGTAGGTTTAAACTTCTCTACCTCTTGCATTAAGCAAGCATAGAAAATACTTCTTTTTCTTCTCCTTCTTCTTCTCCTTCTTCTTCTTCCTCCTCCTCCTCCTCCTCCTCCTCCTCCTCCTCCTTTTATTCTTCTTCTTCTTCTTCTTCTTCAGATTCTATTTATTTATTTGGCAGAGAGAGAGAGATCACAAGCAAGCAGAGAGGCAGGCGGGGGGTGGGGGGGAGAAGGCTCCCTGCTGAGCAGAGAGCCCTATGCAGGGCTCAATCCCAGGATCCTGAGATTATGACCTGGGCCGAGGTCGGAGGCTTAACCCACTAAGCCACATAGGCACCCTGGAAATGCTTCTTCTTTGAATATGCCCCAAAACATTGGTGTGCCTGGGTGGCATCCCAGGTTGGTTAAGTCTCTGACTCTTGATTTCCGCTCAGTCATGATCTCAGTGTCCTGAGATCTGCACAGAGGCTGCTTGGGGGTTTCTCTTTGCCTGTCTCTGCCTCTCTCCTGCTCATGGTCTCTCTACCTAATAGATAAATAAGTAAATAAGCCTCCAAACAGACTAGAATTGGAGAATTATGGACCAACTTCTGCATCTTCTAAAGGATTTTGCTATTAAGGTTTGGTATGAAAGTACTTTGAATATATAGTGTTTCCAGGCAATGCTTAACTAAATTGAAAAATTACCTGTTTTCATCCTCACAACACACCTGCATAGCACATGGTTATCAGTACCTTACCAAAGCAGAAAAATGAAGGCTTCAAGTTTGATACTTCCTTAGTGTTGCAAATCAAGGATTTGGTAAAACAACTGAAGTAGAAACATTAAAACAAGATGTCTCCCCAAAAGGCAGTTGTTTCCTTTAATTCATCCAGGGGGAAAAAAAAAAAGCCAAAATGACAAATACTGGACTTTAAAGGACAAGAAAGCCAGGTTTATTATTCCACACTGAAAGAGTTTATTAGGAAATTAGAGAAATGGTTCCTGCATGAACATCAAAAGGGAGGACCTGTGGCAGCATCATTCCAATGAGAGACCAGACAGTTCTCAGGATGAGTTTCACAAGCTCCCACTTCTCATGAGGTAAGTACAGGAAGGAAAAAGATTGCTGTATCTGACCCAAAGGGCTCCTGACGGCAGCTCTTCAGCAAAGTTCAGACGTGTGGGGCTCAGAACTGGTGAATCCCATGTCCAGGTGTGGAAGGTGAGAGTCTCCCATGGCGACCTCAATAGTAGCAGCCAAAACCAGAGCCATAGCCAGAGCCGTATCCATAGCCACAGCCACAGAGGGAGCGGGAGCCATAGCCGTAGCCACAGCCACAGCCATAGCCACAGCCCAGTCTGCGGAAGCCACAGCCATAGCTGGAACCATAGCCACAGCCCAGGCCTCCGTAGCCATAGCCTCCATAGCCACAGCCTCCGTAGCCACAGCCTCCATAGCCACAGCCTCCGTAGCCACAGCCTCCGTAGTAGCTGCCACACATGGTGTTGGTTGTTGAGGTTGTCCTTGGGTAAAGGAGGAGAGAAGTGTCACTTCAGTGTGGACAATTCCCCTGCAGAGACCTTTTATATACCCTCAGTATGGGTGGGATACACTGCAGGAGTCATGGCACTGGCTAATCTTATGACTAATCTAATTAGTTTGTTGTTCCTCAACCATAAAATAAGTCTTAGAGGTATTTGGGAGGCTCGCTGTGTTTGGCTCTCCATTTGGACTCCCAATCAATCAAGGGCTTCAAGGAGAGGAGATACACACTCACACCTATGCAGCCCAGCCTCAAATTAGAATTTCATTTTAGCTTCCTTTAACCATTCTTTGTATCAGGAAAGAATACATTTATCAGTCTCAATCTTATTTGCTCTTGGCACTAGTTAGTTTCACTAATGTTTTTTTACAATTCATAACAATACTACTACTTTTGACTCTCTTCTTTTGAGCCAAGTTAATTGTTTTCTGCAGGGATTCAGTTCCTTTTTATACTAAAACCATCATGTATCTTTCATCCCCATGATGTTGATAATAATTCAATTAAATTTTCCAAAATACCAAGTCTGAACAAGATGCATTATCCTTTTCTATGTGTATCAATGAGTCTAATTCCCATTTATATTCAATTTCTACTGAAGAACTACAAAGTAAGTTATTCCTTGGAATCCAATTGTTCTGCTTTTCTCTCTCTACATTGAGCATACAATTATACAAATAAGTATTCTCATCAATATTAGAATAATAATCTAAGGAGCTGTCCAATAGGTTTAACATTGCATATTTGCATTTACAATGTATTACACAGAGGTCTGTTCCTTTATCGAAATGCCTAGCATTATTCTCTACGTAACTGATCATACTGCATTCTCTTGCATAGCCCTACCATTATTAGTCTTTATTTAAATTAATGTGGTAATTCTTCCCATTGGAAGGCACTGGAAAAGTGAGAATAGTTTCATGTGACAGTTAAAAAAATGTACCTTTGTGTCTTTCCAAGAATGTGTGTGGGGAGGTGTCATCCACACATCATGTGGAATCTGTCAGTGTTTTTGTTTTTCTAGTGATATTTCTGAGTCAAACTATTACTTTTATGTATCCCCTCATAACCATACGTGGAGACAGGGAGTAAAAGATGATGGACACTCTCTGTATTTTACTTAACTCTTCTCCATAGATTATAAGAATGAAGACGCAAAATTTTTAAAATTTTCCAATTCATCTGTCTTTTAAGTATATCTAAGGAGTCAACAATGCCTCTTAATAAAATAAATGTTTTCACACTGAGGATCTGATCAAACACATTCAACCTTTCATCTAGTGTGTGTTTTTGAATGTTGTTTCTATGTGTGTCTTTTGGTAGCTTCATTTTTGTAAAATGGGCATATTATTGTGTCATTTTATTCACCATTTAGTGGATTGACATCTTAGAAGGAGAGGACATCTTCACTCTATTGTTTTCAGATTTTCCATACAGAAATTAAAAGTAGTCTCAACTATCACAGTCAATTAAGTAATAAGTTAGAATAAGTTTTTGGTAAAAACTAATTTGAATAACATGCTGATCAGGCTTCCTCTAGGTCAAGTTCTTAGAATATCACCTGAAATTGATAGTCAGTTAAAAAAAAAATCAACTATAATTAACTTTTTTTTTGGTATTTGATTAATACAGCTGTAAAAGACATTATTATTTTGTGCAATACAATACCCCTAATAATATTATTTATGGGGTTGTATCTCTATAGAATTTACTTCCTGGGGCTAATTTGTTTCTTTTGAACAACCAAGTTGTCTCTCTGATCATAACTGAGAGCTTGCACCCAAGGAGATTCCATTAACAATTTGTTTTCTGCTGTGATTTTCTGAACCACATTTAGTTCTGAAGTACATTCCATGATCAAAAGCAGAATGAAACAACCCTCCTTGTGTCCTTCGTCCTGTCCAGCTGCTCTCACATTTTCTTCTGTTTCATTGCAAAACTGCACGTCTTTTTCCATGGTAGCTTTCTCTTTACGTCTTTCCTCACACTTTTGGTCTTTTGCCCTCACCACTCCACCAAAACCGCTCCTGCAGGGGTCACCAACACCCCAACCTTGTCAAAGCTTGAGAGACAGTCCTCATTTCACTAAGACTCTAAGTAGCATTCAGATTCACCAGCTCCTCTTCTCATTCCTAAAAAATTCCCTGACGCTTATCTATATCCTACTGCACACATTGGATTTAATTGTAGTATCACCAGGTGCTTCTGGTATAGTATCCCTTTTCTTTTCTCCTCTTCAGATCTTATTTTCAAATGTGAAGGTGCCCAGCTAGGTGCTTGACCTGCCTATAGTTTACATTTAAACACTTTTTTTTTTAATTAAGTGTTTTTTTCTTTTTACTCTGGTGTAGATAACACATAGTCTGTGTTATATTAGTTTTGTAGTATTCAATATAGTATTTAAACTTTCAGGATTATTCTGGATACATTATTTTATCCAATTAATCTCCATTCACATTTCCAATTCTGGTATATATCCAAATGATCACTTGACATCTCCTTAGAGTGTTAAATGTCATCAAAAATATAATAAAATGAAACTAAGTTCTAGATTCTTTGTAGACTCAGTTTCCTTCCTTCCTTCTTTCCTTCCCTCCTATCTTCCTTCCTTCCTTCCCTCCTTCCCTCCCTCCTTCCTTCTACCTCTTAAAGCATACAAGACATAAATCACTTGGGGTTCCTCCCCCTGGTTTATTCTTTACTGCATTTCCACATTAACGTTGCTAGAATTTACATGACACCCAGTTAAATCTGAATTTCAAAATTTGAATTCAGAATATTGAATTTCCCAAATATTACATGGGATATGCTTAGATATATAAATTATTTATCTGAAAATCAAATTCTTATTTCCTATACTTAGTAACTGGAAGCTTAGAAACACAGCCTTTATGGGCTGCCCTGTTCTAGCCTTAACTAGATCTATGAGCATCTGTTGGAACACTCTTCCTCTCTTTATAATACATAGAAATCAGTAGTCCTTTTGTTCTTCAGATGTAGCAAACCTATTTCCAACTTAAAACTTCTGCTTGGGGGTTGGTTGCTGAACCCTTGAAAGTAATAACAAAAATAGCTAAGACCTTTTCTTCCTTTCCCCTGACCATCTAGTCTGAAGTAATCTCTCACTAGTGCTCTTTTAAAATTTACCTTACCTTGCCTTGATTTGTAATGTAAATAGATTTATCCCTATCAGAAATGATCTCCTTCACTTGTCATTTGCTTTCAAATATCTGCCTGCATTTCCTGCCCTTGCTCAATCTAGAATTTAAACTCCATAACAATAGGGATCTTGTCTGTCCTGTCCATTCCTCTATTTCCAATGCTCACAGTAGTGCCTGACCGATGATTGATTCTTAAGTTTGACGCATGAAAAGGTTAATAAGTGACCAAATCAATACAATCAAGTATAATTTTAATATTCTTTTATTTTGAAATAATTTGAGCTACCAAAAATTGCAAAATATATAGAATTTTCCCATTTACTCTTTACCCAGTTACACAACTATGTTAATACCTTTCATAACCAAGTGCAATTATCAAAACTAAGAAATTAACCTTGCACCATATTCTTAACTAACTTGAACATTTTATTTGGGTTTTGCCATTTTTTTTTTTCTCTAGTGTCCTTTTTCTGGTCCAGGACCCAATTCAAGGTCCTACATGGCATTTGATTGTCTTATGTCTTTTGTCTCCCCCAAACTGGTGACAATTTCTGTACTTTTTAACTTTTATGGCATTAACAATTTAAAAAGTCAAATGTTCTATAGTATGTTGCAAAATTTGAGTTTGTTTTCTTATAACAAAGTTGAGGTTATACGTTTTGGGCAAAAATATCAAAGGAGGTATACCTATCTCTTGTGTCATAGCAGGGAGTACATGTTGTTAGTAAATCTTTAAAATTTTCTGGAATAGATTTTTAAGCTCAAATTACTAATACAGTAAATCCATTTCTATATAGCCATGGTCCATGGATTGATTGGTTGATTGATTGATTGATTGGTTTAAAGATTTTATTTATTCATTTGGGAGAGATAGAGAACGAGCAATGCAGGGGCAGAGGGAGAGGGAGAAACAGACTCCCCACTGAGCAGGGAGCCCTATGTGAAGCTGGCTTGATCCCAGGTCTCTGAGACCATGACCTGAGCCAAAGGCAGAAGATTAACTGACTGAGCCACCTAGGTGCCCCTGGTCCATGGATTTAAACTTTAGGGATTCTACTGTGGTTTTTGATCATATACAAAATGATAGATGCATACACATGTGAGGTATAAACCAAAGTGGATAATACAGCTTCACACACATACAAAAAACTACCAAAAACACAATAAAACACATTAATCATTCAGATATTTACAACTGAACCTTGCCATGTTTTCTCTATGTAGTCTACGTGACTTCTGCCCTATCTTCTCCACAAATTTTCCCACCTTTCCTACATCTTTGAAACCATACTTTTACTCCCAAGGGTGCATATATGCAGCTAGGAAGGAGGATATTATTAAAGGAAAAAAGGATTTTGAAGAAGTGGAACACCTATGGGTTATGTGATCTCATGGTAGCCAGTAATAGAGTTTTGATCTCACATCTGGAATAAACAAGTCACCAAAGTAGGAGAAAACCCTTTCATTAAAGGCACATGATTTCATTACAGGCATCCTGAGACACAGCAAAATTGTCTTGGATATTTTGGTTATGAGGAATTCTTGAGATGGTTATAATGCCAATTAGTTTGAAGCACAAATCCAATAGAGCTTGTGGTTTGCCCTACATACCACTCAGTTGGTGTAGAAGGCCTTGTGTTGATTATAAACTTAAAACCCTGGAAACTGATCCTGCTTTTCAACTGAGACTTCTTCTTACACTATGAGCTTCCACAACAACTACTATGGTGGTCTGGGCTATGGCTATGGTGGCCTGGGGTGTGGCTATGGATGTGGCTATGGTGGCTACGGATATGCTTCTTACCGTCCATGCTGCTATGGAGGATATTGGTCTTCCGGCTTCTTCTGAGAAATTCTAAAGTACGGATTTGTTTAGGAAAATTTCCTATGAGATCCTATATGTATTCCCTATATTATTTATAATAAACTATGTTATAGTCTGTTCAAATAATGACTGTCAAATCTTAGACTACCATGTAACATCAGAAAGCTTTTGACTGACATCACCTGAGTTTTCAACAATTGAGAAAAATATACATTTGTTCTTTACTGCTACATGATTGAACACAAACAATATCCACCATTTCCATTTGAGAAAAATGTCTAAATTCATTTTTCATTAAAAGTAGTGCTTGCAGGGCACCTGGGTGGCTCAGTTGGTTAAGCCTCTGCCTCCGGCTCGGGTCATGATCTCGTGGTCCTGGGATCAAGCCCCACATTATGCTCTCTGCTCAGTGGGGAGCCTGCTTCCCCCTCTCTCTCTGCCTGCCTCTCTGCCTACTTGTGATCTCTCTCTCAGTCAAATAAATAAATAAAATCTTAAAAAAAAAAAAAGTAGTGCTTGCAGGGCACCTGGGTGGCTCAGTCAGTTGTGTCTGCCTTTGGCTCAGGTCGTGATCCCAGTGTCCTGGGATGGAGTCCCACATTGGGGCCCTGCTCAGTTGGACTTTGCTTCTCTCTCTCCCTCTGCCTGCCCCCACTCTGCTCATTTTCTTTCTAATGCATATGCTTTCTCTCTCAAACAAATAAGTATCTTTTAATTAAAAAAATAAGTAGTGTTTGCATACCTACAACATTTGGTGTATATTTATTTATCCAGGTTTCACGTGTGTGTGTGGGCATGTGTGTGTGTATGCATGTGTGTTTGTGTGTGTGTGTGTGTGTGTGGTTTTGACCCTTTTGGTTATCCACAGTTCATAAGTTAGATGAATGGTTGAATATAGTCATTCTTACAGTGCTTTATTTATTTTTTTATTTTATTTTAATTCCAGTATAGTTAACATACAGTGTCATATTAGTTTTAGGTGAACAATACAGTGAATTAACAATTTCATACCACCCAGCGCTCATCACAAGTGCACTCCTTAATTCCCTACACGAATTTCATCCATACACCTACCCACTCCCACTGTGGTAACCATCAGTTTGTTCTCAATTAAAAGTCTGTTTCTTGGTTTATGTCTCTCTTTTTTTTTCTTTGTTTATTTATTTCTTAAATTCCATGTATGAGTGAAATCATATGGTATTTATCTTTGACTGACTTATTTCACTTATTATTATACTCTCTAGCTCCATCCATGTCTTTGCAAATGGAAAGATTCCATTCTTTTTTAGTGACTGAATAATATCCCATTGTATATTTGTACCACATCTCTTTTATCCATTCATCTGTCCATGAACACTTGAGGTGCTTCAATGATTTGGCTAATGTAAGTAATGAGGCAATAAACACAGGGGTGCTTTATCTTTTTGAATTAGTGTTTTCATATTCTTTGGATGAATGTTCAGTAAAATTACTGGATCATATGGTAGTTCAATTGTTGACTTTTTCAGGAACCTCAATACTATTTTCTAGAGTGGCTGCACCAGTTTGCATTCCCACCAACAGTGCATGAGTGTTGTTTTTTCTCCACATTTTTATACAATACTTGTGGTTTCTTCTGTTTTGGATTTTAGCCATTCTGATAGGTGTGAGGTGATACCTTATTGTGGTATGGATTTTCATTTTTCCCATGATGGGTGATGTTGAGCATCTTTTCATGTGTCTGTTGGCCATTTATCTTTGAAGAAATGTCTGTTCATGTCTTCTGCCCATTTTTAAACTGAATTATTCATTCTTTTGGTTGATTTGTATAAATTTTTGACATATTTTTGTTCACAAGCCCTTTATTGGATATATCATTTGCAAATATCTTCTCCCATTCAGTAGGTTGTATTTTAACTTTTTTGATTGTTTCCCTTGCTGTGCAAAAAATATATGTATATATTTTTTTAAAGATTACTTATTTATTTGACAGACAGAAATCACAAGTAGGCAGAGAGGCAGACAGAGAGAGAGGAGGAAGCAGGCTCCCTGCCAAGCAGAGAGCCTGATGCGGGACTCGATCCCAGGACCCTGGGATCATGACCTGAGCCAAAGGCAGAGGCTCAACCCCCTGAGCCACCCAGGTGCCCCTGTATATTTTTTTATGTAGTCCTATTTTTGCTTCTATTTCCTTTGCTTCAGGAGACATATCTAGAAAAATGTTTGTAGGACTAATGTCAAAGGCATTAGTGCCTGTGCTCCCTTCTAGGATTTTCAACATTTCAGGTCTCATATTTAGGCCCTTAATCCATTTTGAGTTTATTTTTGTGTATGATGTAAGGAAGTGGTCCAGTTTCATTCTTTGGAATGTGGCTAATCAGTTTTCCTAAGACCTTTTGTTAGAGAGACTTTTTCTCATTGCATATTCTTTCCTCCTTTGTCAAATATTAATTGACCATGTAACTATGGGTTTATTTCTGGGATTTCCATTCTGTTCCATTGATTCAGGTGTCTACTTTTGTGCCAGTACCATACCGTTTTGATTATTATAGATTTGTATATAACTTGAAGTCAGGAATTGTGATACCTCCAATTTTGTTTTTCTTTTTCAAGTTTGCTTTGGTTATTTGGGGTCTTCCATGGTTCATACAAATTTTAGGATTATTTGTTCTAGTCTCGTGAAAAATACTGAGGAAGATAAAGAATTTTGAAGTTTATTTCAGTGAAATTTTCAAAGGGTCAATTTCTGCTTGCATCTTGGAAAGAGACCTGTTTTATAATAAGGCAGTGGCTTGTACAGACAAAAATTATGTAAATTTTAGTCTGATCCAAAATAGAGGCAGTGAATGTATCCTTGATCTTGGTAGTCTATTCATTAAAGGTGTTTATAATAACCTCTCTTAATTCACCTGATTTATTTCTACTAAATAACAATAATCTCAGCAATTATAAAATACAAATCAATTGTATCTATTAGTATTTTAGATTTAGTATTTTAGAAAGTAATGTTGGAATTTGGCAAAATTAAGACTGACAATGGATCCATCAAAATTACTTTCTGAATAGAGATCGAATTATGAGGCTGGCCAAAATCAGCCAAAATTTGAACGGAGATCAAATTATCAGGCTGCCCCCAAATGCATGTTCTAAAAGCATCTAGAGGAGAGAATTAGGTAGATGAGCTTTCTTCTATAAGCTGAAGATAGCACATAAGACTATATGCAATTTCAATTATTGTAAATTCGCTGACTCTTATTTTTGTCCTAATATATGATCTATCTTGGAGAACATTCTATATGTGTACTTGAAAGAAATATGTGTTTTCTTGCAGTTGGACAGAATGCTGTCTAGAAGAGTGTTAGTTCTAGTTGGCTTATAGTGTTTTATTTTGTTTTTCAAATTTATGTATATTATAATCTTTTATGTAGTTGCTATATCCATTAATCAAAGTGAGATTTTGACATCTTCAATTATTATTATTCCAGTCCTTTTTTTCTTTCAATTCTGTCATTTTTTTAAAAATTTGTTTACTTTGGTGGTCTGTTGTTTGCACCAAGTGGATTTAACACCAGTACATACCTTATATCTTCCTGAAAGATTACCCTACTTATCATCACAAAATGTCCACCTTTATTTCTATTAAATGTTTTTGTTTTTAAAGTATATTTATTCTGATACTGTTATAGCTACTCCAGCTTTCTTAATAGTTGCTATTTGTATAATATGTATATGTATTTCCATTCTTTTACTTCCAAGTCATTTGTTTCAAGAGAATTTGATTGTTGAAACATTTTTTAAAAATTTTTAATTTTTTATTAACATATAATGTATTATTAGCCCCAGGGGTACAGGTCTGTGAATTGCCAGGTTTACACACTTGATTGTTGAAACACTTTCATGACAGTTACTTTAAAATTTGTGTCATGTGAATGGAAAACCTGATTAGTGTTAGGGTCAGCTAATTATCTTTTCTCATTCAAGGTATAATTTTCTTGTTTTTTGGTATGATGGCTATGATAGTAATTTTGTGTATTTGAAGCATCTTGATCTCATTAAAATTTTTTTTTCAAAAGCACGTAGTCACCCTGCTTAGCCTTAGCACATGGATCTTGTGGATTATGATTCATAATTTTCAGAGTTATTGTGTTATTTTGGTCTGTTTGGTTTAACTTGCACCACTTGCTGTCCCACTGGTCCCTGCCATTGCTACCTGAATTGTGGAAGGAGTTTGGCCAGTCCATCTGCTGTGTATCTTTTGGTGTAATAGTGCATGGTGGGATTCCCCACCTACATCCTTCACTGCCAAGAGGTCTCTTATAGGAGGTGGGAGAGTCTGAGATATGAGGACACAGTCTTCCTGGATCAGGAAACAACTCCAATTAAAAAACATATAGATAAAAAAAGAAACCACATGGGAAGTTAGAAGATATTTTGAATTGATTAATAAAGAAATACAACATTCCAAATGTATGACTTACCACTGAAGAAGTGATCAGAAGGAAATTTATAGCTTTAACTATTTATTTTAGAAAAAAGAACATGTTAAAGATCAGTGCTCTAAGCTACCTTAAAAAGCTAGAAATGAAGAAAAGATTAAATATATAGTAAGAAGAATTATAGAAAAGTAAAGACAGGAATGTAATCAATTTAATGGAAAATGAACAAACTATAATGAAAATTAATAATATGGTATTTTTCCTCCTCTGACTTACTTTGCTTAGCATTATCAATCCTCTCTAGCTCCATCCATGTCATTGCAAAGGGCAAGATTTCATTCTTATTTTTTTAATTTTTAAAAAATTAAATTAAATTTAATTATTACTTTTTTTTAATTTTCAGCATAACAGTATTCCTTGTTTTTGCACCACACCCAGTGCTCCATGCAATACATGCCCTCTCTAATACCCACCACCTGGTTCCTCCAACCTCCCACCGCCTGCCGCTTCAAACCCCTCAGATTGTTTTACAGAGTCCATAGTCTCTCATGGTTCACCTCCCCTTCCAATCTCCCCCAACTCCCTTCTCCTCTCTAACTCCCCTTGTCCTCCATGTTATTTGTTATGCTCCACAAATAAGTGGAACCATATGATAATTGACTCTCTCTGCTTGACTTATTTCACTCAGCATAATCTCTTCCAGTCCCGTCCATGTTGTTACAAGAAGTTGGGTATTCATCCTTTCTGATGGAGGCATAATACTCCATAGTGTATATGGACCACATTTTCCTTATCCATTCGTCTGTTCAAGGGCATCTTGGTTCTTTACAGAGTTTGGCGACCATGGCCATTGCTGCTATAAACATTGGGGTACAGATGGCCCTTCTTTTCACTACATCTGTATCTTTGGGGTAAATACCCAGTAGTGCAATGGCAGGGTCATAGGGAAGCTCTATTTTTAATTTCTTGAGGAATCTCCACACTGTTCTCCAAAGTGGCTACACCAACTTGCATTCCCACCAACAGTGTAAGAGGGTTCCCCTTTTTCCACATCCTCTCCAACACAGGTTGTTTCCTGTCTTGCTAATTTTGGCCATTCTAACTGGTATAAGGTGATATCTCAATGTGGTTTTAATTTGAATCTCCCTGATGGCTAGTGATGATGAACATTTTTTCATGTGTCTGATAGCCATTTGTATGTCTTCATTGGAGAAGTGTCTGTTCATATCTTCTGCCCATTTTTTGATATGATTATCTGTTTTGTGTGTGTTGAGTTTGAGGAGTTCTTTATAAACCCTGGATATCAACCTTTTGTCTGTACTGTCATTTGCAAATATCTTCTCCCATTCTGTAGGTTGCCTCTTTGTTTTCTTGACTGTTTCCTTTGCTGTGCAGAAGCTTTTGATTTTGATGAAGTCCCAAAAGTTTATTTTCATTTTTGTTTCCTTTGCTTTTGGAGACATATCTTGAAAGAAGTTGCTGTGGCTGATATCGAAGAGGTTACTGCCTATGTTCTCTAGGATTCTAATGGATTCCTCTCTCACATTGATATGAATACATTAATAGTAGGAGATCTTAACACACCTCTCTCAGAAATAGATCATCAAAGCAGAAAATCAATAAAGAAACAAGAGCATTGAATGACACATTGGACCAGATGGACCTCAAAGATATATACAGAACATTCCACCCTAAAACAACAGAATACACATTCTTCTCAAGTGCACATGGAACCTTCTCAAGAATAGACCACATACTGGGTCACAAATCAGGACTCAACCGATACCCAAAGACTGAGATTATTCCCTGCATATTCTCAGATCACAGTGCTTTGAAACTGGAGCTCAATAACAAGGAAAAGTTCAGAAGGAACTCAAACACCTGGAAGCTAAAGACCACCTTTCTTAAGAATGCTTGGATCAACCAGGAGATCAAAGAAGAACTGAAACAATTCATGGAAACCAATGAGAATGAAGACACTTCAGTCCAAAACTTATGGGATACAGCAAAGGTGGTCCTAAGGGGGAAATACATAAGCCATCCAAGCCTCCCTCAAAAAAAATTGAAAAATCCAGAACACAGCAGCTGTCTCTACACCTTAAAGAACTGGAGAATCAATAACAAATCAAACAAACTCCACACATAAGAAGGGAAATAATCAAGATTAGAGCTGAGATCAATGAGGTAGAAACCAGAGATACAGTAGAACGTATCAATGAAACTAGAAGCTGGTTTTTTGAAAGAATCAATAAGATCAGTCAACCATTGGCCACACTAATCCAAAAGAAAAGAGAAAGCCCAAATTTATAAAATTATGAATGAAAAGGGAGAGATCACAACTAATACCAAGGAAGTAGAAACAATCATCAGAAGTTATTATCAACAGTTATATGCCAATAAGCTAAGCAACCTAGATGAAATGGATGCATTCCTGGAAAACTATAAACTCCCAAAATTGAACCAGGAAGAAATTGACAACCTGAATAGACTGATATCTAGTAACAAGATTGAAGCAGTGATCAAAAACCTCCCAAAAAACAAGAGCCCAGGACCCGATGGATTCCATGGGGAATTCTACCAAACTTTCAAAGAAGAAATAATACCTATTATCCTGAAGCTGTTTCAAAAAATTGAAGCAGAAGGAAAACTTCCAGACTCTTTCTATGAAGCCAGCATTACCCTGATCCCCAAACCAGGCAAAGACCCTACCTAAAAGGAGAATTTCAGACCAATATCACTGATGAATATGGATGCTAAGATTCTCAACAAGATCCTAGCAAACAGGATCCAACAGCACATTAAAAAGATTATCCACCATGACCAGGTGGGATTCATTCCTGGGCTACAAGGATGGTTCAACATTCGCAAATCAACCAATGTGATAGAACAAATTAATATGAGAAGAGAGAAGAACCACATGGTCCTCTCAATTGATGCAGAAAAAGCATTTGACAAAATCCAGCATCTGTTCCTGATTAAAACACTTCAAAGTATAGGGATAGAGGGAACATTCCTGAACTTCATCAAATCTATCTATGAAAGACCCACAGCAAATATCATCCTCAATGGGAAAAAGCTTGCAGCCTTCCCGTTGAGATCAGGAACATGACAAGGATGGCCACTCTCACCACTCTTGTTCAACATAGTATTAGAAGTCCTAGCAACAGCAATCAGAAAACAAAGAGAAATAAAAGGTATCTAAATTGGCAATGAAGAAGTCAAACTCTCTCTCTTTGCAGATTTCATTCTTTTTTATGGCTGAGTAATATATATATATATATATATATATATATATATATATATATATATATGATGGAAACAACCCAAGCATCCATTGACTGATGAATGGATAAAGAAGATGTGGGGGAGATATGTATACATATATATGAGATTAATAGTACATTGTGGTTTTAATTTGAATCTCCCTGATGGTTATTTGGTTATTAGAAATAATTTGGTTATTAGAAATAATGTTGCTATAAACATAAAGGTGCATGTATCCCTCTGAATTAATATTTTTGTATTCTTTGGGTAAATACTTAATAACACAATTGCTGAAAGTAGGTGAAGAGCTGGGTGAAATAAGTGATGGAGATTAGGGAGTACACTTGTTGTGATGAACCCTGCATGTTGTATGAAACTAATGATACACTGTATATTAACTAACTGGAATTTAAATAAAAACTTAAAAAGAAAGGAATATGGATAATACCCAAAGTTGGTACTTTGAACAAATCAACCAAATAGATAAATTCCAGAGAGATTGGTCAAGAATGTAAGAGAGGGAATACAAATTACCAATAAGAAGAATAAAAGAATTAATGTCTTCTAAGAATCGACAGGCATCAAAAAGGATGCCATTATTATGAAGGTTGTTATGCCAATAAATTCCACAATACAGATGAAATGGAAAATTTCCTTTAAATATACAAATTACTAAAATTGACTCCCATCTGAGTAGTACTATATCTAATAAAGAAAAGGTATTAAGTAAAAACACCTTTCCAAAAAGAAAATTCTAAGGCCAGGTGTCTTCACTGGAAAATTCTATTAAATATTTATATCACATTATTTTATTTTTAAGTTTTTAATTCTTTAAAAGATTTTACTTATTTATTTGACCGAGAGAGACACAGTGAGAGAGGGAACACAAGCAGGGTAAGTGTGAGAGGGAGAAGCAGGCTTCCTGCTGAGCTCGGAGCCCAACGTGGGGCTCAACGTGGTGCTCAGTCCTGGGACCCTGGGATCATGACCTGAGCTGAAGGCAGATGCTTAACTGTCTGAGTCACCCAGGTCCCCTTATATCACATTCTTATGTGTAACTTAAGAAAATGACAGAAACCTTGGTACTTGAACCCCAATCTTTTTTCCGCCAGGAGTCATACTGAGCAGAGATATATTATGTTTGTATTTTCTTTTCTTTCTTTTTTTTTAAGTATTTTATTTTCATACCCAGAACACAGAAACTGTTCTTATGAAGAATACAAATGTCCATCTCTAACTTTATCTATATCACCTACCTATCAAGAAGATGTAGATAGAAGCACACTAAAAATGGAAGACTTTAAGATACCACTCTCACAAAACAGGATCAAGTAGAAAAAATAATTAAGCAGAGAAAACACTGAAGCAATATAATTAATAAAAGGTAGATATTATGGATCTATATTCACCTCTACACTGATAGTAGAGGATAAACCTTCTCAAGCTTCTACTGAAAATACACAAAAATTAATCATATATTAAATCACAAAGAAAAAAATTTAGCAAACTTCTGAAGTAAAAATACTGCACAAACACTCTCTGATTTCTATCCAATAAAGTTAAAAATTGTTAATGAAAACAAAGAACAGAAAATTCCCTTAACCTGGAAAGTAAATCTTTGGTTAAACAACTCTCGAGTGAAAAAGAAAATATAATATGAAGTTATAGTATTTCATTTTTTAAAAAGATTTATTTATTTGAGACAGAGAGAGAGAGAAAGAGAGAACGCATGCACAGGGGGAGGGACAGAGGTCAAGGAAGAGAAAGAATCTCAAGCATGGAGCCTGATGCAGGCTTGATCATGATGCTGAGATCATGACCTGAGGTGAAACCAAGAGTTGAATGCTCAACTGACTGAGCCACCTAGGAACCCCAGGTTATAACATTAAAAAATAAATAACAGTAACAAAAATAGTAGTTAAGAGAATGAAAAGTTTTAAGCAGTAATTAGAGAAAAATTCATAGTACTAAGCACTTTTGTTAGTGAAAATGAAAGAAATAGCATAAATAACTTAACATCCCAGTTAAGAAAAATTTCATTCAGAATAAGTAAACCAAAGAAAGTACAAGGAAAAACTTTAAATAAGTAAGAGTAAAAGGCAAAAGATTTATACAATCTGAAGAGAAACCAGAGCATTAATAAGTAAGAGTAAACAGATAAGCAGAAATTAATGAAGTAGAGAAAAAACAAAAAAAAATTTAAATAGCTCAAAGTGCTATTATTTGAAAAGATTAACATTTCTAAATCACTTGCTAATTTCATCAAGGATAAAAGGGAGAAGGCATATACAAAATAAATAGCAACAAAGAAATAAATATGGAAACAAGAAGTTTTAAAATTGGGAAACTTTACTTTGCTGATTTTTATGGACATAGATTTGAAAACTTACATTCTTAGGGAAATACAGATTACCAAAACCAGTACCATTACATTTAGAAATCATGAAGAGATTAGTTTTTGTAGAACAAACAAAAAATTGAGCAAATGACCCACAAAAAAATTCCAGGTCCAGATATAATTCTCCATGAAATTCTACCAAATCTTTAGAGACAAAATATTATGGGTGTGCTATCAATGGTTCCAGAGCATCACAGATGAAGGCAAACTTCCTACATCCTATTAGCAAGGATGTATAGAATTGATATTGGTGGTGGACAGACTATTATGATTTCTGCCTCTCGATGTCAATGCCTTGTATGATCTCCTCCTCTTGAGTGTGAGCAAAACTTGTAATTCACCTCTAATAAATAAAATATAACAAGGATAGTAAAATATATATCATCGCATCTATGTGATTATATTGCATAAAATCGTATGGAATTGTAGCACCTTTCATTTTGGAGTACCTCTCACCTGCTTGCCTGGCTTTGACAAAGCTAACAACTGCATATGGGAATCCACATGGCAAGAAGCTATGAGCAGCTTTTGGAGCTGAGGGTAGTCTCCAGCAGATACCCTGCAAAGGCCTCTATGAGACAGTCAATGTTGAGCTTCTCACTTTAATATAAGGAACTGAATTCTGCTAAGTATGTGAGCTTGAAGGCATCCCTTTCTCCATTGAGACCAAGATGAGACCAAACACCAGGCAAACATCTTGGTCACTGCATTGTGAGACCTGAAATCTTTTGTGAAATGCTATTTTTATCTAGTTATTATGGCCCACCATACATATCAAATGGTTTTACAGTCTACTACTACCTTAGGAAGTAATAGACTATAAAAATATTCCTTCGGTTGTTTCTTTTATTAAATTTTTTTTAAAGATTAGAAGTAGAGAACAATATTACAACATCCATTTGTTTTAAGAGATACATGAATATAAAATTGGGGAGTTTAATATTTTTCTTAATTATTTACCATAGACCTCACAAAGCTTAATTTCTAATTCATAAAATAATATTGCATTTGGTTTTAGGAATTACCCATCATATCAAATATTATTCCCTCAGTACCAGAGGAGGAAACTAACATTTACCAAAAATAAATTCCCTTCCTAAGACAATTGACAAAGGAATTGGTCAAGAAGCTGACCTAGAAATATTAAGGAACTAGCTCCCTAAGGAGATCATTGTTAACTTTCTTGTAAACTGAAACCCAAAAATTTCAGTAAAACACTTGGGACATTAAACGACTGACATAAAACCAGGGTTGCTGTTTGGATTGAACAAGTTTATTGGGTCAACACAGAAACAAGCTCCAGCATGAATATCATCGAGGCAGTTGCTCTGACACCATCATCCTGATGAAAGCAGAACTGTGGGGGTCACAGATGAATTTCACCATCTCCCATTTTCTGCATAAATTCAGGGTATCTGTAGGTTGGGTTGTAGGCAACCAGAGACCATGCTAGACTTTCATCGTGCAGGATATCATCACCCAAGGGAAAAAGCTAAGAAGCTGTGGGGCTCAGAACTGGTGAATCCCATGTCCAGGTGTGGAGGGTGAGAGTCTCCCATGGTGACCTCAGTTAGTAGCAGCCAAAGCCAGAGCCGTAGCCAGAGCCACATCCATAGCCACAGAGAGAGTGGGAGCGATATCCGTAGCCACAGCCAGAGCCACAGCCATAGCCACAGCCCAGGGTGCGGAAGCCACAGCCATAACTGGAGCCATAGCCACAGCCCAGGCCTCCATAACCACAGCCTCCGTAGCCACAGCCTCCGTAGCCACAGCCTCCGTAGTAGCTGCCACACATGGTGTTGGTTGTTGAGGTTGTGCTTGGGTAGAGAAAGAGAGAAGAAGTGTTACTTCACTGTGGATTTCTCCTTGCAGAGGGCCTTTTATATGCCTCAGAATGAGGGGGCCCCACCACATGTGCTCATGTTAGTGGCTATTTTTATGATTCATCTAATTAGCGTGTTATTTTAAAGCCAGAGCCTAATGCCTGAAGGCATTAAGGAGGCTTGCTTCAACCAACTGAAGACTTTTAATAAGATGGTGGAGTCACACAAAGCTATCTTTCATAACAAATCTTCACTTTAATATTCTATAACCAGATACCATATAATGCAGGGGAAATTTTCAATGGTTTCAATTGACTTGCTTTTGATCATAATTCTTTTTTCTCTTTGACCTCCCAAAATTATACTGCCCTCCGTAGTATAGTTTTAACTCTACTTCCAGCCCAGAGTCAAATAATGTTGTGTGACTTGTGTAACAGTGATGAGATTAAAATATAGAATAAAGATTAAAATACAGTATAAAGGTAATTTGGGAGACCCTCTGCATCTCATTCAGCTCTGTCCTAATTATTAGAGGGGTGAGGACACAAAATCTTTATGTTACTGATTTCATCTGCCTTGATAAGAAATTCAAATAAGGGAATTAGATTTTAATACAATCAAACTTATAAATGAAATAATATTTTTATTCATTCAAAATGTTTCTTTTCTAAGTATGTGTCTTTGTGAGTATATTTTTGTAAACAAAGTATATAAACAATTATTGTGACAAAATGTTCCTTAATGTCTTTCTTGGTAGAAACATTATTAGCAGACAGGTTTTGCTTATATCAGTATAATTTTTGCTCTACATAAAATAGAATTTTCACTCTGGAAATGTTATACCAATATGGTTATTGTCTGCCCAAATTGGACCAAATCCAATCTTTAACTACAAGTGGTCATAATTGCACTGATTGGTGGAATTTCCTATCAGCTGGGGGGAACTATTCTTTGATATTTTGTTACTCTCAATTGTTTACATATAATATTAAAAATTTTGTGTGGGAAAATTTTTAGTTTTGTTTCTCAATAAAGCTAATAACATTCACAATATGTAATGCTTACCATAAATATTCATTTCTCTCCATCATTTGCATCATCTTGTGAGTGTATGTGTACATATATAGTGGCGGGGGGGAGAGAGAGGGGAAAGAGAGAGAGAAACAAAGAGAGATACTTTTGCCCTTCTAGTAATTGAACTGATGTGGCAAAGCAGGTAAATCATGGCTAATGATTTTTCCAATGAGTGTCTGTGTAAAAGTATTTCCATGTGCAGCTCCAAGAGCTATTATGCTTTGCTCTGCATTAATCTAATGTAAGTTTCATTTGAGAAAAATTCAGTGTTTGATCCAGGTCATTGGGTAAAAACAGTAGCACCACCATCAAATATTGTATTTTCTACTGCAGTTTCTTCTGTACTGGGAGTCTACATTTTAACATGTGGCTCTGTACAGATATAATTCCACCCCTGCCTCATGTGTCTATACTTCTTATTTTCACTCACAGATAAGACTGTACATGTAGCTGCTTGATATGCCTGATAATCTGATATTCTCACAGCAAACATCACCTCATGGTGAGGTCTCTCTCAGTGAGTCTTCTGAGTGTGTCAGATGCTGGTCATCTCCTGGCAGGGTTCCTGCTACCAGAAGGTGGTAGCTAGCATAGAATAACATCATACAAAACACATGTGTGGCCCAAGTGTATGTTGAATAATATGGTCTCAATCTTGGTAGTTTAACTGGCTTTCAGTGGCACTCTGGGTGACAAATTCTTACTTTTATTTCCTTTATTTATAGATAGCTTTAATTAGTCACCAATAATATAAAGAAGTGGCAATAAGACATGAAGAAACAATAGTTACTATTTTTTTCATTTACTACTCTTGAATGTAGCAGGTCTATCAATGATAAAGTGTCCACATAGAGATTATGCTTAGTAGATCAACATGACCTACTGGTCTTCTCTTCCCTGGTCCCTAACTGTGTGCTTTCTAAAAGCAAACAGAGGCAAGAACTTCTTGGTCTTGTGTTGGTTTCTATCCTTCTTCCACAAAGTGAAAAAGTCCGTCTATTATGAAGTTCTAACTTTACTTTCCCAACCAGTGACTGGGTAAAGTTGGTGATCATTCCTTTGAGGAAATATGAAGACAAAAAGGAAATGATTTCTTCTTACTAAAATGTATGTTGAGCCTCTGCTTGGTATTTGCATAAATTATCCCATCTAATGGATCAACTCATTTATAGGTTAATCATTTTAATTTCTATTTTAGCTATGTCAAATTAAACCAATTTTCAGAAAGGTAAGTTTGAAGGATTTTTTGTTTAAATTGTGCAGAACTGAACATCATATGTATTTATTCCTGCCCACTTATCTGGTTCCTGATACAAGTTGGTGATCTAGAATGTGATAGAAACCATTGTAGTTTTATGTAATATTTTTAAATTATTAACTTATTGGGCAAATGGGTGTCAAGGTATTTATTCTGACAGCTTGGAACACAGGGACTTTAAGTTAGTGAAAAAAATATTTTGTATCTAGGATGATGATACCAAATATACAGACCTATATTATTTGTATCAAATTATAGGAAGTTAAAGAACAGGCAAAACTAATTATTGGTGATAGAAAAAAAGAATAGTGATTATCTCTGGGGAACATGAGTATGAATTAATTTTTTTAAAGATTTAATTTATTTATTTGACAGAGAGAGAGCAAGTGAGAGATTATGAACAGGGGGAGGGGTGGAGGGAGAGAGAGAAGCAGTCTCCCTACTGAATAGAGAGCCCAGCTGCACTCAGGCTTGATCCCAGGACCCCAGGATCATGACCTGAGACGAAGACAGATGCTCAGGTCACGAGCCAAAGGCAGACGCTTAACTGACTGAGCCACTAGGGAACCCTGAATTAATTTCTTTAAATGTGTTTTCTGCAACTGTTGGGATGATTGTTGATATCTTTTGCCATGTATACTCTGTTTGTATGGTGAAATATACTGTCAAACGGTAAACAAATTTTGCTTTCATAGTTTAACTTTAATTTGACAAAGATTTATTACACCAATATTCTTACATCTCTGGTAATATTGGTCTCAGGATTTCTCATGCAAAAATGTTCCCCTTCCTTCAATATGAAATAGATATTTCTAAATTTGGTGTTTGATTATAATATATCATTTAAGCCATCTTAGCCTGAATATTTGAAGTGTGTGTGTGTGTGAACACTCAAAAATACATGTATATTTTAAAGATATAAGGCTATTCAGATATTATATTTGTTTTGTACTATTTTTGATGTGAGTCTTTCAAGAAATTTTTCTATTTCATCTAAGTTATTAAATTTATGGTTATAAAATTATTCACCCATCCCTGTATATGTTGATCATGTCTGTCAGATCTGTGGTGATGTCATCTCTTTTATTCCAGTTATTGATGATGTAAATTTTTAATCCTTTTAAATTGTCAATTTAGATTAAGACTTTTGGAAACACACATGTTGGTTTCACTGCTCATATTCTTTTTCTCTATTTTATTGATTTCTGCTTTTATCTGTTTTATTGCCTTCTACATAGTTGGATAGTTTGTTCTTTTTTTCTAGCTTTTAAGGTAAAAGCTTAATTGTTGATTTTATTTATTTATTTATTATTTTTTTAATTTATTATTTTTTTAAGATTTTATTTACTTATTTGACAGGAAGAGATATCACAAGTAGGCAGAGAGGCAGACAGAGAGGGGGGGTGTTGAAGCAGGCTCCCCGCTGAGCAGAGAGCCCGATGTGGGGCTCGATCCCAGGACCCTGAGATCATGACCCGAGTGGAAGGCAGAAGCTTAACCCACTAAGCCGCCCAGGCACCCCTAATTGTTGATTTTAAAACTTTCTTCTCTTCTAACATAGGCATTTAAAGCCATCAATTACTCTGTAGTCGCTGCTGACATATAATCCCACAATTTATAGTATCTTTTTTATTGTCATTTTAATTCTTTCAAAATTTTATTTTAATTTCCATTGTGTTTCATATTTGATCCATGAGATTTAGATTGTGTTGTTTTGGAGGTTTTCCAGAGATTTCTGTGTTCCTGATGTTTCATTTAATGTCAGTAGAATTTATTCCTTTTAATTTATTGAATTTATCAGATCTTATTTTATAGACCAGCTTATGCTAGATCTTGGAGGATCCCAGAAGCATGTGGAAACTATGTACATTGTACCACTATTTGGTAAAATACCCTGTCTGTGCCAGTTAGGTCAATTGGGTTGATCTGTTCCTGTTTCCATAAATACAGTGATTTTCTGTCTATTTAGTTCTATCAGCTGTCAAGATAATTGTTATGAAATCTCTAGTTAAAATTATGGATTTTTCCATTTTTCCTTTTGGCATTTTTTAGTTTATGCTTCACCTCATTCACCTTCACTGTCATTAAATGCAGACACATTGAGAACTGTTATTAAGGAATTGATCTTTCTATCATTATGAAATATTACTCTTCAGCTTTAGTATTATGCCATAATCTGAGGTTTGCTTGACTGATAATGATATATCCACTCCAGCTTTATTATTATTTAGTCTTTCTGTGTCTTTACCTTTAATGTAGGTTTATTATGGATAAGCCACAATAAATAAATATTCTTATTTATAATTAATATATTTTGACTTTCATGTTCAATGTCCCTTTGACCCAGTTTTATTTAACTCTGTATCATTTTATTATTTGTTTTCTATTTCCTAACTTGTTCTTTTTCCCATATTTTTATTTTTTATTGGTTTATTTTATTTTTTTTTAAATTCCTTTTTATATATTTTTTGGCTTATTAGATATAATGTTATTTATTGTTGCTACAAATATTACAATCTTAATTTATCAGTTTTTTTCAAATAATATTATACCACTTCACATAAATTCAACTGAGAGCAGCACACATTTTTCTTTCATCCCATTCTTAATGCTATTGGCAGGCTTTTTAGAGATTTTATGTTTAATTGAGGAATTTAGTTTTCATATTATTTTTTGTTTTGAGGCTTACTTTGATATTAATATCACCATTCTACCTTTCTTCAACTAGTGTTTATTATATATTAATAATTTGTGTGCACAGTATATATTTATTTATTTTTTTATTTTTAACTCCTGTGCGTTTATATATTTGTTGTAGGTTTCTTTTAAAGCATAGATGTGGGTCTTAGTTTTAATGACAGTGTTCAGACCATTTCAATTAATGTAATTGCTATCACGGTTGTACAAGAGTCTATATCTTGTTATTTGTTTTCTGCTTGTGACAGCTGTTATTTCCTGTTCTTACCTTATTTTCTTGCCTTCTTTTGCACTTTTTTAGTGTTCCATTTTATTCCTTCATAGATTTACTTGATATATTTATGATTTTAATGGCTGTTCTAAAGATTACAGTATGTATCTTAATTTGCCACACTGTACCAGAAGTAATATATATTTTTAAAGATTTTATTTATTTGTTTTTGTGTGTGAGGAGGAGAGCGAGAGAGAGAGAGAGCAAGAGAGGGAGAGGATGAGCACAAGTAGCAGGCGGAGGGGAAGAGGGAGAAGCAGACTCTCTGCTCAGCAGGGAGCCCAGTGCTGGAATGGATACCAGGACCCTGGGTTCATGACCTGAGCCAAACGCAGGTGCTTAACTGAGTCACCCAGGTGCCCTGTGCTAAAGTTATATTATACCATTTTATGCATATATACTGACTTTATAGCAGTTTACTTCCTTCCTCCCACCTTTTGTTATTATAAATTTTAATTTTATATATGCCATAAACTCACTGATCATGTTTATTATGTTTACTTTAAGGTTAATCATCATTAAAAAAATGAAAAATATTTCAGTTTACCCAAATATTGATTCTGATAATACCTGTCTTCATTTTCTTTTTGTTCTTATTACTTGGTGCTTGTTGAGTTCTTCAGTCTTGGTTTAAATTGTCTTTTCTTAAAAATTAATTTTAGAAATATTTCTTTTTAAAAAAATACTTTATTTATTTATTTGACAAAGAGAGATCACAAGTAGGCAGAGAGGTAGGCAGAGAGAGAGGGAGGAAGCAGGCTCCCTGCTGAGCAGAGAGCCCGATGCAGGGTTTGATACCAGGACCCTGAGATCATGACCTGAGCCGAAGGCAGAGGCTTAACCCATTGAGCCACACAGGTGCCCCAATTTTAGAAATCTTTTATCCATTCATTATTCAAATGCTTTTTCTGAGCCCTCTCTGGATATAGAAATATCCAGACTGTGTGCATTTCTACATGTGTATGCATATGTATATCAGATCACTGAGTACTGTACCACAGATAACGAAGCATCTGTTCATCTTCTTTTTTAAGTTTTTTTTTTTTCTTCTTTTTATTTAGGTTTTAGTAGTTGCTGTTGTTCTATCTTCAAACTCATTGATCTTTTATTGGAAATATTTTTTAAGACTTAATTTTTTGGAGAAGTTTTAAGTTCACATAGAAATTCAAAAGGAGTGAATAAAGATTTCCCATATACTCTGTCCCCTGACATATATTGCCTCCCCCATTACGAATACTCTCTACCATTTGTTACAATTAAGGAAGCTACATGGACATGCCATAATCATCCAAAGCCCATAGTTTACATTGGGGTCAAATTAGGGTGCCCTCTTGCTATTGTCTACTCTATGGGTTTAGACAGATGTATAATGACATATAGCCTTCATTATAGCATTATAAACTCCTCTGTGCTTTGCGTATTCATTCCTCCTCCATCCCTTGGCTACCACTAACTCCTGGCAGTCACTGATATTTTTACTGTGTTCAGTTTTGCCTTTTTCAGAACGTCATATATTTGAGATCATACAGAATGTGACTTTTTCAGATTGCTTTCTTTCACTTAGCAATGTGTGTTTAAGGTTCCTCCATGTCTTCTAGTGGCGTGGTAGCTCATTTCATTTTATCATGGAATAATATTGCACTGTCTAGATGCACCACAGCTTATTTACCCATTCTTTTACTAAAACACACCTTGTTTGTTTCTAAGTATTGGCAGTTATGAATAAAGCTACTGTAAAAATCCCTGTGCAGCCTTTTGTGTGTACATAAGTGGATATATTAAATCATGTAAGAGTATGTTTAGCTTTGTAGGAAACCACCAAAATGTCTTCCCCAACTGGGTGTACCATTTTGTATTTCTACCAGCCATGAATGAGTGTTTGATTGCCTTACATCCTTGTTAGCCATTGGTGTTGTCCGTGTTCCAGATTTTGGCCATTCTAATAGGTGTATAGTGGTGAAACATTGTTATTTGATTTGTATTTCCCTGAGGACATACGATGTGAAGCATCTTCCCTATGCCAATTTTTCATTTATATCTCATCCTAAGTGAGGTTTTTGATAAGATCTTTGGCCCATCTTTAGTTGGGTTATTGTTTTTATCACTGAGTTTTAAGAATTCTTTGTATACTTTGAATAATTGTTCTTTATCAGTTATGTCACTTACATACGTTTTCCCAGTTTGTAGCTTGTCCTCTCATTCTCTTGACATTGTTTTTCATAGAACAAAAATTTTTAATATTAATTTTAATATTAATGTAGTCCAGCTTATCAATTCTTTCAGGGATTTTGCCTTTGGTGTTATATCTAAATCATGACCATATGAAGTTTATCTAGGTTTTCTCCTTCGTTATCTTTTAGAAGTTTCATATTTTTCCATTTTACGTTTAGTTTTATGATCATTTTAAGTTAATTATTTTGAGTAGTACATGGTCTGTTTCTAGATTTTGTGTGTGTGTGTGTGTGTGTGTGTGTGTGTGTGTCTGATGGTTGTTCCACTATTACTTGTTGAAAAGACCATCTTTTCTTCATTCTATTTCCTCTGTTCCTTTTCTCAAAGATCAGTTGACTATATTTATGTGAGCCTATTTATGGTCTCTCTATTCTGTTTTGTTGATCTATTTCATTTGTCTATTATTTCACCAATACTGTGCTGTTTTGATGAAGCTTTATAGTAAGCCTCAAAGTTAGAGAGTGTCCATCTTCTAACTTTGTTCTTTTCCTTCAATAATGTGTTGGCTCTTCTGGGTCTTTTGCCTCTCCATATAAACTTTATAATCAGTTTGTTGATATCCACAAAAGAACATGCTAGGATCTTGACTGAGGTTCCACTGAATCTGTAGATCAAATTGGGAAGAACTGACATCTTGACAATGGCAACATTTTCTCCATGAACATGGAATATCTCTTCTTTTAATTTAGTTGTGCCTTGATTTATTTCATTAGAGTTTTGTACATATATATATAAACTGCTAATGTCAGTGGTATTACATTTTTAATTTCAAATTTCACTTGTTCATTGTTGATCTGTAAAAAATAATTGACTTTTGTATGTTAACCTTGTATACTGCAAGCTTACTATAAATTAGTTCCAGGAGGTTTTTTTGTATTTTGTTTTTTAAAAATAATTTCATTTAGATTTTCTACATTATTTCTGAACAAACATGTCATCTCTGGAAAAGACACTTTCATATTTTTCTTTCCTTATCAATGTAAATCTTCTTTTCTTGCTTTTTGCATATACATATATATTTTCAGACCTTCTTTATCAAGTCAAGGAAGTTCTCCTCTATCCCTGGTTACTAAAAATGAATATACAAAATCACATGCTTTTTCCTAAATCTTTTGATATAATCATGTGATTTCATTTCTCTGGGCAGTTGATGTGATGGGTTATATTAATTCATTTTTGAGTACTGAACCTGTCTTGCATAATTGAGATAATCCAACTTGGTCATGGGGTATAATTCTTTTTATACAATGCTAGATTCATAAACTAATATTTCATTGAAAATCTTTGCATCTATGTTCATTTAGGTGTTGATCTGTAGTTTTCTTTTCTTATAATGTAGTTATTTGGTTTTGATATTAAAGTAATAATATTGGCCCCATAGAATGAGTTATCAACTATTCCCTCCGTGTCTTCTGGAAGTGATTGTAGAGAACTGGTATATATTATTCTTTAAATGTTTTGTAGAATTTTCCAGTGACCCATTTGGGTCTAGTGTTTCTCTTTTAGAAGACTGATAATTATTGACTCAATTTCTTTCATAGATATAGGCCTATTAAGATTGTCTATTTCTTCTTGTATGAGGTTTGGCAGGCCATATGATACTTTTTATAGCAAGTCACTATTTATTTTACTAATAGCGATAAAAACTGTTTATAATTCTGTAATTTAATACTTTTATTCAGTCATTTAGATGGCTGGTTGTTCTTTAAATTTTTGTCTATCTTACTAGAATATGCCCTCTGTGAGTAAAGGTAATCATTATTGATCAATATTACATTATCATTCACCACAAAAGAAATCAAACAAGTCCTAAATATATGCAGTGATATACCATGTTCATGAATTGGAAGGCTCAGTATTGTTATGATTCCCATCCTCTCAAAATTGATGTATAGATCTAACTCAATCTCAATAAAAATATTAGCAGAATATATTTATAGATATTGACAAGCTTATTCCAACATTTAGATTTGTATTTTTTCAAGAACAGCAATCTATCCATTTGTCATATTTTGCCTTTCCTCTGCTTAAGCCTGCAATTTCTTTCAGGCTTCAAGGGATACTAGGAACACTGAATTTAATTAACATGGGTAGTTGAATTTATTTAACATGAGCATCAAACTCCCATTCTGACAGTCTTTCTACATCCTAAATAAAGATAGGAGTTATAAAGTCAAACTGTATTATAATTGGCTTCTCCTTTTATATATGGTGACATAAAGGGTTTTATTTTTATATTTTCCAGGTATCAGCATCACTATTTTCATAATAAGTCTTCAAAATTCAAATTCACTCCTAACTTATAGTATCTTAGAGTAGGATGAGGATAGAAAATGGATATGTAAAATCAGCTAATTCCATCCCTCTTCCTAAATTTATAATTTTCTCCTGAATTAACTATCATAATGGCTGATCCTGCCTGGATTTAGACCTGTCCAGTGATAGAGCTCCTAATGAGAAATCACTCTTGTTTCAGATGGTGTCACATATTAGAAAAAACTCTTGTGTCAAGAAATTTGTATATCATGATCATCATGATCATCACTTTAGCCAGTTTAGTGTCTCTAGAAAGACACAGAGCACATCTGTAACAATAGTTCTAATAATTTTGCAATACCAGTCTTTCAGATATGTATCTGCGTATACCACCCTAAATGCCCCACAATTCTAAGTGCTAAGAAGAAATATATGCTTTTTTAGTACTTAACTTTTATAGGTTTTTCTTCCTTCTCCTTCACTGCTGACATTTGAAATCTAATAGGTTCCACCTTCAGAGAGTTCCTGATGCTCATCTATTCCCTTTTATTATCTATGCCACCATCCAAATCCAGCCAATCTCTAGATCATTTATATACCAATTATTGAGACTTTGTGTCTCTTTTTCCAACTTGTTTTTCATGATTAGCATTTTCCAAAATAGATTTTTCTGTGGCCTTTGTTCATGTGTGTGTATATGTGTGCATGTGTTGATGAGTGGCTAAGTGTTTATTAATATGGAAAGAAAGAAATGGATAGACATAGGATCACAAAACAAACATTTAAGACAAACCCTTGACCACAATGAATTAAGAACACAAGTCTCAGCCAATAAAAAGCTTTTTGTTTTTTTCAGGGACAAAATTCAAGATATGTAACATTACTATGACATGAATATTGGTCTATTAGCATGAAAGCCAGACATACACAATTAAAATAAATAGCTGAGCATTAGCCTTGCCTATTTCTGAAGTCAATAGCATGTCAGTGATAAAAGGCATGCAAGCTTGTTAGGGCCAATGAAACAGTTATTTGGAAACTGTCACAACATAGAAAAACAGAATAAGAGGGTAGAGGGTTTATACTTGGAGTATGGTCAAAATCAGGTTTTCTGCCTGCCAGCCCCATCAATAGCAAATGGGACTTTTAAGAAGATGCTGGTTCTGACTACTATTTCTTCAGTGTGCTCTAATGTGATTATGAGACATTGAAACAGAAATGATCTTGGAATGATCACTTTAGAGGAAATGGTGCACTGTGGTCAAATTCTTTCACCCAGGTATCTTCTATAGAAAAATGGCTGACAGCCACAGTAGACAGCCATAGCCAGACCTATATCCATAACCACAAAGACAGTGATATCCAGAACTGTGTTCAGAGCCATATCCATACCATATCTAGAACCATTGCCACAGTCATAGCTACAGCCATTGCAACAGCTACACATGGGTTTCTATTGTAGTTGTAACACATGGTGTCTAGAAATTGGGGTTCAGTATTTCAGTAGTGAAGCAGGTAGAGGTTTCTGGAGTCTGAATGTCTTGTCCCATCCCGAGACCTTTATATACTACCAATGTGGGTGAAACACACAACATAGACTCACTGGTCTCATTACCACAGCAATTTTCATTAAAACAAAACAAAACAGAAAACTCTCAACATTCTAAGGACAACAACTTTTTTCAGGTGGCCATGCCCAAGATTTTCCCCTAGCTAGTCCAGAGAATTATAAGGAAACAGACATAACCTATTACATCCTATAAGACATTGAATATGTCTTATAGGATGTAATTAAACCTAATTTAGGTTTTCATTCCAGGGAGCATTAATTCTCTTGTACATCAGCTACAACTGTGTAGGCACCAGGAGTTGCAATATCAACAAGACAGCACCTGGTCTGGGAGGGGGAAGCAAACAGCAGGGACATAAGGTGAAGCTTTCTTACGTTATACATGCAAGATGGTGGACTGGATGAAGTCCAGGTAAAATGGCCACAGTAGTGGTGGCTGAAGCAAGAGTCAGGCGAGGCAAAGAAGATCTGATTTAGTGCATCAAATGTGTCTTTTGCAAATATCTTCTCCCAGTAGTGGCTTTCCCCCCTCATTCTCATGGTTAGATTTAATTTTTTAAAAATATTTTATTTATTTTTTAATTCCAGAAAGAGTGAGAGAGGGAGCTGTAGTGGAAGGAAGGGCAGAGAAAGAGATTTGCAAGCTGACTCCAAGCTGATTATGGAGCCTGAGGCAGAGCTCAATCTCATGACCCTGAGATCATGAATGCAGCTGAAATCAAGAGTTGGACACTTAACCAAGTGAGCCACCTAGGTGCCCCTTATATTTGATTTGAATACCATCCATTGAATTTTTTATTTCAGACATTGTATTTTGAGATGTATATTTTCAATTTTTTATCTGTCATTTACCTTCACATTTTCATTTTTTAAAAAATATTCTTGAGCACATTTATAACACCTCTTTTAAGATCATAATGTGTTGTTTTCATTACGTCTTTGATTCTTTGGTTTGTTGTAAACCAAACTGATTTTGTAAATGATTTTGTTTTATAGTGACAATTTTTTTCTGCTTCTTTGTTTGTCTAGTAATCTTTAAAAAGATACCAGAGAATGTTAATAATATGTTGTTTACAATGTGGATATTGTTGTCTTTCTCTAAATAGTGTGGAAGATGGTTTTGGCAGACAGCCAAGTTACTTGCACATCCCTTAAACTCTGCACAATTTGTTGGATCTAATGCAACCTCTAGTGCTAGTTTGCCCAAGTACTCAGGTATCTCTCTTTTGGATCTACTTTTTAGTAAAGTCTCTTTGCTCTGGCTGATGGATCTCAAGTCTTTCTTAGGTCTGCATGATCTCAGGATTAGTTAGCTAATAGACGTGCAGTGTTTTTTTTTTTTTAATTTTTTACCTTTCTTATGGAATTTAGCCATAGATTTGAGTGTCTTAGCATTCAGCAGAGCAGGCAGAAGAGGCCTCTTTGTGAATATCTAGACTCCTTTCTCTGTGTAGCTCTCATTTCTTTACAATGATTATTCAAAACTTACAATCACTCCTGAAATTTGATCTTTCTTCAATATTAACATCATACTTTTCTTGGGTTCCCCTTCTTGAAATGTGGGCCTGAGAGAATTACAGGCAGAAAGCTAAAGTGATAGTAGGGTTTAAATAATTTGTTTCCCTTTGGAAAAGCATTGTACTTCTGAGGTCCCTGTTGGGCAATTTCCGAAAACAGTTATATATTTCATTTACTTTGTCTAGTTTAACATGAAGGGAGTACAAGTGCACTATTAGCTACTCTGAGATCACTGAAAGTAATTGTTTCTCTTCAATGCACATTTCAAAAGAGTGAGATAAACTTCTAATATTTTTGAAAAAAAATCACATTACGCTTTAAGTGAAAAAGCAAATTGAATAGTAATATATCTAATGATACCATTTTTATCAAGAAAAATATGTAAAATGTGGCATTTATTGAGACATAAATATGATATGAATGATTCCTTCAGCGGAAATGAGATGTGATTCCTAAAACAAGAATGGGAAAGTCAAAAAAGTTTTTCTTTAATATGTAATTTCTTATCGATATTCAGCTTGTTAGTCTTTATATCCAAAACTCTGCATGAAGATTGGCTTTTCCAAATGTGTCTAGAGCAGAAGCAGGATTTATCATCCACTTGTAAGTAAGTCTTTGCAAGTTAAGTGAGTGCATGTCCTATAGACGGGCATTTGTCAGACCCTCTTCAGTACAACTTCTCTCAGAACAGATGTTGTGTGCCCTTGTTGTTATCCAATTTCAACACTTTTGCTTCATGTGGCATTCTAAAAAAAAAAAAAGAAGGAAAAACACACACACACACACACACACACAAACAACATTTAAATATTCTCTAATAGAAAAAACAGTTAATTGACAAGTGTTAACTTTGTCCTCTCTGCCAAAGTTTTCTGTTTTCTGGGAGAAGGACATACCCATCTTGGAGCAGCATGCTAATCAACAGAAAATAGTCACAGATGTTCATCTATTTAAATGAAGCTGAAAAATATGGTTCAATGTGATGACAGTAGGTCTTTGTTTCCAGAGAGATATTCCCTATGGTCTGAGACATAAAGATAGTCTACAACATAGAATTGTTCTGAAAATCATGAAATATTTTGGAAATCCTATACAGTCATTTAAATGAACATTTGGAAAATATTGATGCCATCAGAAAATATTACCTAAATAATACCAAGTGGAAAGAAAGCCAGCCTAAAAATGTGTGTAACATTTTTCAAAACATATTTCAAAATATGTTAAATAATTTCCAAAAAATGTTAAAAATAGAAAACTATAGGAAGGATATACATCATAACACCAGCATTGATTCTTGTAAGGTGATGTAAATGTGTAAAGGTTTTACTTCCTTTGTGTTTAGAATTTTTCTAAAAAAAAAAAAATCTAGTACTTTATTAATTTTAAAGTTTATCTATTTAAAATAAGTAAATTGTAAATCAACCTTAAATGTTTATTTGAATTAAAAATAAAACACAGTCTATATGAGAAAGAAGAACTATGGTCTTATTACCTCGATAAGGTAATATTGGTCTTGCATCTATTTCTAACTCTGTATAATCCAACCTGAGCAAAATGGATGTCAGCTTTTACTTATTTATTTTTCTTAAAATCATGTTCCTTTGGAATTTTAAATTCTATAATATTTAGATACTAAAATATACATATTTTATTTACTCTTTTTCCTTCCCTATTTCATAAGAAAATAATAGAGAAGGAATTTTATTTGATGAGCTAAAAATGAAATTATGTGAAGTTTTAAAAAATTTAATTCTTAATAATTCTTACTTATGGCATTTCTAGAAAGTCAGTTATAGCATATTTATCTCTGACACATTAAAAAGAAGTTGATTAATTTGAAAAAAAAAAAAAAAACAGAAACAAAACAAGGCACAATAACGCATTCTGTTTCATGACATCTTCATCCGAAGCCAAAGATTTATTTTCTGTTTTCCAAGTGATCGCAAATAATAATTTTACCAAATATTTTGCACAAGATAACATGGGCTAGTTTTTCTATCCTCTGTTGAGAGCTTTTTCATTTGTCCAAAACCTAAACCTGAAAACACTGACATGTGGTTTCTTTTCTCATACATTAACATTTCCCTTCTTAGAACAAGTTCTGTTTTAGCCAGTGTTGTGGAGGTGACAATTTCTTCACAGCAGATTACCAAAACAGAATGTTTCTCATTCATGCTACAAGTTTGGGTCAATTGCTACTGGTCTGATCTTCACCCTTTCTCATCCTGGGTTCTATGCAGAAGGAACAGCTCCCTTAAGGACACTTTTGTTGCAAAGAGAAAAAGTGGGATGATTGGCAAAACTTGTGATGTTTCCGAAAGGGTGTGTTATATGTGATTCAATTCATAGTGGCTCATAATCCTCAACCAGACGTATCACATGTCAAACCCAGTGTTAGTGGTATTAGGAGCATATAATCACTTTACCAAGAAGAATAGGGAGATTTTAATGGGAACAGTAATACCGTTGACAACACTGTACCTTTATGTGCTGTTACAGATGCCTGGTGAAAGTTTTGTCCAAAAGCACTTGCAATGTGCTGAGCCTTTTATGTAGAAGCTTCATCAGTGTTTGCTTAAACAAGAAACCTTCCAGTTGGGTGAGCCCCTAGTGCTTGTCAGTCTGTTCTCTGCTTCTTTCCCTCTAATGTGTATTCTCCCATTGCTGCCCTTTTCTTCTAGTCCTTTCTACGTTGACTTTCAGTTTTCACAGCACATTTGAATACAATCCCCTAAGTGAGTAGCATGCAGAGTTTCGATGCAAAATTTTAATTTAGTGAGAGGGAAAGGCTTTTAGACTCCACATTGAACTTCTAATGGCGTGGTGATGATGATGATGATGGTGAATGTTAACTCCCAATAGTGCTATGCAAATCTCTCTAAGTGTTTGAAATACATAAATTCATTTCATACTTTATATAACCTTATGAAGCAATTTCAAATGTCATTTTCATTTTATACATAAGAAAAAGCCAAGACGCAAGTGTACAAAACAATAGTCCAGTTGAACAAGATGAGTAACCCATGGTAGGAAAAGGAGATGGAACATGATGGTTTTGTTCTCTACAGTATTTAAAGCTAACCTCTTTAGTCCCTTAGTACCTGCTGCCTTTTCACCCCCCATACTGAATCAAAGGGTAGGGAAGGAAGAGAGTAAGAGGATAGAACAATTTTATCTGGCTGGGTGCCTTTGCATTCTCTGTGCTTAGCAGATGGTTATAGCTGGCATCTCTGCCTGCATCTCCTGGAGGATAATAAAGATGACTTTTCTCCTATTGGGTACCATCAGACTTCTCTTCTAGGTCCCTGACTCCTTACTTTTCTTGATCCAGCGTCTTATCACACTTTCTGATATGTGTCATCCACCACCATCACAATCTCTAACTTAAAAGCTTGGAAGACCATAGCACTTGGCACTGAATTCTTTTCTTATATTTAATGCATCAAATTACATGTTTATGCAGACACCCATTTAAGCACTCTTGCCTCAAAATTCCTTAATCCCCTCTCACATTTGCTCTACTAGCAAACCACTCCCAGATCCCCTCTTGTCAATATCTCAAAGTGCTCCTTTTCTAGGAGTGAGGGCAATATTCCTAAATCTCTTATTTTCCTAATTCTTCATTCCTGGCTTATGGCCATGCCATTGTATCTACACAATCAGTATTATTGTTTTCCTGCATCATGTCTTTTTAATGTTATGTTTTTCACATAATGTCTTATATATGCTATGGTTTACATCTATCATCCTGAGATTATTATTAATAATGCCGTTTTTCATATTCAAGTATACTAGTCTGGAGAATAAGTCATATGGTCTTCTACCTACAGTTTGTTTCATCAATTACACTTCCTTCAGCGAGCTCTTTCCTCCTTCTGTTCCCCTGCCTTGCAAACTTTCATCTGTGCACTAAAGCAAGTCTTCTCTATTCCAAATTCAGGCTCCCATCTGCTGCTGGAGGTAACTCCAGTACCACACGGAGTGACGCCATGTGCCTTCACAGCATTCTTGTTTTTGGCTGAGTCCGCAGTGCTGCTCGATCATCTCTCCACCTCTTCTCAGGCCACCTTCTTTCTTTCCTCCCCTGTGCTATTCTGCCTGTCACCATTAACCCTAAAGCCTCTTGTTCAACGCTCACTTCTGCCTCCACCCTCCTCCATCTGTAACTCTCAGTTCATATTTCATGGAGAAAAGAAAATCTATCAGGGGAAACCTCGATCAACTCTCTTCCCACACACTTATCTACATTTGCACCTGTCTCTTAGCCTTTTATCTTAGTCTCAGAGGAAAGCATATCCTCACTCCTGTCCAAAAAATCATTCTTCCACTTTGCTTTAAATGCCATCTCCTTCAGCGCATTGCTTGATAAATTATCCTCTCTGTCTACTATATTTCCAGCTCCTTTTTTCCCACTGACACCTTCCCTTTAGTCTATAAACATGCTCAAGTCTTTTGATAGTAAAAAGCCCGTCTCAACGCCAGATCAGCCCTGGCTAGCTTTTCCTCAACTTCTTTTTTATCCAAGGTTTTTTAATAGTTTCCTCCGATGCCTCTGCATCCTCAATCTGCTCTCACCAGTCACCTGCCCTCTATAACCCAAGCATTGTTCTCCCTTGGACCTGAGGGAGAACAATGAACCAACAAAGAACCAACAACCTATTGAGTACTCCATCTGCTTGACTCGTCTCATTGTTTGTCCTCTTTGTTTTGTGGCATTTAGTGCTGATGGCCACTTCTTTCCTTGGCTTCTATTTTATGTTTTTTTTTCCTAATTTCATTCTCTTGCTTTTATAATATTTCTTACCAATCTACTTACTTGCTGTTCTTCCTCTGTCAGCTGGAGGTCTACTCTTGGGCCGTGGTTCCATCACTAAATATACAAAATGCAATCTCATAAGCAGGACATAAATTCCATTACATTGCAGCCCCTGGTTTAGTATCTAATGCCATTTCCAGCTACTCCTTCATATGCCAATAGCTGTTTCATCCTGTTTTTCCTACTTATAATTTGCTGATTGTGATGGCATTCGTAGACCTTCCTGTCTACAGATAACATGCCATCTGGGGTAATGCCTCTTCCCATCTGTCTGCCAGCTGATATCTGAATCAACTGGTAAGTCTCAGCTTGAGCATCACATCATCTGAGGGAGTTTTTTTTTGTCTTCCTCACCCATAATTGACTTGGTCACATCAGTAGACCCAGTTAATTTCTTCAGCTATCATTCACAGAACCCTAAACTTCCTTTACTACAGAACTTAACATTTGTATTATAGTTGCTTATTTTAGGTCTACTTCAAAGGATTAATTAATTCATTAATGAATTCATTCATTAATTCACACACATAATGTAAACTGAACACACATAATGTAAACTGAACACCTATCATGAAAAGAGAAATAAGACATAATCCCTTAGGAGCTTATAGCCAAGTGAGTTAGACAGACAGGTGAATGCACTACAGAGAAGTGCTCGGAGAGAGGTAGCCATGAGGGTTATCATGGGACATTAAAAAAGAGACATTAGACTGATGGGCAGGTGAACCATCTAATAATAATAAGTAGGAACACATAGACTGAATTTTCTATGACAGTGATGGTCGTCAGATAACAAGGCAGGAGGTTATTCCAGGTAGAGGGCATAGCATATAGAAAGGCATATATTTACTAAACAACACTGTTTTTCAAGCGATGCAAAATAATTACAAATTCTTTAATTTGTCTTGCCTTCTTGATTTCTGTGTTCTCATCACTCAGCTGAGTTTCTGTAACAGAAATTTGACTCCCAGATGAATAAGTGAATTAACAAGTCAATGAAAATTATATATTATATATATAGTTTATACATAATATTTTTAAATAAAAATATAATTTTTATTTTTATATATGTAAATGATGATGATGCAGCTAAAAATACCAATGAGTGCACAAAAGTTGTTTTCCACAGAGGACGCATTAAGAACAAGGTTCTGCATGACACTGCAATAATTGACATTAATTATTTCTAATCATGATGAGCTTTCAATCTCATCTAGTCATAGCAAAACCAATGCTATTGTCCAAAACAGAAGCTCCATTCTCCCTCATATACCTGGGTTCTTGGCCTCTGGATCTTTTCTGTCAGTCTGCAGCTCTGCTGCACTACTTAATGTTGAGCTTTGTGATGACCGTAATCTACATTTTCTACTTCGCTTTCTTTGGCTATTGTTCCTCAGCTCATTTGGAGAAGATTTGAAAAACCAAGCAATGGGTCTCATGGTTTTATGGCTAGTCAGCTTGCTTGTTTACTCATGCTTAGAGTGGTACTGCCTTTTTTAAAGGTGACTTTTAGTGTACCTTCACATGATGACTTCATTTTTTTTAAAGATTTATTTATTTATTTACTTGACAGAGAGAGAGGCACAGCGAGAGAGCTAACACAAGCAGAGGGAGTGAGAGAGGGAGAACCAGGCTCCCCGCTGAGCAGGGAGACTGATGTGGGGCTTGATCCCAGGACCCTGAGATCATGATCTGAGCTGAAGGCAGACGTGTAACAACTGAGCCACCCAGGCGCTCCCACATGATGACTTTAGAAAATGAGCTGGAAGTTGCTCCAATTTCAATATTCATACCTGGTGAGTGGAATAAGTTTACAGACGTGTTATGGTCATGTCTGGTTCAAAGAATGTGCTGTGGAGGGAAAAAAACCCAAATATTTTATCTCAGTCTTTCTGAGAAAGAGGAAGTGATATTGATGGTAGTAGGAATACAAAAGAGAACAAGAGAGAGCAAAGCCAGAATCATGGAGCTGTGCAGATTTGAGTTTGATCCATCACTCTTGTATTTGCCACTTGCATGATTTTGAGACGATTACTTCACCTTTTGGTGGTGCCTCAATTGTTGATAGGCCAAATTGGGGTTATGTCTATGCCTATTTCTTAAGACTTTGTGACATTTAATGAGATAAGATGCAAAACAGTGCCCAAGAAATGTTAGTTCTCCAATAGTCTGGACATTGAGAAAGGTTTTTTAATAGTTCAAAACCAGCAGAGGAGTGAGATTCACTGCACCTGGCATGTGAACTCTACTGCCGTCACTTCTGTGCCAACTGATGGATGAGTTTGGATTTGATACATCACCAGTGGGCGAATGTGATAGAACTGTAATTTTGTGGGATGCATGAGAAACTATGTTACAGATTTCATATTTGTAAACAATATAGTGCACATATGTGTCTGATGTCTCACACGTCCTACTTCTTAAATTAAAACATTTTTCTTTTTGCCAGAAGGAGCTGCCTTGTCAGTGAGACTATCAAAGACAATGACAGACTGTAACAGCTCTATGAATAAATTCCAGCAAAACCTTATAGTGCGAATGCCTCTGGAGGGGAAGTTGTTTGCAAGAAAGAACTGTTCTTAGCCAAATTTGGGGATGTAAATGTAGTAGCTAAGTTGAAAAGGAATCTGTGCTCTAATCAGAATTCAGAGTCTGAAGGAATATTTCTTTAAGAAATTAATAGAATATAGACTAGAATAAAATGATCGGATGAAATGTGACAACAGTTCTATTTATCTTGATCCTGGGCACTTTTTGGGGGAGGGTATCTGTTATTAGTCACATTAAAGTACTAAGCAGTATATATATATACATATATATACACACAGACATATATATATTTTAATTTTTAAAGGAATTTGTCTTATTTTGTATAAAACTTTAAACTTTTAAACAATCTTTCTCTGATAATTACTTTAATGTAAATATATGTAAAGCTTACTGAGGTGCCTAAGCTGTTTAAGTATAGCTTTTATTTATTTATTTATTTTTATTTTTTTTTTTTAAGATTTTATTTATTTATTTGACAGAGAGAAATCACAAGTAGATGGAGAGGCAGGCAGAGAGAGAGAGAGAGGGAAGCAGGCTCCCGGCTGAGCAGAGAGCCCGATGCGGGACTCGATCCCAGGACCCTGAGATCATGACCTGAGCCGAAGGCAGTGGCCTAACCCACTGAGCCACCCAGGTGCCCCTAATTATAGCTTTAAATACTTGCCTTTTGCTTTCCTTCTGGTACTAAGATCCAGGAGCAAAAGGTCATATTGTTATCTAAATTTGCTATTATCCAGATACAAAATTGCTGTAACACACTCATAACAATAGCATTGATGTCTTTGAGTGACATGGTGTTGTCAGCATTCCTCGATTCCTAAATATAAAATATATGTATATCCCTACCTCATAAAGGATGTTGGCTGCCTAAATTCTCAATCAATCCTTAAGTATCTGGAAAGATTAAGGTCTCATAGGTGCTGTTCAGGCCAGCTAATCAATATCTGCTAAAATACAAGAAGAGAGAATGGTCTTTTGGGTGTAGAAAAATTTTGGTCCTATGACAATAAAATGGTTTGTCAGACTATGCTTTACATGCTTCTCCTCGTACCTCCAATAAAATAGGTGTTGTAAGCTGTAAACTGATTCTGTAATCTCAGATGTTATTAAGAAACCACTCAAAATGGGGTGAGCAGGAGACAAGTGATGCTTTGAGAACTGGTGATGGATTTAACCGAAGGGGAAAAAAAATCTCATTGTGGGCAAACAATTTAATTGGCAGAATTTTACTATAAAAAGTAGTTAATATGAGTTACCTCATATAAAGAATTTTCTTTCTCTAACAATATTCAGAGCAACTAAAGCATTTCTCACGAAATTTCATCCATCCATCCATCCATTCATTAATTCATTCAACAAATATTGAGGTACCTACCATATGCCAGACACTTTGTTTTTAGGGATGGGTAACCCAGGGTCTGTGTCCTGAAGAAGCTCATAGTTTCTTATGTGAGACAAGAATATAAGAAAAGAGTCATAATAGAGTTGTCATTTTAGGGTGTCAGCATGATGCAGTGTGGACCTGCTGAACTAGTTGAAGAAGGGAAACACGAATTTAGAAATGATGGGTCATTCAGGCCATACCATTAGGAAACCAGGAGTATTAGTGGATGCTCTTTTATGTGAGCAGATAAAAGGTCATGTGTAGATAAGAACACTCAGACTCGGGAGACTAACTCTGTTCTTTGAATTAACCCTCTGCTTTTGATACCATGTGTTATTAAAGCAGCTACTATAGGTTTGGCTGTGTCTGTCATGGCTAAGGGGGCTACTGATATGAGTCTGGGGGGTATTTTTATATATTTTTATAAATGTTGCCACCCTTCTTGTGGTGGCAGATGCTGGTGACACAGATTTTACTGGGGAGCCTCTAAAACTGCTCAGCCTATTGGATTAATCTTCCTGTGATGTACTAGCTCTTTTTCTAGTGTTCATCATTCCATTAATGTTATCAAAAGATAAATAACTAATCTAGACCTATACTTGAATTACCTTGGAACAAATTTGTAGAATATGGGTTGAGCAATAAGTGTAAGTTTTTTCATTTCTTTTGAAATTGCATTATTTTGATAATCCCACACATTTCCAATTAAAATTATTTGTGTGATACATTCTTCTTTTTCCTAATTAAATATTATATGATCTTAGAAGGATGGTTTTATTTTTGTTTGTTGCAATAATCTTACATCAGTGGTTTTTGTTTATTTGGGGGTTTTTGTTTGTTTTTTTAATATTTTATTTATCTGAGAGAGAGTGAGAGAGAGGGAGCACGAGTTGGGAGGAGGGGCGGACGGAGAGAGAGAAGCAGATTCCTCACTGTGGGGCTTGATCCCAGGATGCTGGGATCATGACCTGAGCTGAAGGCAGATGCTTAATGTAATGAACCACCCAGGAGCCCCTTTTGTTTTTTTATTAAGAACTTATTTACTTATTCTAGAGAGAAAATGAGAGCAAGTTGGGGCAGGGCCAGTGTGAGAGGGAGAGAAAATCCTTACTCCCTGAGCCTGATGCAGGGTTCCATCTCAGGATCCTAAGATCATGACCTGATCTGAAATAGAGAGTTGGACACTTAACTGACTGAGCCACACAGGCACCCCTTGCATCAGTTTTGCATTTTCATGACCAATAATACTATTGGTTCTTTCAAGTCAATTTGGCTTAATTATATAGGTATTTGCAGAATGGTTGCCTGCTGTGTACAACTAATCATCCAGACCCCATAGATACAGAGATGTACAAGATGGATATGGTCTCTTTTCTCTTGGATGTACCTTCTACGTGGGAAGGTACTGTTATCTATTAGGCAATGATATTACAACTTGATACTTGTAATTCTTAGAATAGCATAAAATATTCTGGGATCATAGATTGCGGGGAAGTTGCAGCCTTCCTGGAAGAAAGTTAAGTAGGTGAGTGGGAAGAGTGGTGGATAAAGAAGGTGGGTCTTCTGCATGTGTATGTATGCATGTGCATGCAAAAGAAATGCTGGCAAGAGGACTGTGGGATCTAGAAGGAGGTAACAGGAGAGAAACAGAAAACATCACGAATTAAAATAACTGGAAGATATTCAGTGTGAATGGACTCTAAAAGACTCAGAGAGAATGAGAGAAAGAGAACAAAATTAATATTGACATGACCATATTTTAAATCTTTGAATTACTGTGAAGCTAAACTGTAATGTGTTCTCAGCCATTTTTTTTTTCAAGAGTGTGAATACAAACATCACTCTTGTTGCAAACAGGGCTGCAACTATTAACCACAGGTGAATAGATTAAATCATGGACTTCCCAGACTCACCTTGGGGTGAATGTTACTGCCATGGAATAGGACATCTTTCCTTATTGTCATATTTAATTAGTTCTGCTATTAATTTGTCAAACTTTTATTGAATATGAGCTCTCTGTCAGGAATTGCAAGGAACCTTGGGAAAACTGAATAATGGACTGTCTCATCTAACAGGATTCTCACAGTCTTGTAGGTCTTTTATATGTACCCCTTTTCCAAAGAGGATACCTTCTTAAACTTACTAGAACCTAATCTTTCCACCATCACTTCCTACCTCACTAGGAATTTTGCTATTCTTATGTTAAATTTCCAGTACCTTCTCATTCTCTACCTTCTGTTTCCTCCTGTAATTCAAGTGTTATCCGGATAATGTAATATGTGGAGTATGTAACATACAAACACACCAATAATAAATAAACACAAAATTATGACCTAACAAAATCCCAGAAGAAAAGAATAAGTAATACCTACGATAGATACCACATTTCCTAGAGTCTCATTTCTTTATTTCTATCAGAGGCAAGTTTCTCAAAATAATCATGTGCACATATTGTTGCCAATTCTATCTACCCAGATCAATTCATTCTAGTCTTCCTTTTTCTTTGTCCCAACCACCACTGAAGCATCCCTAAATTATGTGAAATTTGATCCACCTACAGTTCCTTTCAGTCATCTGTATTATTTACTGGGTCCCTATGGATATTTTCCTGCATAGTCTCTCCTTTGTACTTTCTTCATCGTTGTCTTAGAATAGGTTCTGCCGAAGTGGAACTTGAGAATGGGATTTGTAGACAAGTGCTTTAGTGGGGTACTCTCTAAGGAGAATTCTCTAGGACAGACATTCTCTAAGACCCAAGGAAACAAGATAGCATATGGAAGAAGCTAAGCAAATACGTTCTTGAAGCTGGAATATAGCCTTTGCCTGAAACCACAGGAATTGATAAAATATGAGGGGGTAACCCAGAATTGTCTTCCTTTGAGGCATGAGGGCTGGGCTTTGTACTCCCATATCAATTAGCCACTGGCAATGGGCTACCCTTCATTGAGGAATGAATGCATCTCAAGGAGGAGTAGCTCTTATCAGCTGAGAGTAATTCTCTGAGGAAGAGAACAGCTATGGACCTTCAGTATCCAACACAGTGCTCATCGAAGGGTACCCCAACTGGTAAGGGGGGGACTGGCTGATGCACCAGCAACGTCTTCTCCATTAAGTAATCTTGGCCACCCTCAGTACTTTACATATGGACTACATGGGATCCATTCCCCTTGTTAGTTGCTGGTCCAGACCTCTCAACAGGACTTGCATATCTAATTACCACTTTATCAAAGCTACATTTATACATTTCAAACATAATCCTTTTCTAATATCTTTAATCTTCCTCCAATATTTTAGATTTCAGAAAGTGGAACTATATCCTCCAAATTTATCATGCCCAACCCAGGAGTTTGTTAAAGACATGTTTTTCTGACCCCTAAATTGAATCCAAAGTCAATATTTATTGACTGTATTTTGAAAATCTATCTTAAAAGTATCTCTATCTTCACTGTCATGTTCCTAGTCTAAAAGTGCATCATTTCCCACATGGACGATTGCCATAGACCCTTGTCTATCTCTTCACATTACTCCTGCTCCCTCCCTACAGAATATTTTCTAAAGCCCATCTTGCCCCTCACCCATAGCTTTTCAAACTTTTTCACAAGGGAGTTTCTAAGGACAGAGTATGTAAGATTCATGATAACAAGGTGTTTGTTTAGTTTTTGCTATATCACCAACTCTAAAATAATACTGTTTCAGTATAATGGGGGCTCAACAAGTAATTTTTGAGTGAATTACTTGAATAGGGTTTGAAATCACAATAGCAGTGCCAGGGATCCTCTCCTAAGCAACTCATGCCAGGCATGATATTTAGAGTTATTTTTGAGATTTAATATTCATCTTTTTATTTTTCAGATTTTTGCATTATATTTGTATACAACAATGTACAGTCTAAAAATACATAAATATCTTGAATTACTTAGGATTTTAAAATTTCATTCAAAGATCTGAGTAAAAGTTGTGTTCAGGTAGATAGTCCTTTTGCTCCTTTTTTGTTCTGTGTCTAGGGTAATCCAGACACAATCAATGAACTCTTCAGTGTGGACAAGAAAGATTTACTGGTAGGACAATGCTTAAATGCCCCTGCTGGGGCATACAAACTCACCCATCCTTTTCCTTTTGCTTGATTTTTCCAGTCTCATCTCCTCCTGTTTCTGTCATAGAATTTACTGATTTAATCATACACATATGAGTTTTAGTAGAATGAAATTCAGTCACAGGAGATTTACAAAATTAAAACTACTGGAATGTCAAGCAACACAGTTTAACAGGGTAAAGGTATAAAGGTTGTAATAATGGTATGTCATTGTTAGAGTCAGTGCCTCTTTATTGGATTGATTTCTCTCTGTCCTAGTAGGTGATAGAGTGGAGTGATGGAGAGGGAATCCAGAACCAGGATGTTAAGCTTCATATGCTCTAAGACAACTACTTGTTCATATTGGGGAAAATTACTATCAATCTTATCTTCCATAAAATGAAAAAGATATACATCCTGAGTTTTGTTTTGAGAATTAAATGCAATTATGTGTCTAAAAGACCTAGCAGTGCCTGGAATGTAGTAAGTGCTCAAGATATATTAGCATTTGTAGTTAATACTAGCTCCATATTCCAAGCTAATGGCCACATATTGTTTTTAGACACTTGTTTTCTGCAAACTATAAATGGCATGTATTTTTTTCTTTTATAACATTTCTATTTCATGAAGAGCTTGACCTTTTCTTAAATGTGTGGATCATTGTTGAATGGGACCTTCTATGACATCTGACTATGAGATTGGTTATAGAAAACATAGCCCCAGAATATACCAAGTTCTTGGTAGCTTAGACAAAGAAAGTTGAAGTCATTTTAAGATGTCCTGGTGTTAAGGTATTTTATTACCTGGGAGCTTGTAAGAAAGCATTTTTGTTTCCTTGTATTTCCTATGTAACGGATGTTGATTTTGTCTTTCATATTATTTATCTATTTGTGTAATATCTCAGCTTCTGGCATACAGGAGGAGTATAGGAGAGGATTTAGGTAGCAGTAATGTTAGAGGTCTTGTTAGTTTGTTAGAGTAGATGTTAGTTTCTTCTATGAAACTTCCAATGGTGCCATCAATGGTAAATGAGGTTGTTTTTGTTTTTTGACCTTGGATTATGAACAGAAGCAAAAATGAAACATATTACCCTCATAACCAATCAACTAGTTATCAAAGCTCTACCTCATACCCAGTAAATTTGTCAAGAAGTAGGTTGCTTTGATTACAATGATTTTAGCTATTTTGTAAAAGTGATTGAAGTTTTAATGTTAATAGCCTTAAGTTCTGTTTTGCATAGGGTCAAATAATAAGCATTATGTAATGTTTTATGCCTGCCTCTCCAGCCACTGTACATTGTGTTGCCCTTGGGAATTATATAGGTGAAGGAGGAAAGAGAAGGTAATATGTGGAAGTGAGAAAAAGAGTAAAATAATCTGGGATCACAAAGATTCAGTTTCTCAGAGTATTAAAACTAGAAATAGTTTTACAGTTCTGTTTCAAAGACTGTCTGTGAAAGTTTAGATACAAGGGAGTCTCATAGCAAACCCACGATAAAACAAGAAGAATATGACAAAAGATTTAAGAGGAACCAAGTTCAAACAAACATTTAAATACATCCAGACTATGTCACATGTAGTTATTTTGGGGGTCAAGTGAGGGTAGTGATAAAAGAATGTTATTAAAGTAACCTACACTGAAATAATTTGGGTCATCCAAGAGTTGACTCTGTTTTTGATGTTCTTCTGTCTTTGAATCTCCCAGTGAGATGCAAACTACTATTTTCAGGACATAGCTAGGCAGGGTACAGCTTTTATTATATACATGAGGTAACTGGATTTGAAGACAACTTGTCAGGAACTCTATCTTGTATCTCCCTTGCCCTAATCCTTAGCACAGTGTCTGGCACATGAAAAAGGATTATATATTTGGTATTGATGAATGAGAGGTGTCTTGTTATGAACTGGGGTAGGGAGAAAGTGAAAGCTTTGCAACAACGTAATCATTTTTCAAATGAAAGTATCTGATATGAGAGCAAAGTAACCTTAATTCTAATGAGCATGCAAGCCTTATTTTGTCTGAAGAAATATATTAATGACATTTCCATCCCCCATAAAATTAGTCTCTAGACTGTGAAGAGTGCTTGCTTTATATCCCCTCTACTGAGTGACTATAAGAGGACTTGTGTAGGTGGTTCTCAGGGGACACATATGCTTCTATGGTGGCCTGAAGTGTGGCTCTGGATGTAGATGTGACTTCAGCTGTGGTGGGTATAGGAGCACCTGCTGACAGCCATGCTATTTGGACCATGCTGATCCTGTGGATTCTACTTAAAATCTTTTAGCGTAGCTTAAACCTCTGGATTCATTTATCTCTGAACCTATGATTTTACTTCTACATTGTTTTGTGTCTTCTGATTTATGTTCATTTTGGCAATAAATCCTCACCTAAACACAAAAAACTTTAGGATTTCAACCTCATCCCTCAGATTGAGCAAATTACTTTTTGAAAATTGGAAAAATAGGTAGCTTCCATTTTATTTAGAATTTAACTTTTTACTCTTATGTAACTGTCATACATTGAAATAATTGTATTTTAATATCTAAGAAAAATTTTAGTCTTATATTTCATTAAGTGTCATCTGATTTGGGCATCAAGATAAGACTTTACTTTTGTTTATTAATCTCATCGATATTTATTTACATCTGTGGTTTTGTGATTATGTGAGTGAAAATTTTCTCAATAGTAAGAGGTATACATGAAGAAGATGGTTTATTTTTTTAAAAAGATTGATTTATTTATTTGAAAGAGAGATATAGAGCACATGTGAGGAAAGCGGCAACGGGAGAAAATCTTTCAATCAGATTCTCTGCTGAGCAGGGAGCCTGACAATGTGGGGCTTGATCTTACAACCCTGAGATCATGACATGAGCAGAAACCAAGGGTCCAAATCTTAACCAACTGAGACACTCAGGCATCCCAAAGAAGGTAGTTTAAATGATGTTGTTGTTTTCTTTTGAAAAAATAAAACTCGGTTTTTACTGTGAATACTTTAATCGTTCTTTACTGGGGATCTTGGGGCATATAATCATCACTCACATCAGAAAGTCAAATATAAATTACTTATTGATTGATAAATAGACACAAGGAAACCAATGTAATAAATCAAAAGGTTATTAGTGAGCAAGGTGGTTTTATATGACAAGTTAGCTAGAAATTCCTCCCTCTCTTTCTTCACCAAATCCTGGAGACCTACAAGATTTATAATTCTTTACTAAGTTGAAGGAATAGAATTAGAAAGAATTCTTCTCTGCCATTACAGAGAAGTTATTAGGTAAGTGTTCCCAGGAGCCTGAGCAAAAGCAGGTCTGAGAGGAAAAGCAGGAGTTAGGACTTTCTTTTAATTTTCATAAACCAATCAGAACAACTTTTCCTTAATCTCATCAAACAGAATTCACTTCCTCTCCTTTGGGGAACTTATTAATCTGAATAATTTCCCTGATTTTTCAAAGCATCCTATTGCAGTGATCTCATTTACTGTAAGAGTGCTAAACATCATCTACATGGCCATGACATCTTTCTTTCTTTCCAGCCCAGATCCCTCACTTAAAAACCAGGCTCATACAGCTGACTATTTATATGAATTTTACATATCTCACAGTTATCTTAAGTTGAGCATGTCTAAAAATAGAGTTTTCATCTTCCTTCACTCCAAAGAAAATTTGATGTAACTTTCCCATACATGTTAATGACATATTCATATTTTCAGACCAAAAGTTTTGGAGTTTCCTGATTGCTCTCTTTCTCTTAAAGTCTACATAGAATCTCTCAAAAAGTTATATCAATGCTACTATATAACCTTTCCAGGATCCAACCATTTCGGGCCACCTCCACCGCTATAACCAGAGTCGTTGTCCAAGCTACACAGAGTGGATGTTTCTAGTGTTCTGCACATATCTCCCTGGATCCCTTTGCCATTTGCTGTGCGCAATTGCTTCTACCTCTCCACAGTTTTTTTGTTAGAGGCTGCTGGAACCTACTGCTTTCTTCCCTCAGGGAGAGCGGGACCTGCCTGGAAAGTTATGCACTCTTCTTACCCCTACAGGCAGACTTGAGAAATGAAACATGGAGGAAGGGATATAAATCATGTAAGAACATGGTATTTCTTTCTAAATACTCCACTGGCTGCTCACCCCATATGGAATAAAAGCCAGAATCCTCCAATGGTCTCTAAAGGCACCTCTCCCTGCCCTCCATTGGCTTCCCCCACTGTGGTGCTCTCTGAATATGCCAGGCACACTCTCCCCATCAGTGCCCTAGTGCTCAAAGCCCCTTTGATCTAGTGCCTTTCTTCCAAACATCAGCACAGTGTCCTCCCCCATTTTCTCCAACAATTGTCTCAAAATATCCTTCTCTGTGAGTCTTCCCTGACTCCTTTGTTGCACTTCCTAACTCCCTTCTGTACCCTGTTTTCCTCCATATAATCGAACACCATCTGATATAGTTATTCTCACCTAGATGAATGTGTACCTCATAAGGACTAGGGCTTTTGTCTTTTGCTTTTTTTTTTTTTTCCCATTAGAGTATCTCCAGAGCTTCAAAAAGGACCTTACAATACATGTTTAACATATATTTTTTGAGTGAATAAACACGAAAATGAATGAATTTAAAGCTATCATGACTTACTAATTTTATTTATTTCAGGTTGGAGAGTTGACTTCAGGGTCTCCTCAGAAGAATTTTGACACCTTCATGTCTGCTGCAACTCCCTGGTCTGCTCAGTTATGTTTCCTGGTAACCCAGAATGCTGGTAGTTTCTGTCTTCAGTTATGTGCCCTTAATCTATTTTTGAATTCTTTTAAGTAAATGTTTTGTCTCAACTCCTCTTGCCAGCTGCTTAAGTAGCATCCTCTCACAGGGCATATGCATCCAGCTGAGAGGATTATCCTGGAGAACATTACCCTTACTCTGGTAAATGACTGCTTTTTTTTTCCCCCTCTGTCGATTAACACTTTTAGGTAAATGTTCTCTATATGCACCTACCTTACTGATGATGTCTGTGTTCTATACGTTTTAAGAAGAGCATTTGTTTACATTTTGCACAAGAATAAAAGCCAACACTTAATGAGTGCTTATGTTGTAAGAACTACTATACAGATCTCTCTACTCTCATATTCTTTTTGTTTTCACAACAGTCCTGCAAGTTACATCATTAACCACGTCCCCATATTCTTATTTGAGATTTTATGTAACTCAGATCATTAAAACCATGTAGTGATTTTTGTGTATGGTTTTTGTTAATTAGTATTATACCACTAGGGAATTCCCATGGTATTAAAATGCCTTATAAACCGTGATTTTAATCATAACCAATTATTCAATGTTGTCAATGTACTTTGTTTTACTATCCCTCTATTTTTGTAAAGGTAGATTATTTCCCATTTTTGTTCTTTTTGTTGTTGTTGTTTAAAGATTTTATCTTTTCCAGTAGTCTCTACACCCAACAGAGGGCTCAGTCTTACAACCCCCAATATCAAGGGTCACATTCTCTACTGACTGAACCAGCCAGGTGTCCCTGTTCTACTTAGCATAAAAACTACCATTGTAAAAAACTGAAATGGACATCTTTGTGCATGTACTTTTACCATTGTTTCATGTTTTAGCCTTAGGATGAATTATCATGATCATGACATGTATATTTTGAAGTCTTTTTTGTTTTTGTTTTTTTTAATTTTCTGGGACTGATCCTTGTCTTTGGCTCAGAAAATATGGGTAGGTATCACAGAAATTAGTTATAGGATTTAGTGTCCACAGGATAAAAGTAAATCGGCTTCTCAGATGATACTAGGCCTGGTCCCGAGAGTTGAGAGAGCATACTTCCACGAGTGTTCATACTTTATATCACATAATGTTGAATGTGGTATTTATACAATGGGTAGAATGTCATATGAGGAGCCACACTCCTTGAAGTCAAGTCTTATTTTTCTTGTCATTACAGGAATAAACTTCAGAAAACTTGTTCTTATCAGAGTGCTCAACAATAACAGTTAGGATAACTGCAAAGAACCAATCGATACATGTAATCCTATTGTGGCTGGAGAAAAATGTCATCGTCCAGATGTTTAACTCTGCCACTTTGAATTTATCTTAGGGTGCATTTTAGAAAACTCTGCATAAGAAATTGTGAGCAAATATGTAAGAATCCTGTATAAATTTTGTTTGCCTCACTGAGTTCAGACAACTATCTCATCCCACCAAATTCTAGGTTAAATTTCTGGAGAAGTACCAGGGATTCAGAAATTCTACATTGTGCTTAAGTGGGAAGCTTGTGCTTCAACATTAACTATGTTAACCAGAATTTTATGAAGGTCACTCTGTCTGTCATTGGTTTTGTTTGTTTGTTTTAAGAATATGAGGATTATGTTTGTAATACTACAATACTGTGGAATTTGCATCAATCTGTTTTTTGGTCTCAGAGGACAGAGTTGCAGGAAGCTCAAAAATAACAACTTCCCCCCCTCCATTGTTGATGCATTTTGTGTTTTACTTCGCATTATTGTTTATATGTGAACCATTTCAGTATTTGCTAAACAGTTAGGTTTAGGCTGCTAAGATACAGACATAAGAGTAATGGTCTTACAGCGTAAAAGACATCTGAATAATACAAGGGAGAAATTGCAAACATATAAAACAAAAGGTCACGTAGTCCTGATGGTTAGTTTATAGGGTTAAAAAATGGTAAAGGAAGATATAATGAACTCGTGAATTAAGCAAAGACATCTAATGTAAAGGGAATACAATATTTAACCTACTCGTATACCAAAGAAGAGACCTGTGACAACAAGAGAAAAAGCAATCTGTGGTTGCCATAGAAAGGCAAGTAGTTGAGCATATCACTGAGGCATGCACAAGGGCCATGGCAGGAAATGGTCATATCATGTCTTTGTGCTCGTCCATCTAGGGTATTCCAGAATATCACTCAATAAATGTTTTAAAGAAATGGGTTGGGTAAATATATACCATGAAATACAATGGGCACAGGGTTTAGCCCCAGTTACATGTTGACAAAAATAATTTCATTGCATAATACCTACTTCTTATCTCACAGAAGACAGAAAGAAGAATCCAGAATCTCCTGAGGAAAGGAAAAAAAAAAATCAAATCTGCAGAAGTCCCTAGGAAAACATTAATTGCCCTGATAAGTTAATACCTTTCTAAAATCTAGCACTTCAGCTTTTAGGCTCAGTTAGAGGGTTTGGTTCAGTTAGTACACTGAGAACAAATCCATTTCTCAGGGGCTGACTAACATTAACAAGTTCAAGTGAATCATCTATAAAACATAATGCCAACTCATTAATATACAATAAGAAATAATTATTGCAGGAACTGTAATACTTTAGTTTCCTTGATTTGCGAATTCTCCTTATAACAAATCTACATGGAAATCCAAATTATAATCAGATCATTTTATTAATTTATGAGACAAATTACTGTTACAGGGAAATGGAAATACTCAAAGACCATTTTATCACCGTATCATCTCTATTTTATTTGGGGAATGAAATCATAATCAGAGGCCAATTTATTAATGTACCCTGAGAAATCGCTGTCAGAATGGCCAAAAGGCTTAAACCCAATACAATCAGCTTACTTTCTTCCCGAAAGGAATGGCAGGACTGATAATAATCAAAAAGCTGTGCTCTGGGCCAAGGATTAGGACATAGGCAGTTACATAAACTGAATGTTTAATGATATCAGACTAGGATAACTTAATAAAATCATTACACAATGTATTTGATCATGTTAATGTAACTAGATGTACTTGAAGTCTTATATTAAGGTCACTTTTGCCCTGAAGAATACTTGTATTCTTCCCTCAACATAACCCCAGCATCCCAAAGAACCTCCCTAAAGCCTTGATAGCTCTTTCCTCAGTGAGTCCTTGGACTCTGCTAGATGAACTGTTTCTAATCTATGCCTAGTTTCCAGTCAACATTTTCCTCATTGACTGTAGTTATTACCAGAATACAACTCTAGTACTAACTTCTTCAAAAAATGAGATAAATTTCCCTTCTAAAACCATAACTTTGGTTTTCAAGTGGTTAATCTAGTTAGCCTTTTCTGAAAGTAATTACATAATTCAAAAATTTGTAACAAATATGTAGGAGAATGACTATCTTCCTAGGTCTATGAGTGAAGGGAAATTAGAAATAGCAAGATTAATGCTTTTTATCATTTAAAAAGAAATACTGCAGTATCTCAATGCTTCAGTAATTTGAGTGCCCTGCACTAGGATCTAAGGTGCCTAGCTTATGAAATCATCTAAATTCATGTGCCTTGAACTACTGGCTGCCCATAGATCTCTTCAGATCATATTTATTGGGAAAAGGAAAGGTTGCATGAGTCAGGAGGAAGGGTAGAGAAAGAGAGAGAGAGGGGGGAAGCAGACACCCCACTCAGTGCAGAACCCTATACAGGGCTCAATCTCAGGACCCTGACTGAGATCGTGACCTGAGCTGAAAGTAAGGGGCAGATGCTTAACCAATGGAACCACCCAGATGCCCCTCTTTAAAGATTTATTTATTTATTTATTTATTTATTTATTTATTTATTTGACAAACAGAGATCACAAGTAGGCAGAGAGGCAGGCAGAGAGAGAGAGAGAGGAGGAAGCAGGCTCCCTGCCAAGCAGAAAGCCCAATGCGGTACTCAATCCCAGGACCCCAAGATCATGACCTGAGCCGAAAGCAGAGGCTTAACCCACTGAGCCACCCAGGTGCCCCAGATGCCCCTTTTTAGATCATATTTAAAATGTTGTGTATACTTTTCTTTGTAAAAATGATATCCACAGTTTTCAATTACTTGATATATTGAAGATACATGACCTTCAGAACTTTGTGACACTGCCTGAGACACCATTACTTTATTGCTCCAAGTGTACTATTTATCTAATAGGTAATACTTCAAGCAAAAAAATATAATCACTTCAAACATTTGGAGTATATTGCCACAAGGTATTGGTAGTGGTCATCAATTTTGAACATATAAAAGGTGAACATATATTTTAAAAAGATAGCCAAATGAATTCTACCAAACATTTAAAGAAGAGTTAATACCTAGTCTTCTCAAACTATTACGAAAGTAGAAGAAGGAAAACTTCCAAATTCATTTTATGAGGCCAGAATTACCCTGATACTGAAACCAGATAAAGGTCCCATTAAAAAAGAGAAGTACAGGTTAATATCTCTAATGAACCATGAATGTAAAACTTCTAAATAAAATACTAACAAACTGAATCCAACAGTACATTAACAGAGTCATTCACCATGATCAAGTGGAATCTATTCCTGGTTTGCAAAAGTGCTCAATATTTGCAAATCAATCAACATAGCATACACATTAATAACAGTGTAAGAACCATATGATGCTTTCAACAGATGCAGAAAAAGCATTTGACAATGTACAACATCCATTCATGATAAAAGTCCTCAAAAAAGTTAGATTAGAGTGAACATACCTCAACATAATAAGCACCATATACAAAAAACCTACAGCTAATACCACCTTCAATGGGGAAAAAGTGAGAGCTTTTCACTACAGTCAAGAACAAGACAGGGATGTCCATTCTCACCACTGTTACTTAACTCAATATTGGAAATCCTAGCTATAGCAAGTGGACAACAAAAATAAATAAAAGGCATCCAAACTGGCAAAGAAGAAGTCAAAATTTCACTATTCACCCATGGCACGATACTCTATATGGAAAACCCAGAAGATGCCCCCCCAAATTGTTAGAACTCGTACATGAATTCAGTAAATTTCCAGGATACAAAATCAATATACAGAAATCTGTTACATCTCTATACACCAATACTGAAGCAGCAGAAAGGGAAATTAAGAAATCAATCCAATTTACAATTGCACCAAAAATCATAAGATACCTAGGAATGAACCTAACCAAAGAGGTGAAAGACATGCACTCTGAAAACTGATGAAAGAAATCGAAGAGGACACAAAGAAATGAGAAGACATTCCATACTCATGAATCAGAAGAACAAATACTGCTAAAATATCTATACTACCCAAAGCAATCTACACTTTTAATGTAATCCTTATCAAGGCACCATTTTTCACAGAACTAGAAAAAACAAACCTAAAATGTTTCTGGAACCACAAAGACCTGAATAGACAAAGCAATCTTGAAAAAGAAAAGCAAAGCTGGAGGCATCACAGTTCTGCACTTCAAGTACTATTACAAGCTGTAGCGATCAAAACAGTATTGTACTGGCACAAAAAAAGACACACAAATCAATAGAACAGGGTAGAAAATCCAGAAATGAACCCACAACTATGTGGTCAATTAATCTTTGACAAAGCAGGATAGAATATCCAATGGAAAAAAGACCGTCTCTTCAACAAATGGTGTTGGGAAAACTGGAAGGCGACATGCAAAAGAGTGAAACTGGACCACTATCTTACATCATGCACAAAAATAAATTCAAAATGGATTAAATAAGAGGGAGGAAACCATCAAAATCAAAGAGGAGAACACAGTCAGTAACCTCTTTGACATTGACTGTCATGACTTCTTACTAGATATGTCTCCTGAGTCAAGAGAAAGAATAGGAAAAAATAAGGTACTGGGACTTGATCAAGATAAAAGCTCCTGCACAGTGAAGGAAACAATCACCAAAATTTAAAGTTAACCTATGGAATGGAAGAAGACATATGCAAATGACATATCTGATAAAGGGTTAATACCCAAAATATATAAAGAACTTATCAAACTCAACACCCCAAAAATGAACAATCCAATTTAAAAAATGGGCAGAAGACATGAATAGACATATTTCTCCCAAGAAGACATACAGATGGCCAACAGACACATGAAAAGATGCTCAACATCATTCATCATCAGGGAAATACAAATCAAAGCCACAGTGAGATACCAACTCACACTAGTCAGAATGGCTAAAATCAACAACACAGGAGACAACAGATGCTGGCGAGGATGTGGAGAAAGGGGAACCCTCTTGCTCTGTTGATGGGAATGCAAACAGGTGCAGTGGCTCTGGGAAACAGTATGGAGTTTCCTCAGAAAGTTATAAATAGAACCACCTTATGACCCAGCAATTGCACTTCTGGTATTTACCCAAAGTGTACAGAAATACAGATTCAAAGGGATACATGTACCCCCAATGTTTATAGAAGCATTATCAACAAGAGCCAAATTATAGAAAGAGCCCAAATGTCCATTGAATGAATAAAGGAAGATGTGGTATATATGTACATATATGTGTATATACATGTATATGTGTGTATATATGCATGGTGGAATATTACTTAGGTGAAATCTTACCATATGTAATGATGTGGATGGAACTAGAGAGTACTATACTAAGCAAAGTAAGTCAGTCAGGGAAAGACAGATAGGATTTCAGACATATATGGAATTTAAGAAACCAAACATGAACATCAGGAAAAAAAGAGAATGAGAGGCCAACCAAGGAACTGTTAACTCTAGACAGAAAACTGGTGGTTATCAGAGGCGAGGTGGGAGGGGGGTGGGGGAAGTAGCTGATGGGGATTAAGGAGCACACTTGTTATGATGTGCACAAGGTGTTTTAAGTGTTGAATCACTATAATGTACACCTGAAACTAATATTACATTGTATGTTAACTAACTGGAATTTAAATAAAAGCTTAAACAAAAAATAAAAGAAATAAAAATAAAAAGAGAGTCAAAAATATAAAAGGACAAACAGAATGAAAGCAAGTGTAGCAAAAGTTTTATGAAATGAAGTATAAATAAGAAGCATCACATAGCCCAAATATATTAGTACACATTGATAAGAGTAGAATTTCTAATAAAATTGTAACAGCTATTGTCAACTGTGAGCCAAACAACACAGCTTGAAATAAAAGGAAAATATTAAAAATAAGCAAATTAAAACAACAACAACAACAACCCACAACTGGCATTAGATATCACACAACTATAAATTTAGGAGTGATTATGTTTAGAAAAAATAGACATAGGTGAAATGAAAAACAATTGGTTCTATAGAAAAATAGTACTGTTTTTAATCATAGACCTTTTCTTTTTAAGAGAGAGAGAGAGTGTGCATGGGCCAGGGTTGGGGGAGAGGGACAGGGAAGGAGGAGAGAGGGAGAGAGAGAGAGAGAGAGAGAATCATAAGCAGGTTCCATGCCCAGCATGGAGCTCAATGCAAGGTTTGATCTCCCAACCCTGAGATGAAATTAAGTCTGATGTTTAGCTGACTGAGCCACCCAAGTGCCCCAATATGTCATGCTTAAGAAATGTTGATGCATATAAAACTGAACACCAAATAACCACATAAAAACATACAAACCAGTGAGAATGACAGTACTATGAATTAAGCTAAAAAATGATTTGTGATCAAATACCAAGATCAACCTTGTCAAAAAACTAAAACAAAACAAAACAAAACAAAAAACCCAAGTATTTCTCTGGACTTAGGACTCTCTCCCAAAACAAAAATCCAGATGATGTTGGTCTAAATCTTGCTCATTGCTACCTGGGGATTATGTGCATTAATAAAGCATTTGTGCTTTAAGACTGAAGAAGGATGATGTTATTATTTCATGGCAAGCTTCTTTGTTACGTGTGGTTTTCAAGATATGCAAACTCATGAAGCTTGGTATAGAGAGTAAATAAGGCAGTAAAATATTTTCATTATTAAATGTATATTACGTACTTTAAAGAATTTGGAAGCAGCAGCAAAGGAATTCTGAAATTAATGGGTGTAAAGTCTTCTCCTCCAAATTAACACAATGTTAATGACATGGTTTCCATACAAATTAGTAGATAAAGTGCACGGGATGATCACTTGTGGTTTGTCACACCCACTATGGAGGGCATATAAAAGGACCCCATGGAAACAGAGAAGTTCATATTCTGTAAGCAGATGCTCTGCTCTTGACTAAATCCTCAACTCTTGATGCCATGAGCTATTACTACAGCAACTACTATGGCGGCCTGGGCTGTGGCTATGGCTGTGGCTATGGTTGTGGCTATGGTGCTGGCTATGGAGGCTATGGATATGGCTGCTACCACCCACGTTGCTATGAAAGGCATTGGTTCTCTGGCTGCTACTGAGGAGTCTTGCACACAGTCTTGCATGTGACGAAGGACTTCCAGCTTGTCGTCCTCTTGCTGACTCTACCTTCTAGATATTTCATTCCATTCCATTGGTGCCTCTCTTCTGTAAAGTAATTGAGGAGCCAAACCTAGGTTAATGTGATAAAATTTCAAATTCATCTTGCTAAGACCAACATGCTAAGAATCATTGTGTTTGCAATTCTAATTTGGGGGAGGAGGGAGAGACTTAAGTAATTAGTCTCCTTTCGTAAACATTTTTTAATGCAGAGCTCTCATTCCAAACTGCATGGGAGATATGTGAAAATTCACTTTACATGAAACTTATCCTACCTGCCATTTTAAATGGTCATAGTGTCTCTTTCATCCATCATAGGGAGGTATTCTACACGTACAAGCACTGAGTGTGAGTTTAAGCTCATGTCTACTGTCTGTGTCCCTGTGCTTTGCAAAAGCTCCTGGCCATGGTGTCTTACCTATAATCCTGTGTAACCATGAGGGGAGAGAGACTATCCAGCAGTTCTTTTCACACTTTTTACTCAACGCATATCAACACAGCTGCCACTGCTCTTACCAGTCTCACAGCTTCACAGTGGGATTGTTAGACAACATTATAACACCATTTTCCACTGTTATACTCAAAGCCCTGCTGTCTTTTACTGTTTCTAAGCAGGACAGGCCTCTGTTGTGTTAGAATCTGTGTTCTTTATGGATTTTGTCTCCTGCAGTGGCTTTTTTGGCCTCACTTAAACAACAGTTGAAGAAGTTCAAACAGCCTTCAGAATTACATAGCAATTGGTTAGCTAAGGTGCCATACTAGTTTCCAAGTGCCCAAAGCTCTGCTTTATAGCTGAATAGGTAGTTCTGTAAGTCCTACAGTTGGGAGTCCAAACAGGTGTTTGTCCTGCTGTAGATGTTTGCTCCTTCAAATGTCCTACTTTGATGAATTTTACCCCCTTGTTAACCAGACCGATGATATTTATGTAAAGTAGTGGGTGATTCTATCTGAAGGGCTGAAAATCCCAGTCTATGATCTGTGTGTGTTGGAACCTCATTTCTATTTCTAGGCTTCCAGAATTACCTGCATTGTCCTTGTTCTTCTGTTTACCTATTGTTTGTACTTCCAGTTGCCACGTTCAACTTCTATTCAACTTTTTTTTTTCTTTTTTTAAACAAGACTTGTTTCACTGAAGATAAAACCCTGCAAAAATGGCAATTGTATGGAATTCTATTGTCTTTCCGAGCAACTTTTTTTTTCAGTTGTGAAGACCAAAGCTCTCTTAAAATGTCTCAAAATGAATGACAGCCTTTGAAAGATTACGGCATTCAGGCCACAAACACAAGATAGGTCAACACTTAACCTACTTATCTTTTAATTTTTAACAGTGGCATCCTTTGCTCTGGATTCTATACACCAGACTAATCAAACATGAAAACGCATGAGATCTGGAAAAAAAAGGGAAGGGATAAAGCTCTGAAAAATGTCATATTTAATTTCTTTTAAGAAAATGGGGTGATCATGCCAAACAGAATAGTATCTCTGCCTGTATTACTGAAAATATTGATAATGAGTAACCCTAGATGTTGATCTATAAAACAGCAGGAACAGACATCAGTAACAAATAGTAGACATAAGTTACAGCAGGTCACATGCAGCACAAGTTCAAGTTCCATCCAATACCAATATTTTTATGAATTTTATAAAATGATTATACATTAATGCACATTTAAAAATAAAACCCATATTTTTCATTACGCTAGGCTTGGGCATCTATGACAAGTACCTGTGCTCACTCTGTCAACAACAGCATCAGTTTATTCTGTTTTGCTGTGGTTGGGGACATCATGGTGGCTGATGACTCCCATCATGGGCTCAGTCATCTGCCTAGGGGTAATGTACCATCACATTGTACCCAATCTGCACTAACTGCCAGTGGTAGAGAGACACAAAATGTTTCCTGGGATCTTGATGAGCTCACAGGTCAGAAGGAAACTCAGATGATGAATATACCATTACAACTTTTTAAAAAGATTTATGTATTGGGAGCAATGGGATCTTATAGGAGATGCATCTAATGAAGACTTGTGTAGTCAAAATTTTCACAAAATCTGCTTTCTGAACTTAGAATTAAAGGAAAGTATAAGAAGAGAGGATTTGGACTGTGTTGGAGTATAGGGTTTGTGCCAGCTGAATACTCTGGGCAGCCTATTTTGCCATGACCACTAACTAGAATGTCTTCTAGTACACATACTCTGGGAAGCCCATTTTGCCATAACCACTAACTAGAATGTCTACTAATACATGTCTAGTAGACACGTACTTTTTCAGCATTTTCAGTAGAGATTCATTTAGAAACTAGAAATTGGAAGGTGGAGTTAGATTGCCTAGAAAGCCCTCCCCCTGCCATCAAAAATAATGGTAGCCATTTTCTAGGACTTGCTGTGAGTAGGGATATGAAATTGAAGACAGACAATTTAGAAGAATCAGTGCCCTGTTTTGTAACCATGACAAGCCTAAAGAAGATAAAACTTGTAGAATCAATTGTAGCAGGAAGACATTACTATTCCCCCTCTACCCTATCTGTAAGGAGAGCATTTTTAGGAAAACTTTCATCAGAAGAAGTAGGACCATTAATTTGTATGGAAAAAAACATTGAGCATCCCTACACCCCAAAAGTAACCTCGTTTAGTCTTCTCTAATTCCTTAGGACACATCTCGCTAATGGATGCACAAAATCAATACACATATAGCACAGACACTTATAATCACAATCCAGAACTCTACTGGCTGGTGTGGAGATGCTGAGTGTAGTTCCTGGGGAAGGAGCTGGGGGATGCCAGTCTTGCTCCTTGGGGTGCCCGCTGCCTCTATAATGACATACTGCAAAACCAATGTGAATGCTATTTTTACTTTTTGTGTGTGTGTGTATTTTTTTTTTTTTTTTTTTGTAAAAGGGAAAATCCTCTTCAGATTTCCTTGGGTTAGTGAAAACAGGCACAAATGTACATATTTCATAAAAGTGAAGGGGTGTAACACAAACTTTGGAAAGAGGGATACCTGTGTTTTTGTAGTAATAGGTTTTAATCAGAAATATATTGCTGAAGACATTCATTAAATTGTCTTTAGGTAACTTAAGGCTATTGTTATTTGGTAATAATATTATATTATTTTTTTCCATTTTTAAAGCACTTTTCCTGTATTATATTTTATTCTTTAATATTTGCAACAGCGTTTTGTATTGTACAAAGCTATTTTTAGCCTACTTGCCAAAATGAATTTCAACCTAACATCCAATGTCACATTAAGTGATATAATCAGAACTAGAAGCCAAACTCTAACTGTAATCAGAAAAATTCTAAATTTTCACTTTAGTTTATTGATCTGTAAGGAGAAGAAAACTTTCTTTGGGCAAAGAACAGCATGCTTTCTTGAAGTTTGACAGGTGGAATGCGGCTTTAAAGTAGTATCCATCTCCTATCCATACAAAATAGTCACAAAGCAGTTTCTTAGGTCAACCTCTAATATATTTACTTTTGACATGTATAATAATATACATAATAGTCTAAATTTAACCAGATACCATTTTCCCAATTCTTGAACCCCTTCTGAATCGTAAATGTGCGACAAAACTTATATGATGAAGTTCAGGAATATTAGCGATGATTTAGGAATTGAGTTAAAAACATTTGGGATTGAAAGGTTAAGAGATTGTTAGTTTTCTATAGCTACTTAGCAAATCATCCATATTTATCAGTTTATTTTATTTTTTAAAAGATTTTATTATTTATTCACTTATTTTATTATATATCTATATATTTTAAAATTTCTTTTTTAAAGATTTTACTTATTTATTCAACAGAGAGAGAGACAGCGAGAGAGGGAACACAAACAGGGGGAGCAGGAGAGGGAGAAGCAGGCTTCCTGCCAAGCAGGCAGTCCGATGCAGAGCTCAGTTCCAAGATCCTGGGATCATGACCTGAGCTAAAGGCAGATGCTTAACGACTGAGCCACCCAGGGGTCCTTTCATTTATTTATTTATTTTAGAGAGAGAACACATGAGTGGAATAATGGGCAGTGGGAGAGAGAGAGAGAGAGAGAAAGAACACAAAGCAGGCTCCGCTCAGATGGGGGCTAGACACAGGGATCCATCCTACCACCCGGAGATCATGACCTGAGCCAAAACCAAGAGTCTGACACTTAGCCAACTAAGCTACACCAGCACCCCCATATTTGTCAGTTTAAAACTGCACTCATTTCCTCACGCCTCCCCACCCCTGTAGGTCAGAAGTCTGGCAAGGTGTCATTGGGTTCTCTGTTCAGCGTATCCCAAAACTGGGCTGAAATCTTACCTGAAGGCTCTAAGGAAGAATCTGTTCTCAAGCTCCTGCTGCTTGTTGACAGAATCCAGTTCCTGTGGTTGTTGGACTGAATTCCCATTTCTACACCAGCTGCCAGTAGGGGGCTACTGTCAGCATCTAAAGGCTACCCCCCTCCTTGGCTCATGGACCCCTCTACCTTCAAGCCAGCAAAGACATGTCAAACCCTCCTCACTCTGAGTCTGCCACTAGCCAGAGAAAATTCCATTCTTCTAGGGCTCCTGTGATTAGGTCAGGCCCACCCAGATACTATTCCCTTTTTAAAGCCAGCTGTGCCATGTATGAAATAGCCTAATCACAGTACTCGAACCCTTTACATTCACAGGGCTGAAATAAGGCAGAGTCAGTATACCAAGAAGGAGTAGATTTTGGGGGCCATCTTAATGTGCTGCCTAACCACATGACATGTTCTCTGGCTACCTTGAACAACCATGTCCTACCTCGTTCAGAGTAAATGCAAAGCCTTCCCTATGTATAAGTGTGAAATCCTTTTTTAAATGGTGTTGCTAAGAGTGTAACAGCACACACCTAATGATCTCACATCTCTCATGTAATTGTCCTCTCTTCTCCCTCTAGTTTTTTCCACTTCAGGCAATCTGCCCCTCAGGGAGCCTGGCATGACCCCATGTCAGAGCACCTGCACGTTGGGTTCCCTCTGTGGGGCACGTGCTGTTCCCCAGACAGCTACATGACTCAAGAAAAGTCACTTAGTTGGGATGAGCCTTCCCTACCCATCAATAATTTCAGTACCCCCAATGGTCATTGCATATGCCCACCTCTGCTTTATATTGTGTCCTTAGCAGTTCCAATTATGACTATGAAACATACTCATTTGATGGATCAATTGATTGATTGTCCTCATCTCCCACAGGAAAGCGATCTTCAGGAAGACAGGGCTTTTGTCTGCTTTGTGTACTGCCTCAACATCTGGTTCCCAGTGCCTTGAAATATGTTGAACACAAAGTAGCCACTGAGCAAATATTTGTTGAAAGAATACATTAAGTATCTTTTGTTTATGGTCTGCCTCCCCCACCAAAATGTTAGTCTCCTGGAGACAGGAGATTTGTTTTTCTTTCTACTACTTTAGCATCAGGAGGAGTAGGTAAATGTTCTCCTTTATTTGTTAAGTGAATGAATGGGAATTACTTTGGAGGAGGTGAAAGAAAAGAAGCTTGGTCCAGGCATGAGTCCAGGTTCCTAGTTGGATAACTGGTAATTTCTGAAGCTCTTTGTCAAGATAGGAACCATGGGGAAGAGAAAAAAAAAAAGTTTTGGATAACTGGTAATTTCTGAAGCTCTTTGTCAAGATAGGAACCATGGGGAAGAGAAAAAAAAAAAGTTGAGTGTATAGGGAGTAAAAGGTAAGATGGTCAGCATTTTTTTTAAAATACATTTTTTACATATTGAATCTGAAATAAATTTGAAAGCAAGTAAGTGTATGGAGGAGACAGAGGTGGAAAGTTGAAAGAGTTGTTGCCTGATACAGACTGTCTGCTCAACTTTGTGCAGCTGGGTCAGAGAGCAAGAGAATGGGAAAGGAAGTGATTTGAAAGACATCAGATAGGCATTTGACATGACAGGGGAACCAGGGAAGAAATGAACTTGGGCACAAAGATGGATTTCCAGGCAATGGTGAGTGCTTAGTTGGGACGGGATGCAACAAATTCGTGTTATGTTCAGTTGTCAGTTTTATGCTTTTTTCCTTCTTTTTCAGCTATGCAGAATAGATATGGTATAATTAACTTGCTAATATACTTTACCACTTAGGTTCACTAGTATGACTTTTTCTTTAAATGTAAAGCCTGTATGTGAGCGAAACTTTTTTTTTTTTTTTTTTGATTAGTGCTAAGACTTACTCTAATGTTAAATCTAGGCTTTGGTGGGGGAAATGCATACAAATACTGTGGACTGTATGAAGGGAAAAGAATCACCAAAGAGATAACATTTGTAAAGTTACGAACCTGGATTCCTGGAGGCAGGGAGAGAGGGTGTATTTCATTCCCTGGTGTGTGCTCAGGATACAGCCACATGTGTGGACCATATTAGGAAACTCAGGAAATGTTTCCAGAGGAACATCTTATAATTTGATCAGATATAATACAAACCTAAAATGAGAAGTGTGTTTTTTGACTGGCTCGAGCTGGCACATCTAAGCCCCACTGACATTTTGAAAAGAAAGAACAATAAAGAAGGAAAAGGAAGGAAAATAATTAAAAGGGGAAATAAGGATAAACTAGTTTTCAAAAGCAGAAGGATGAGGCAGTGAGAGACATTTCTGATCTTTTAAACCAAATTATTTTGTTTGTGTCAGATCATTTGAAAGTATCAAGAAGGGACAATGGAAAAGCCCTATGGTCTTAATGGAAGAGAGAGAGTGAAACAGAAATCCAGAAGCACACAGTGCCCTGTAATAATTAAGCTAAAGGACAACCCAATCTCTGAGTCTATATTCAATGATTATGTTACAGACTATACCATAGGTAAGATAGCTGCCCAGACCTCTAAACAGACCTCTTTGTTCATTTTCTTTTCGATTCATTTTTTTTCACAATTCATTAGTTATATATCACTTCTTTTTAAATTAATGCTTTAATATCTATCTCCTATACAAGAATGCAGTCTCCATAATGTTCATGGGCTGGCTTTTCTTTTTTATACTGAATTTATTATTACCTGAAATACAGTAACCATTAGATAACTGTTTGTTAAATGGATAAACTACCAAAAGGTTGTGTAGGCTGCCTTCAGCAATCTAACACCTCCCACAGATATTTCTTTTATTTTTTTTTTAAGATTTTATTTATTTATTTGACAGACAGACATCACAAGTAGGCAGAGAGGCAGGCAGAGAGAGGATAAAGCAGGCTCCCTGCTAAGCAGAGAGCCCGATGCGGGACTCAATTCCAGGACCCTGAGACCATGACCTGAGCCAAAGGCAGAAGCTTAACCCACTGAGCCACCCAGGCGCCCCCTCCCATAGATATTTCAAAATGATAGTATTATACTGATCAATACTTCTTGTGGGGTTGCTCAAGAATTAAGAAAGGTTCACTTAGGACTAACTTGCTTTGTTTTATTAAGTCAACTACAGTAAATTTAAAAAGATATTTAAAACATTTATTTTAATTTCCTTTCAAAAGTCAAGATACTTTTTTCTTAAATAGTTAAAGTATTTCTGGTTTAAAAGCTAAATACTTTTATCTGAAGTCATACTCTTTCTGAAGGCCAAAAGACTTTATCCTTATCTAATAGTAACAGTAGAGACGGTATTGTATAGTGAGTAAAAGTAAAGGCTTGTTAACCAGAAAACTGGTTTTGGAAACTCAGGTTAGCCACCCATTAGCTGTGTGACCCTGTGTAGGCAATGGTGCCAGGTGGTAATAGTACGACACAGGATTATTATAAATCTAAGATAATTCATATAAAGGACTTCAAATCATGCCTGGCGCATGTTAATCTCTTGGTAAATATATGTACTATCATTGTTTACTTTAAAATAAAACTTTGGGACGCCTGAGTAGCCTAATTGGTTAAGCATCCAACTCTCATTTTTGGTGCAGGTTGTGGTCTCAGAGTTGTGGGATGGAGCTTAGGGTCATGCTCTGCATTCAGCGAGGAGTCTGCTAACATTTTGCTCTCTCTCTGCCCCTCCCACTGTGTATGCGCAGGGGCATGCACTCTCTCTCTAAAATAGATAAATAAATCTTTTTAAAAAACAAAATAAAAATAAAAATAAAAATTCTATACACGAGATCTGTAAGTCTCTTCTCTAGTTCTTTACTTTTTTCTTTTTTTTTTAATTTTATTTTTTATAAACATATAATATATTTTTATCCCCAGGGGTACAGGTCTGTGAATCGCCATCTTCTCCAGTTCTTTTCTAATCAATGTGTTATTTATATCTGTACTCTCCACAGAAAATCATCCAAAAAAATGTCTTCTTCTGGATTGCTAATGAAAACACCATGATAATTTTTAAATCATGTATAAGTCCTTGTTTTGCAGCGCTTGGAAGTAGAGTGAAGTAAGACTTATATATGATTACCTTAAAAAATTGGCTGATACCCAGAGTCTACTGAGTTGAAACACATTTTGAAGGAACTGGATTTTCCTCATTCCCCTTGCAGTTTTTCTTTGGGAGTTTGATTTTTCCACAGTTGATTCGAAACCACAGAATGAGGCTGACTTTTAAGTGAATACATTTTAAAAATACACCTTGATTAAAGAGAAAGTGAAGGATTCTTATAAGAAAGAAAAGAAGCCTGTAACACTGATATTTGGCCAAATCTTGAGATGAGAACACAGGGATACCTTGGAAAGATAAAAGATGAGACAAAGTTTCTTTTCTTCAACAACCAGCATGAGTCCTTAGGTGGCTGGGGGAATCTGGTCCTTTCTGTGCTTCGTGGGAGGCAGTGTAGGCTGAATGAAAAGAAAAGGCAGATCACTTGGAATTTCATGCACAAATAAAGCTTAAGGCTGGAAGTTGGCTTCTCCTTTAGGACTCAATAAAGCAGAACAGAGGAAGTAATTCCTAGGTCTCTTGTGATATCTTCTATTATTGATGTCCTTTATAAGGCAAAATACCTGGCTTTATCTAGGTTATGACAAGCATTCAAGATAATAGTTTTTTTTTTTTAATTTACCTTCAATTTTATTGAACCAAGTTCTTCTAATGGAGTAGAATCTAAAACAGCAGTTCTTTACCATTAACAATTATTTTTAGTTGTTATATTGCAATGTTCCATCCATATGGAAATAATAAGCATTTAATCACTTGCACTATTAATAAACTAGTAGGGAAAGCAAACATAGTAAGTGTAAATGAAGCTCAAAATCATCTATATGCTTTTGTTTTTAATAGTGAAGGAGGGTGAGAGAGACAGCCTGGGCTGGCAGAGGCAGTGGGAGAGGGAAAGAATCTTAAGCAGTCTCCACACCCAGCATGGAGCTGATGTGGGGCTCAATCCCACGACCCTGAGATTAAGACCTGAGCTAAAATCAAGAGTTAGACTCAACAAATTGAGACACTCAGGCACCCCTCATGTGCTTCCTGATATTCAACTGTATTGAGCATTCAATTGTTTAGAGCAGAACTAGCTAAATAAATGTGTTAATTGGTTTTGTGTCGCTTGTACTTATTTCTAATGAGAGCAGGAATAAACAATAAAACAAAATTAAAAGGCAGCAGCACACTCTGGGAGAATAAACTCCTTCACCCGCAAGCTTAGCCTCAATTTCACATGTATCTGTTGAATTAAGGCTGAATTGGAGCACTTAGGTTTAAGTCCTTGTCTGTCATTAGAGAGGTGTGTTATATATATATATAATGAATATTACTCAGTCATGAAAAATAATGAGAGCTTGCCATCTGCAACAATGTGGATGGACTTGGAGGTATTATGCTCAGTGAAAGAAGTCAGACAGAGAAAGACAAATACTCTAAGATTTCACTCATATGTGGACTCTAAAAAAAAAAAAACAAATGAACAAACAAACAAAAAAGCAGAAACTGACACATAAATACAGAGAACAGAGTGGTGGTTGCCAGAGGGGAGGTGGTGGGGGATGGGAAAATGGGTGAAAGGGAGTGGGAGACACAGGTTTCCAGTTATAGAATGAATAAGGCATGGGGATGGCAGGTTCAACATCGATAAATTATCATTGTATTGTAACAGAGTTGTGTGGGGACAGACCTTACCTACACTTTTGATGAGCACAGCATAATGTACAGAGTTGTAGAATCATTATAATGTACCCCTGAAACTAATGTCACACTATGTGTTCACTATGCTTCAGTTAATAAAAGAAAAAGCTCAATATAATTCTGTTGTCTGAATTGTAGTTTTCTCACTGGTTTAAAAAAATAAATGGTGTCCCTAGTCTCTTTGAATTCTGCAATCCTATGGTCCTATGATAAGATGGAATTCAGACTCTGAAATAGGAATATATGCATGGGCAGAGAGCTATTCATAATAGTCGGTAGGAACTCTTTTTCTGCAGTCTTCAGTGGGACCTACCAAGCAGACTTACTCAACATGAGACATGATGCCTGAGAAATTCCTTGACTTCAGTTGGTGGCTCTTTTAAAAATTAAATATCATCCTTGCACCAGCAAACACAGTTCTCAGCTGAGGCCAAAAGCACATAGTATGTAGATGGACGTCACAGCTGGTGGCCATTGTCATAGGACTAATATTTCAGGGAACAACTCTGATTCACTTTATGTGAATTCTTGGGAGAGAAAGAGGACACCCTTGGCTTAGAGAAGAGTCCACAGCCATGGAATGGCAAAGGACAGGTACAATTAGAATTATAGAGCAATTTCAGTCTTATGTGATGCATGAAAAATGCCTGAAGCTATAGAGCTTTGCTTATGGAGCTGAAACTACGAAGCCCAAACAAGTAGGGGGTTATAAACACAATGGCGTCTTATTAGCAGTAAAACATTTTTCTAGGCATTCAAATGAAGCAGACAATCAGACCTGTTGCATAACTTTTAAATAACTAGTGACATAAACAAGCAGAGGACATGGTTTGGTGTCAGAGAACAAGATCGTTGACATAGTTTCCAGTTAATGTGTTCTATCAGAGGACACTTAGAGGTGTGGTCTTCTATGCCCCTCAGTGGATATAAATGTCCTTGTATAATCAGTCACAAAAAAAATTGGCCCACAATACCAAAACACACTCACCACCCTGACACCATGGGCTACTATAGCAGCTACTATGGAGACCTGGGCTGTGGCTGTGGCAGCTTCTGCAGATGGGGCTGTGGCTGGGGCTGGGGAGGCCAGAGATATGGCTGCTATTGTCCCTGTTACTGTGGAAGATACTGATCTGGCTTCTACTGAATACTTGAAAATTTACAGTTCATGGACGTCTTCTGTGAGGCTCTGATTAATCTAGAAAATGTTATTCCATAACCTTCTGCTTTGTTTATCTTGTCTTGGTAGTTAAATTGTTACTGGGATGACCTGGTTTCTGACAATAATGTGATGAAAACTTGATGAGCTAGATGTTGATGTTTCATTGGTAATGTTCTTTAGGAATTCCCCTTCTGTACAAGATGAAGCATCATGACACCCTAGCCAGACATTGCCTTTCTATATTGGATATTTAAAATAAACTTTTTCTGACATAGTAAATGTATTTTGAACTTCAACTTTATGAATTTATAAACAATAAATTTAATATAATTTAATAATTATAAACTTTATAAACAATAAATTTACTGTGATGCACTAACATAATTGCCATAAGCTATGGCAACATTTTCTTCTTATATCTAATTTAATAATTAGATTAATTGATTATTAATTTATCAGTGTCTAATATTAATTTATTAATAACAATATTTATTTATTAATAAATGTATTTGTTGATATTTATTGATTTATTTAATTTTTATTTATTTAATTTTATTATGTTTATTATTTATTTTATTATTTATATATCTTATTTTATTATTTATATATTATTATTTATTTATTATATAATTATTTATATATTATTTATTATTTGTTTAATTATTGTTTATTTAATATTTATTAATTTATTTATCAATGTGTTTTGTTTCATGATTATCTCTCCTCCTTCATGTTATCTTCCTTCTCATCATCAGCAGTATCTCCTTATTCTTCCCCACCAGAACATAAGAATTCTGTGTCTAAGGGTTAAAGAGTTTCTATGATGATAATCAAACCTCAGTTTCATTTTTGAAATTCATTTTCCCTTGGAAATTACCTTGCTAATTCCAAAAGAAAATAAGGAAAAATTTCAGTTTGCATGTAAATTATTTGAGAACACTTGAGAAAATAAACATAAAGGAAATATATCAACATATTAACAATAGGTAAGTCTAGAAGATGGGTGTATGATATTTGTTGTAATATTTCTTTGCTATAATATTTCTTCTTTGCTGTAATATTCTGGTTGTGTTTAGAATATTTCATAAAATAAAAGCAAAAACCATTTATCACGGCCTCAAATATACATTATCATTTAAATTAAATTTAGGAAAAGTAACCCAAGGGGGAAAAAAAATCTGAATAGTTCTATATCTTGTGTAGAAATTGAATTCGTTGTTAAAAAATCTTATCAAAAATGCCACCTTAGGGCCAGATGGTTTTACTGGTGAATTCTAAATACTTTCTGTTCCAAGAATAAGAAAAAAGAGAACACTTCTATACTTTTCTTAAAGTCAGCAATATTTTGAAATAAAAATATAGTATCATCAGGAGGGAGAATTACAGGCCAGTATTTCTTACTAACATATATGTAAAATTTTTAAGAACATATAAACAAATTTAATACAGCACTATATGAAATAGACAATACGTCATGGCCAAATGAGTATTATTTGAAGAGTGCGAGAAAAGTTTATCATTTGAAAATTATAAACGTAAGCCAATATATTAACAGAGTAAATGGAAAAATATGTCATACCATAGATTATTTTAAATTCCCAGCCTGTTAATTGCAACATCCTTGTTATATCTGAGTCTAGTGCCGATAATTTATTTTCTCTTCAGAGTGTGTTTTCCCTTGCCTTTTTTTTTTTAATATTTTTAAAAATTTTTTTAAAAGATTTTATTTATTTATTTGACAGAGATCACAAGTAGGCAGAGAGGCAGGAAGAGACAGAGAGAGGGGGAAACGGGCTCCCCGCTGAGCAGAGGACCTGACGCGGGGCTCTATCCCAGGACCCCGAGATCATGACCTGAGCCAAAGGCAGAGGCTTTAACCCACTGAGCCACCCAGGCGCCCCTCCCTTGCCTTTTGATGTGCCTTGTACTTTTTTGTTGTTGTTGAAAGTCAGTTGTGTTTTATTAGGTACTTGGAAAGGAAGCAATGAAGCCTTTCATTTATGTTAATGTGGTTGGGAGTGGGGCCCTGTTAAAAGTTTGTTGTAGCTGTAGGAGCCAGAGGTTTGCTTTTTGACCTCAGGCTTTCCTAAATACTTTTCTTCAAAAGAGTCTGTGTCTTGCAGCTCTTTCTGCTATAATCCACTCTTCTACTGCAGCACCATTGGCGTCATGGTAAAGTTTAGGCAAAGGAGTCCTTCTATAATTTTACAATTAAATTTCAGTCTCTTGTGGATTGTGTCTCAAGGCTGATATTCACAATGTTTCTTCAGTTGGTACGGCCCTTACTTTCTTTTTGGCTGTAGGGTAAGGCTCTCTGAATATTTAATGGAAATCCTGAGCCCTGAAGACTCTGGGTTTTTCTCCTCTTTTAGGTGAGACAGAGAGTCTGAAAAGGCCTGGAGTAGGATTCCCTTTTCCCAGGTGGGTCTTTTGTATTGGTGAGTTGGTCTCTGTTATGGAGAAGTTTCTGGATGCATTTTACATTGATTACTTTTTCCTTCTCCTGCCAGAGCCGTGATGGGATCTTTCTTAGGTCTTCATCATGAAAACCTAATGAAATTACTAGAAGTGAAGCCCAATAATGTAGCACTCCCCTTAACACCTTGGTCCCTTGGCCCCAGGAATTTCTCATTCTCACATGACCAGCAAGTTATCAAAATTATCGTCCAAGGTCTCCTTTCAGTCTATGGTGCTAGTGGTTTCTGTTCCAGGTAAGCAGATTGAGGCAGTAACTCTAGAATCACTCACTGTCTGTCTAGACTCAAGGTGGCAATTTACTTTGAACTTCAGTTACCTTGTGGGTCCAATGGAAGTCATTAATTTTCAGTGTTTTCACACTTGCTTTTTTTGTTACAAGGATGGGAGTGATGACGTCCAGTGCTTTTCGTGTTGCAACAGAAACCAGAAATAGGTAAAGGGCATCTAAAACACAAAACAAAGATAAAACTTGTAATTAATATGCTACTTCTTGGTTAAATAATAAATGCTTTCTTCCTGAGCTTGGGAAGACATAGACTTCTTCTTCCACCACTTCTGTTCATTATTGTACTATGGTTCCTAATGGCTACCAATAGGCAAAAATAATAATGATAGAGGTAGTGATAATAATGGTAATAATTAATAATTGGAAAATTATCTGTTTAATTTATCATACATTTACTGTTTGCTCAGTATATTTAATTTATAAAAATCATTGCATTGTTACTTGTGAAGAATTAGAAAACAAATTTAAAAATTAATACAGTTTACAGCAGCATCAAAACATTTAATACATAGTGGGGAGAAAAGGATTAATGGGAAATCTCTCACATCTTCCTCTCCTAAGAGGTACCCATGGCATGAACTCTAGTGACTAATGGAGTTTACTGGCTGAAAATGAAAATGAATGAAGGAAGGTTTGGGGAGGATTATTCTGTCCAACAGTTGACTGTTCTAGGAATGCTTTTAGCAGTATATATCTGGTTTATCTAGGTAGTTCATTATGAATAAACTCTGAATGTACTACTGTTCTGTTAAAGATTGGAAGTTAGTTATGTAGCCAGATGAAGGCTACGTGTGTAGCAATGTTGAGGTCTGACATATCCTAAATCTTGTTTAGCCTGTGTTAACTGAATATTTATCCCATTAGTTTTCTTAATTTGGAAAGAAAAATAGGTGTGTTGTGGAAAAGAGCATTCTGAAAATTGTATCAGTAGATTTTTGTTTTGTTTTGTTTTGTTTTTGTTTTTGTTTTTTAGGAGTTTTACTACTATTTTTATCCTTTGTTCTTCATTAGTAAGGCTGACTTTGAGTCAAACTTGTATATCATGGATAATCTGACAATTCAAACCTTTGTGATTGCACATACATTAATAAATCTAACAAAAATGTCCAATTCCTAGTAACCTATGAAACATTACCTAGCGATTAAAGAAGGTTTAAAAATATAAGGAACAATATATCACAATTTTTCCACAATTGTGAAGAATCCTCATTATTGACAGTTCTGCCAAATTTGATTTATAGATTCAGTACAATTATAACAAAATATCTAAGCAGAAATTCTGTAGACATTAAAAGGTGATTCTAAAATTTATATAGATGTATAGAATGCCTGAAATAACCAAGAAAATTCTTGAGAAAGGAAAATGTTAGAAACTCTTAAACTTCTGTTCTTGAAAAGGCACCATAAAAAATTGAAAAGATCTTTCATAGACTGGGAAAAAATATTTGATGTGCATTTATGTGGCTTTGGCATACATTAGGTACCTAGAAATTTTAAATATTTTAAATTGAAATATTAAATTTAAAAAAATTTAATATTTTTGAATTTTTAAAAAAGCTGATAATATTTTTTTAATTTTGGGAAGTCTTGAGAAATCATTTCACAAAAGATATCCCAATGTCTAATTGGCACACTAAAGATTGTGGTCACTAATTCTGACATGTGGGTGTGTGTGTGGAGCGGACCCTCTTCACACCCATAAGCAATTCTCCAACACCGGCCCGATACTTTACAGTGTAACTCGATTCTGACACCATCTATATGGACCTAATGTTATATCCCACCTATTAAGGGATCGGTCCCAAAAGGCTGCTTTCTAGCACTTCAGACACCCATCATAAGTCCAGGTTAACATCTGTACTTCTGACGGAGCAGCTATAGATTGGAGGCTCCAATGACTACCTCCTGTGTTCAATTAATTTGCTAGAGCATCTCACAGAACTCAGAGAAACATTTTACTTACTAGATCATCAGGTTATTATTAAAGGATATAACTCAGGAAGTCAGATAAGAAGAGAAGTATAGGGCAAGGTTGGGGAAAGGGAGCTTGACTCTCCCCAAATCTCCATGTTTACCAACAGGAAATGCTCCAACATCTGTGCTTTTTGATTTTTATGTAAGCTTCATTACATAGTTTTGATTGATTAGATCATTGCCCCTTGACAATTGAATCAACCTTCTGCTTCTCTCCCCTCCCTGGAGGTGGAACAAAAGGACTGAAAGTTCCAACCCTCCAATCTAGGATTGGATTCCCCAGTAATCAGACCCTTAGGGTGCCTAGGGGCATCCCGAAAGTCACCTCATTAACATAAAAAAGATATATTTTCTCTTTCTCACCAGTTAGGAAATTCTAAGGGTTTGAAAGCTCTGTGCTAGAAATGTATATTTCTTATTACAAATTACACACACATAAAAAGGTGTGCAACATTGTTAGTTTTTAGATAAATATACTTTAAAACCAGAATGAGAGATAGCACTATGTACACATCAGAAAGGCAAAAAATTGAAGGGTCTTTTTATATAGGTAGGAATCCAAAGCAAGGAGAACTTTTACACATTACCATGGAGAACATGAATTAGCACAAGCACTTTAGGAAACTGGCTGTATCTATTAAAGCTGAAATCACATGTATTTATTCATTTTTTATATTTTTATTTTTAGTATCTTAAATTTACCATAAAAACAATTTTAAAATGCACAATTTTCCCTTCTTAACAAACTCTCATAAAACATAAAAACCCCAAACATCATACTTGACACTTACAATTCAAAATCCAATTAGAAGAGTATTAAATATTTACAAAATTCTATCTTTTAAAAATATGAAGTTACTTGCAGTTTTATAGAATTGACATAAAAGTGGCTTAAAAATGGGAGAATTTTCCTTCATTCCTAAAAAGAAAATATGTTGGCTAGAAGCTATGGAGATTCTTGAGTATATGAGGTCTTAAATTTCAGTACGGAAACCTTCTTCTTTTTGTGGGTATAGGAGCTCATGCATAGGAGGGTCTTGTAACACTATCAGGTACCAGCTCCCCTCCAGGCATTAACAGTGTAACAACGATGACTTTGGCCTCTACAAGTCCAGTCTGTGTTTCTGCCAGTGTTGCCTAAAGATACTCACTTTCATTAAGAACTTCTGAATTTTTCAGTAATTAAACCTCTTCAACAGTTACATGTAAAAGAATGAAACTAGACAGCTTTCTAACATGAAAATCAACTCAAAATGGATTAAAGGCTTAAGTGTAAGGACCTGAAACCATAAAATCCTTGATTTTTCTGACATTGGTCCTGGCAACAGTTTTCTAGATAGGTCTCAAATAATGTGATAAATGTCTATTTTCTCACCTCTCTTTATATTTTTTACACAAAAGATCCTGTAAATCCTGTATTGCACTTTTTCTTCTCACTTAACAATGTTTCCTGGAAATCGTTCTGTATCAGTTTCAAGATACGTTCTTTCTTTAAAGTTTTTAATGTTTCGAGTTGTGTAATACTCCATTTTGTGGACAGAATCAGTCATCCTCTCTCGTGGACAGCTGGGTTTCATCATTACTTGTAATTACACACAACAGTGTAGTGAATAACCTTGTACACACTATGTTTGTATTGCTGGAGGTCTATCTTCAGGGTAAATTGCTGCAGAGGAATTGCGGAGTCACAGATTTATGCATTTGTAGTCATTGCCAATTTCTTCTATATACTAGTTTTCTATTGCTGCTGTAATAAATTACTACAATCTTGGTGGCTAAAACAATCCGTATTCATTATCTTAGAGTTCTAGAAGCTAGCCAGCCAGCACAGACTTGGTAGGGCTGCGTTCCTTTCTGTGGGCTGTCCAGGAGAATAGATCCCCTTGGCTTTTCCAGCTTATATAGATTGCCTGCATTTTGTGGCGCAAGTCCCCTTCCTCCGTCTTTAAAACCCACAACAGAGCTTGGAGCTTTCCTCATGCTGCTCTCCCTCTGGTTCTCTACATCAAGGAAAGGTTCTGTTTTTTGGAACTAATGTGATAAGATTGTACTCACCTGGATAACAAGGGTAATCTTGTCTCACATTCCATAATCGTAATAATGGCTGCATAATCTCTTTGGCTGCATAAAGTAATGTTTTATAGATTATGGGACTAGAATATGGACATTTGGGCGGTGGCATTATTCTCCCTACCACATACTTCACCTAGATTTTAGAAATTTTCATTATCATAAGCAATGTACAAGAATGACTATTTCTCCATAGTCTCACCAAAAGAATGCATTGTCATATATTTTACATTTTTACTGATCTAAGAAATGATAAATAGCATAACATTTTTTTTTGCTCAACTGCATTAGCTAATATCTCCAGAATAGGATTTAATAGTGAATACTAAGGGCATCTTTGCCTTTTTCCTGATTTCGGTGAAATGCCGCTCAGATTCCACATTTAACGAAAATGCTGACTTTAAGACAATCTTATTAGGTTGAGAAATCATCCATCAATTCCTATTTTCTTAAGTACTTTTATTACAAATGAGTGTTGAAATTTGTCAGAAGTTAATCAGCATTTATGGAAATAGTAATGTGATTTTTCTTGAATTTGTTAACATGATGCATTATATTAACAAGTGTCCTTATATTGAGATCAGTTATATACTTAAATGCCACCTCCTCACGATGCATTATTTTTTTATTATGGTTTTAGATTTGATGGGCTAATATCTTACTTAGCATTATTGCATACATCCTCGGGCTATACTTTTCTTTTGTGTGTGTGTGCTCTCTTTATTGAGTTTGGGTGTTTTTTGTTTTGCTTTAGGATTGATTTTATTTATTTATTTGTCAGAGAAATAGAGATAGAGACAGAGCCCAAGCAGGGGGAGCAGCAGAGGGAGAGGGAGAAGCAGGCTCCCTGCTGAGCAATGAGTCTGGTGTGGGACTCCATCCCAGGACCCTGGGATCATAACCTGAGCCGAAGGCAGGAGCTTAACGGACTGAGCCACCCAGGCATCCCTCTCTCTGCATTCCTTTAAACACTTCCTTGAAGTTTGACTTCATCTACTAATTTTTTTTCAGTTTTTATTTAAATTCCAGTTAGTTAACATACCGTGTTATTTTAGTTTCAGGTGTATAATTAGTAATTAGTAAACTAATTAGTAAATTAGTAAGCTAATTAGTATATTAGTTTCAGATAAATAATTTAGTGACTCCACACTTCCGTACATCACCTGTGCTCATTACAACAGGTACACTCCTTAATCACCATCACTTACTTCTCTCACCCCCTTACCCACCTTTCTGGTAACCATCAGTTTGTTTTCTATAGCTAAGAATCTGTTTCTTGGTTTGCCTCTCTCTCTTTTTTCCTCTTTGCTTATTTGTTTCTTAAATTTCACATAAGAGTGAAATTATATAGTATTTGTATTTTTCTGACTGACTTAATTTGCTTAGTATAATTTTTGTTTTTAAAAACAGTATTTTCCCTTAGGGAGAAGATTTTCTCTTTCTTGAGGGATTTTTGTTGTTCAGTCTTTGGCACTCTACTTCTCTGTTGATTTTTGTTTGTTTGTTTGTTTTGTTTTGTTTTGTTTTAGGGAGAGAGAGAGAGTGGGGTGAAGGGCAGAGGGAGAAGCAGACTCTCCACTGAGCAGGGAGCCCTATGTGGAGCTCCATCCTGGGACTCCAGGATCGTGACCTGAGCCAGAGACAGACCTCAGGACGTGTGGACGGCTGTGCTTGAAGGCTCTGCTAACTCCTCTGTTTTAAGCCTTGGATGAATAAAACACTGAGCAAGCTGACTAACTGTCATTGTGTCCTGTGGGTCTTTGATAAGACCTTGGCAGACCCTGATGGTAGGATAGGGTGAGGGCAGGTCAGCAGCTGTGGTCCAGAAGACTCCTGTGGAGGGAGCCTCACATTCTCTTCCCCAAGGCAGCCTCACCTATCCTTCATGAAGCTACTCCAGCACCTCTGAGCTCAGGAAGGCCTTCCTTTAGGAAGGCCTAAACTGCACCAGGAAAGCCAAAGTGACCCTGTCACTACTCGGGAATTGTCAGTGGCTCCCCACTACCCTCAGTATAAACTTAAAAGACCCCTGGCATGGCCCTTTAGGACCTGGGCCCTCCCCAACCCCATTCCTCACCTCTTTTGATACAAATTCCCATACCTTGTTCTTCACATTTCCTTCCTTTGCATCAGTTGGATCATCAGGAACGTTCCTCTCCCATCTGTAAAAAAAAAACAAGACAAAACAAACAAATAAACAAACAAACCCTCTTAACCAACTGAGCCAACCAGGCTCCCCAAGTTGTTTTGTTCTTACAAAGAATTAGGGGAAAAAATCCAAGAAATACATCCACTGGAAGTGGATGCTTCTTCTGCTACTTCTTTTTCTAATTTGAACTTTATAGAGCCTTCATCTTGTAGTTATGTTGAAAGGATAACATTTGTGTGGTTTTGTAATTTTCTTTTAGTAGGTCTGTATATTTGTCAGGAGGTGTATTGAGAGACTCAGACCTGTGGAGCTGCCACTTCACCTACCCAGGAAATCTAAGATGCCAATGATAAACAGAAACAACATTTCTGCAATTATCTCTTAATTTCAATGTATTTCACTTAATAGAGCAGAAGACTATTAACAAGTTGAAGTATACCTTTTGGTGTTGAGGGGTATTGATCACCAAGGAAAGGAAAACCCATAAGATTAAAAAAAGCAGAGGTTGTACAGAATTTGTTTTCTGTGGATCTGCTCATTTCATAATTTATTCACTCAACTACCAATATATTACCTACTCTCTTCCATCCACAAAAGTTATAAAATGTGATTACAATAAACTTTCTTGCCCTGAAGGGGTAGATAGTATAACGGAAAAGACAGTGAACAAATTAATTAGTATACTAAAATCTGATGAAATGCAAAGACAGAGTTTTGTTTAGGGCATTGGGCATCACACTGACGCATCTTTTAAATCAGAAAGAGTTAGAAATAACTCGTGACGTCTTTGAAGTGTTCTTGAAGAAGGTTACACTTGACTTAACGTTTTGAAGGATTAGTTGGGATAAAGCAGGTGAAGACGTACAAAGGAGAACTCCAGAATGAAGGATCAGCTCCTGTAGTCTCCAAAGTGTGTAGTAGAATGACGTCTTTGTTACATATGACATAAAGGAAAATAGTAAATTGTGAGTGAATGAGATGGAGAAAAATAAGTTTGGTGATAAAAAACCTTGTTTGTGAATTTAAGAATTTAATCTTTTCTTTAGTGACTTAAAGCTATAATGGCTGACAAATGAAATGATTAGATTTGTTTTTTTGGAACATTCATTTGGATGCAGTATGAAGAACAGATCAGATGAGGGTCCTTTCTTGGGGCAGTGTGACCATGGGGGAGGCTCTTCTATGAATCCAGGAGAAAGTGATAGAGGACTAAATTAAATAATTATAAGCAATATGAGTACTTACAAGTAATATTATAAGGGAAAAAAAATATGTAGTTCATTTGGTGACCAACCAAGCACATTGCATGTTCCTGAGGGTGCTAGTCATTCCTTTCTCTAGAAGAATCTGGGATCTTTCCATTGGATCAGGATTTCACCCACCAGTGTTTAGTCACTAATATCTGTTGTGATCTCATGTAACCTGCATTTTAAAATATTTTAAATAAACATATTTAACCGGCATTGGGAGTGGGGCTTAAACAATTCATTTCTGTACATTTCTAATCAGTTAATGGGATTTCAATCAGAATGTTACTCTTCTTTCTTCTGAATTGGTGTTTTGATTCAACCATGTTTTGATTCAGTAATGGAGTTGATCCAACAGAGCTTCACCGCTTGTCACAATGCATTGGGTAATGTTGGAGGTCTTGAGGACATGGGAGGACAGGGTGCACAAAACCTGTACGTGCTTTCATATATCCTACCTTTCATTTGTTTTCAGTGTTTTTTTTACATGATTTCATTTGTAAAAAATCATACTGTGAACTTCACCTTTTATGACTTAAAAGAAAATAAATTGCAGACTTTATTTCAATAACGTGGTTTGTACTCTGAGACTTATTATGGGACCATAAATCTATGGTGAGCAAAGAAAGTATTTTTAAACATTGAGCTGATATAAAATAAAATGTATAATAATATGTAAGTAACAAAAAATACTATTTAAAAAAAACCTGTACCAAACACTGAATTTTGAGACTTCTAATGTTCTTTATATATAATCAGGTCAGTTTTATTTCTTAAAATAAACATGTAAAAATAAAATGTATAAAATATATAAAAATACATACATACATATGTGTGTGTGTGTATATATATATATACCTCTATATGCAAGTATATTCTGTTTCCTTGACAAGTTTATTTACTTAATTGGGCTTTCTATTTCTCACCTGTAGAATGAGGGTCTTGCTTTTCAAAATGTATTGTTTCTCAAAGTAAGTGTGAATTAAAAATACTGGGAGTGTGTGACCAATTTAGTTTCTTGGGGTAAGTTCTTAGATAATTTGTTTTTAATAGGTTTGTTATAGGTCCCCAGCCTTTTCATTACTCAAAACTTTCCCTGGAGAACCACGGCTCTAGATGGTACCCAACTGTGTTACAGCAATATTTGATGGCCATTTCTACCTGTCTTTCCAGAGAACAATGTTTTCATGGTAGCTTTCAGACACTTTGTACTCTCCAGGCCACACCATTTGGAAATTAGTACAAGAATTCTGTAACTTGGAAGATCTTCTGATCTGGGCAAGATCTGACATGACAATCACATCAAAAGATGAAATAATAAACTTAAATTATACCATGTTCCTCTGGATAGTTCATGCTGCGTTTATATCAAACAAATTCTTAATAATGATGGCAATGGTACTGTTTGGTTTATATGACATGGTTTATTGTTTAGCTGCCTTTTCCTACATGATGGTCATTTGATAACCTTCTTAGAGGCATCTGCCTGATATTTAATTTTCACATATTCACTCTTGCTGGGACATTGGGTTCCAGGAAACTTGTAAATCATTTAGTCTTAAAAATTTTAGTTTATAGGATTGAAAATAAAACTGACAAAAATTTTATCATTCATCAAACAGATTTCATGTTACTGCTGGTTATTTTCTTTTAAGTCAAGGATAAGAAAATTCCTTAAATTAAAAAAAAAAAAAAGCACTCTTTCTAAAACTTCAGTTGTTGAAGAATGTAGGCTGTTTTTAATTTTGTTTTTGTTTTTAAATTACAGGCATACCTCAGACACACTGTGGTTTGGTTCCAGACCACCACAATAAAGCAAATATGGCAACAAAGTAGGCAAATGAATTTTTTGGTTTTCTAGTACATGTAAAAGTTATGTTTACATAATACAATTAAGTGTAAAATTGCATTATATCTAAAAAAAACGCCTTCACAAAAAAAAACCTTTTTTGCTCAAAAAATATTAACCATCATCTGAGCTTTCAATGAGTCATAATCACTGATCACAGATTGCCATAACAAATACAATAATAATGAAACAAATTTGAAATATTTCAAGGATTATGACACAGAGACATGAAGTGAGCAAATGCTGTTGGTGAAAAAAAAAAAGCTTCTAATGGACTTGTTTGATATAGGGTTGCCACATACCTTCAATTTGCAAAAAAATACAATATCTGCAAAAGTTCAAAAAAGTGAAGCACAATAAAATGAGTTGTGTTTGTAATAATGAAGTGTGCAAAATTGTTGTGAGATAAAATTGATACTTTTTTACTGAGACAATTAATTTGGATCTAAAATGAGCCATCTCATGTTTATTTGCTGGAATGGAGAAATACGGAACAGACTTGTTAGTGCCCATCATACATAGTGGTTGTGGATTGGCGGTATTTACAAATAGTGTCTCTCTCATTGTACATGCTTTGAGGTCAGGCTCTCTTTGTTTCTCTTCTATTGATACATTGCCCAACACAGACAGATGCTCAGTGAATATTTGTTAAAAGAAAAAATGTCATTAATATAATAGAATTTTGTAACCCAAAGAGGTTATTGATTAGGACTGATTAGGACTTCCAAGGACAGAATTAAAGTATTAGCTAAAAATTGGACAAGGCATTAACAGTTGATTTCCAAATCCTCTTTAGAAACCAAATTATATTTTAACTATTATATTTTGATTTTTAAAAGTTAATGTTTGATGCATTCCTTCCAAGTAAAGTAGGAGTGAAGTGACATGAATCACACAATAAATTCTCATTTATTTGTTTATATAACTTAAAGAAAATCTCCTAGTCTCTCAAAAATGATCATGAAGGTGCATAATTCTATTTCCAAATGCAAATGAAGAAAATGAAAACATGAAGAATGAAGAAAATAACATTTTCCTGCCCAAACTCAGCAAGTTGTACATAGGACCAGAGGAAGCTATGTACATGAAAGTGTTTTCAAATTGCTAATTTCATGTAAATAAATTATTTTGCAAGTCTTTTTGGTGTATCTTATTCAGAAAAAATACATAGCTGTTAAAAACAACAACAACAACAACAACAAAATCCAAACTTGTACTTAGTATATCTTCCAAATGAAATTTTGTTACCTTTAACAATGCAAATTCTGATCTTTCTATTTCCTAGTAGGTCAAAGAGATTGGCTCTCTATCACACATGCATTTCACCTTGGGTCAATCCTGTGTCTGAGAGTTCCTGCAGGAAGTGATATAATTGGTATTTTTTTAGGACATTTCACATTAGAGGCTCAAAAGGTCTAAGTTGCTTGAGGACTTGTTCACGGATCTCTTAGATATATGGAGCTTTATAATACTGACACCTCTTTCATTTGATGAATAATGAATATTTATTTCATTTATGAAATAATCGGTGCATAATTTAAATTCACAGTTAGTGGTTTGAATGTAAAAATATTTCCTGTTGACCCACTGACAATGTTGTTTTCTGTTATCTTTTTAGTGCTTATGATTAATATCCATTAAATAACTTAGCTTCTTATCTTGTAGATGCTTTTATTATAAATGAATCTTGGAGATGTGATCCTATCTGGACACAACTAACAGAGGAAGTCTAACTATTCTTACTGACGTTGGATCTTTCTCCTTTATATATATATTTTTTTCGGCTCAAATAAATCCAACAGGTTCTAGACAAGTAGCACATAATGGCAAATGGACATAGCATTTCTATTATATTTTCCTAAAGAATGAAAACAAGAGTCCTGTGTCGGTGAGAGTTTTTTATGATTTTTCTTTGCTGATGATTTTGGAAATTCAAGATCAAGTGCCAAAAGAAAAAGATATGCTGGATTTTCATGGCTCTGACCAGTCAGATTCAATACCAAATTCACTGACAGTGGTTTGGGAATTATTTTTTGAGTGTATTGTGAAAAAAAAAATCCCACAATTTATATTACAAAAAGAATAGAAAACTGATGACAGCCAAACTTTTAAGCAATTCAATTTTTTGTAAGAAAAGAATAAGTTGTTCAAGATCTTAATGGAATAGAAAAGTGACATATTTGACATATTAGAACTAGAAAAGTGACATATTTGGGGATTTTGAACAGGGATCACCAACATTTTTTCAGCCTCACTGCAAAATTAGCTATAATTTCCCATGATACTGACATCATTCAGTAAAGAATGTCTCCATCATTTCGAACAGAGATGAGATGCTATGATATCTGGCTAGAGGAGTTTATGGATGGCCGTCATTGTACGTGTACTCTTTAGAGATACGATGATCATCATTAACACAGCCCGGGCATAATTTATTGGAATCTGTGTAAACTGTCCTGAAGTAGAAAACAAAGAAATTAATGAGTCTGTTTTTCATGTCATTGCAGCCATGGAATGAAGATTATGCAAGTCTGTTTTTATTGCCACACCCTTTTTGGAGATATATAAGAGTCCCAGGGCAGATGGCAACATTCACAGTTGGGAAACACACGTCCATATCGAACAAAATCCCCAGCTCCTGACATTATGAGCTACTACTATGGCAACTACTACGGTGGCCTGGGCTGTAGATGTGGAAGCCTGGGCTATGGCTATGGCCTAGGATATGGCTGTGGTTACGGTGGCTTCAGAGGCTTAGGGTGGGGCTGGGGAGGCCACAGATATGGCTGCTGCCGCCCATCATGCTATGGAGGTTATGGATTTTCTGGCTTTTATTGAAAATGAAAAAGACTGGTGCTTTGGGACTTCAGAATTCTAATACCACCCTACAGCTAATTCTTTCAAGTCTGTCTCTGTCCAATGAAATTCAGATGCTGCTCTGACCATCCAGCTCTATGTACAGTGAAAAGGACCAGAACTCACACTGAAGCCCTGAAACTGACCACCACCACCACCTCATTCCATGAAATCATTGGGAATTTTACAGATTGTCGCCTGTGGCATTTCTGTGGCCAATTTTCAATAAAGCTATATCCTTTTACTTGATCTAGTGTCAATGTTTGCTAATTTTTAAAGTTACCACATGGACCGATTATTGTGCTTTAGGATTATTACTCTTTCAGGGATCACCTCTCCAGAGAACTTTGTGTTATATTTTTATTAAAAGAATAGTCTCTTCTTTTGACCTCAGCTTTAAAAGTTAGATTTTTCTCTGGTTTCTTTAAACATTTCTACCTTTTTCCAACAAAAAATCATCCTATAGGAAGCAAATGCATTTTTTTCTTCTTAGTGATTTTTGGAAGCTGGGTATTTCTTTACAGGGCCAACCAGAAAGCTTTTAATTACCAGACAGGGAAGGATAACAAGGGAAGTTGAAGTAATTTGGGGTTTGGCAAGAAAGAAGAACACAGATTTGAAAGAGATTGTCCTAGACGGTTTACCATATACTACTGTGTTTTTTGTTTTTTTGTTTTTTTTTTCCTTTCTCTTAAGCTGCAGCAGAAGAACAATGAGAGAGACTGCTGGTCTTTATTTCCCTAGAGATTTATATGTAGTTCACTGAAGGATGTTTGAACTAAAGAAAAACCAAAGACGAAAGGAAGAGCCTTTGGAAGGGATTTGAGGCTAAGCTGCTCTGAACCTGGCATGAACAGGGTTCTAGAACTGTGCCTTGCACAAAACATGAGTTCAATAAACATTTATTGCATAAATAGAATTAATTATGAGAACCTATGGTGTGTCAGATATTTTGCAAGGTGTTTTATATATAGATATATATATATCTTATATATATATATATATATATATATATATATGTATGTATATAATCATTTAATTTTCTTAATACTCCAAAACACAGGAATTAAAGTATAAAAAAGCTTTTTAAGTTTTCAAACAACTCTAAGAGGTAGTTACAAGAGTGGAAAAATAGAGAATTTGGAGACAAACAGGCTGGCATTGTGCTCTCTTTTCCCTACTAATTGTATGACATAAGACAAGTTGCTTAACTTCATTAATACACTTTTAATCAATTAAATCTGACCATAATTTTTACTTTCAAGAACTGTTGCAAAATAAACCTACCCTTCACTACATGCATATGTATGCAAACAAAAACTATGTATCATGGTGTATAGAACAGTAGGTAATTGTGTTAATTTCCTAGGGTTGTTGTAACAAGATGTCACCAACCGGGTATCTTAAAATAAGAGAAATTTATTATCTCACAGTTCTGGAAGCTAGAATTCCAAGCTCAAAGTGTTTGCAAGGCTGTACTCCCTCTCTACAAGGCTGTAATCCTCCCTGGCCTCTTCCTAGCTTCTGGTGGTATGCTGGCAATCTGGCATTCCTTGGTTTGTGGCCCCAGAAGTAACAACTCCAATCTCTGCAGTCATTATTACACTGCAGGCTCCCTGTGTGTGGCTACGTCTCCCTCCCTTTATGACTCTCTGTCTCTGTGTCCAAATTTCCACTTCTTATATGGACACCAGCAAAACTGAATAATCATATTGACGTAGGGACCACCCTAATGAATGTATCTTGACTTCATCTCAACTTGCTTCAACTGCAAAGACCCGATTTCACATCCACAGGTATGGGGTGGGCAGGTGAGGTCTTCAATATATCTTTTGTGGGGGCATAGGTCAACCCGTAACAGTGACCAATATTTTATGCTTAATATTACTTTATTTAGATTATATAAGTCAGCAGAGGATAGACTAGGAGCAGTGATTCAACCATTAGAGTTTTGGATTTAGTCTTAAAATTCTTTTCATAATTCTAAGTATTTCTTTCTGTAACTGAGAGATTCGAGGAGAAAAGATGATGACTGGTTTAGAATGGATTGTGTTTCAGCTGACAATTAGAAGGTCATTTATAACTGCCCATTAGAGAGCTTGTGGTTTTAATTTATATCCTCTCATAAATATGTACAGCCAAGCAACCTCATAAACAAAAGCAGAGACATTAGCCCAAGGCAGCTCATAATTGATTTCAGAGAACTGGTTTGTGATTTTTTACTATCTGCTCAAATTAACTATGCAAATCAAGATCTTTCCTTAAATTTGCATTGTCAAGAGATGTCACCTTTATAGATGATGCATACTTTCCTCCACGTCTTTCAGCTCACCTCTTAGACAAACCTAGTCACCCCCAAAGCCTACTTCAGGCTTTTTTCAATTGTCTATTCTTGGAAATAACAACATAAATATTATGTCCCACCAAAATTATACTTCCCTCATTTCTAGAATTTCTCCACTTATTCTTTCATTGTTCAATAGGAGATAATTGGGTAAAGCCATGTCTTGGGCCTTGGAGCAATATCTTTTACTGCTCTCTTACATAAATCCCATTACAAGATTTGTAAAATTGAAAAACTGGAAGAACTAATTAACTAACAATGCTTCTTTTTAGTTGTAATAGCCTATGATCCTTTAGAAGAATCCAGGTAATTTAAAATATAAGTTAGTCTTTTCAGGGTTTGGGGTGAAGCAGGGGAGCTGGTAAGCCTTCTGGGATAATAGCTTTTTTTTCCATATCCTGAGCAACTCTATTGTTCCAACAAATTCCTGATGGGCATATGTTTGGCTAATTGAAGAATTATTTCAGAACCAGCCTGCCCTAATACTTGATTAAAGCAATCTCCTACATCCACTTCCCATGAACAAGGCCCTTGGTGCCCTTAATTGTTAATATTTCCAACAATTTTGTCGGTCTAACAATTACAAGCACTCCCTCCACAGATTTTTTTTTTTTTTTTTACATTAAGCTCTTAGATTTTCTTAATGTTAATAAAACTAGATCTTAAGAACTTTAGGGAAGAACAAAACTTTCTAATTCTTTTATTGTTTGCCTAAGAAAGTTAGAGGCAAAGGGATAAACACTGTTGCAAATGTTCCAGCTATTAAGAACATTTGATTTTGTCTAATAAATGTTAATGTATGTATTCATTCATAGATCATTAATTTTGCAAACTTATTTTTAAGCCATTTACTATTATTTTTTTACTTAAGATGTATTGGTTTGCATGCTGTTATTTATTTATTCATTTATTTTTTTTACATTTGGAAAAATTTAAGATGATATAAAAATTACGCCTTAAAACCGGTGGCTGACTATAAAAGGAAATTAGGAGACTGATACATTTTCACCACTTTTATAAAAAAGGGTCATGGTTTTTTATCATTTTCCTGAGTAAATTCTGTGCTTTTTATTTAATGATAAAAGAAAAGTGATGTGGATAACAGGTGATATTTAAGAAGAACTTTAGAAAGATAATATAATTAATGGTTGGAAAGTATTGTTATTTTATAAGAGAACTACTTGGTGTTATGAAACCTGTTTTTAAAACTGAAATGTAGAAAAGGAGTACTTTGAAGATAGAAATATCGTTTCATCATAGCCACAGATTTGTTTTGAAAAAATGCAAGCTAAACAAAAAGAGAATGAACAGAGTGCTTTACAAGCAAGTTCAGACCTTCTCTCAAATATGAAAGGAATAGTTTTATAAACTTGTCTGTGCAGTTTTTACCAGAAGAAGAATTTAATGTATCTTCAAGGATTCTTAGTCCCACTCTTACTTTTTTTTCATGTTTTATTTATATTTGAGAAAGAGAGAGAGCACAGGTAAGCAGAAGGGCAGGCAGAGGGGCAGGAGAAGCAGGCTCCCAAGTGAGCAGAGAGCCTGATGCAGGGGTCAATTCCAGGACCCTGGGATCATGACTTAAGCTGAAGGCAGATGCGTAACTGACTGAGCGACCCAGGTGTCCCTTAATCTCACTCTTAAAGGGATATGGAAGTTCCCACATAGATGGTTGCAATGCAGGCTGCCCTGTCCACCCAGTGAAATCCTTCACTCCCGACACCATGAGCAACAACAGAAACCCTTAAATAGAAGCCTGGGCTGTGAGTTTGGATGTGGATGGGGTGGTTTCCATGGTCTATAGATGTGGCTCTGGGTATGGGTATGGAGGTATCACCCATTTAGTAGTTGGTTCTCTGGCTTCTACTGAATTACTATCTTGATTAACTGATGACTGCGTACAAGAAGCAGACTTGACAAAGTAGATTGCAGATTGAAAATTCACTATTAGCTTAATAGGTCCAAATACTCAACAGCTACATCTCCAAAACAGCTTAGTCTATAGTTGTACTTATGTCTTCAAACAACCTTTACTTGTTCTTCAAAGCTGAGGAAAAATAGACTCACACTTAATCATCAAGGTTTGGTGTTAAAGAGGCTTGAGATTTGAGTTTTGGCTCCACTACTCCCTAACTCTTGTAAGCTCGAATGAGTTAATCTCTAGATGCTTTCATCTCCCCTCAGCAAATTGTGTGGAGTGCCCTTCTCATGTGGTTTTGATAGTTAACTGGAGTTGATTCCTCATCATAGAATTGGGATGTTCAAATATTATTTACTTATTTATTTTAATTAATTGTGTAATTAATTAAAAATTGTGATGTTTATACAACTTCGGAATGAATGATGATTGTAAGTTTCATTTCTTTAATGACCTTTGATTTAAAAAAAATGAAAACAAAAGCAAACATGGATTTTGCCTCCATGCACTTATTTCAATCAATTATTTTCTTATTTTATTCCTGATAAAATGAGCTACTAAGAGCAATTATTGTGGTCTCTTGGGCTATGGCTGTGGACATGCCAGTTTAGAGACCGAGGTCCGTCCTTTGTTGGTTGTAGGCACAGCCCTGAGTGAATGTGGCTATGACAGCTGCTGCCAGCCTTGCATGACAGAATTGTTAGACTAAAAGTTTCTATTGGAGGACTGCCATATAATAAATGTGATATTTCAAAGAAGTATCAGAAACGTCAAGGTTAGTGTCTAAGAATCAACAAACCAGACATGAGATACAGATGATTTGAAAGAGTAGATGTGGGGGTGCCTGGGTGGCTCAGTGTGTTGAGCCTCTGCCTTCGGCTCAGGTCATGGTCTTAGGGTCCTGGGATCAAGCCCCACGTTGGGCTCTCTGCTCAGTGGGGAGCCTGCTTCTCTCTCTCTCTCTCTCTCTGCCTATTTGTGATTTTTCTCTCTTGTCAAATAAATTAAAAAGAAAAAAAGAAAGTGTAGATGTGAACTTGGTGAAGACTATTTATATTTAAAGAAATATGTTGGTGTCCTGCGAGTTCTCATCCTGAAGAAGAGTAGGATATCCTTTCTTCCTTACTTGCACAAGGAGGGTTTTAGTAAGACCATTCATAATTCATGTTATTATTTTTCTTCAGTTATGTGCACAATAGGTTAGGATCTGACTCCCATTTGTGGAATCTAATGGGTGAGAAGGAATGTCCAGCTGGCTGCTTTAATAATGAGGCCAAAGGAGAAGACATTACTTTGGCATCAGGGAGTAATATTGTAAATCATCAGAAAAAGAATACATATGTTATTTGCAAAATCTAAGCAAGAGCTCATTGATAGAACCGGCATGAAGCCATTTTTTGCTGCAGCCAAGAGTACCACTTGGCATACAAAATTAGACTCTAAAGTCATATTAATAGTGGCTTTATAAATATACATTGATTTATATACTTCTGAAAAAAATCTTCCCTTTGAGGGGCTAAACAGTTAGTGATTTTGGCTTCTTCTGTAATCATAATTTAGGTACATCTTTGGAATTGCTTTCAGAGTTGAAGTTATGTTTCTTCAGTGAGGGTAAATTTAGTGTGCATTTTTAAGTAAAATATTTAAAAGTAATTTAAATGCCCAAGTGTTCATAGCAACATTGTTGGTGGCAGCCCAATGCCGGAACAGCCAACTAGGTTTCAAATATTAGTCTATTTAGACAGCTGTGCCGCATACATATGATGGAGTTCTACTCACAGTGAAAAGGAAGGAACTATTGATAACATTGCAAAAATCTCAAAGACGTAGTTCTGAAAAAGCCAGTCTTAAGGATCACATAGTGTATGATTCCACTTATTTGATATTCTTAAAAAGTCTATTCTGTAGTAATAATAAACAGATTAGCAGTTGACGAGATTGTGGACAGGAGGTTGGTATCACTAGTGGCAGGTCAGGTCTTCCTTACAGGTTTAATATTTGACCTCCATTTCTGCCTCACCTCTCTGCCTTCCTCTACTGCTTTTAAAAGCTCACATAATGACACTGGGCTCACTTGGATGATTGAGGAATAATCTCCCTATTTTAAGGTCAGCTGATAAATAACTCCATCTGCAAAGTCCCCTCAGAGTGGTATCCAGATTCATCTGTCATTAAATAACCAGGAGATAGAAAAGTTGATGGGAAGTATTTGGAATTCTGCCAAGTACAATCATCCTTCAGCAAACATATGATCTACCTTCTGCATGTTATAGTGCATGAATGGCCCTTGTTCTTTCTAAAAGCCATTCTTTCACTGTGCACTGGAAGCCACACCTTCTCTCCTAGTCAGGTCTCTTATTTTTCAATTACCTTTCCACAGCATTTACACTAAATTTACTACTTACTCTTTACTGATATATTTTCTTCTTTGATCTTCTGATCACTGTGATCCCACTTCCCTCCAATGACACTGACCCTATCTCAGGCTCCTTTGTTGGGTTCCTGGGTTCCTTCCTACTTTTGCATTCAGGGTTCCCCAGGGCTGAACTCTTATCTGTTTTATCTTTTTACTTTCTCTCCAGCTATTCTATGCAGTCTCATGTTGTAAGCACCATTCGAATAATTACGTATCTCCAGTTTATGTCTTCTGTCCTAACCTCCTCCCTCAAGCTTAACATTCAGATCCTACTATCTATTCAATATTTTAAATGAATATTTTTGTGTCCACACCAAATCTCTTGATCTTTTTACATTCTGTCTCCAACCAGGCTTCCTCTCAAATATAATGTCAAAGGCATTCAACAAATTAAAGTACGAAACCAAGCAAACTCAATTCCTCTTTTTCTAATAAAAATAAATAAAATTTATTTCTAATAAATTTTTTTTTTTAATAATCACCAACATGCCCTTATACAGTCAACCACCAACTCTGCAATAACTTTGGGCTCCAAGCTTCCATACTTGAGCTCTTACAATTCATAAACCATACAGTAGCAAGTTGTCGGTTAGATCACCCCTTTTTTCTTAAGCATCTTCCATAGATTTCCACTGCACTTGAAATTCTATTAAAAATCATCATCAAGTCCCAGAAGGCCCTGTATAATCTAAACCTTCTCTCCCACTATTATTTCCTTCCACAGTAACTTTCTCTCGGTCATGATACTAAAATAATTCCCATTTCAAAACATTTACATATGTATTTCCTTCTTTCCAGTTTGTTCTATGACTTAAACATGTATACATGTATCTTCTTTACTTCATTCTTATGTTAAAATATCATATCATAGAGATTTTTCTGGATTATCTCTATTATGGCACTTACCCATATGCTGCCACTCTGTATATAATTACTTTATTTCCTTCATACACATTATATCTAATAGACCAGTAGACTTATTTACCATCTTCTCCCTGGAAGGTAATCTTAATAAAGATAGGCATTTTGTTTTAAGCTTTACCTCTAAACATAGAAAATTGGCATAAAGTGAGCTCTAAGTAAATATTTGCTGAACAGCTGAATCCCAAGATAGGATCTCTGTCATGCTCCTACATTATTAGTGCTCACCCCTTGGTGTACTCTAGAATCCTTTGGGGAGCCTTTAAAAATACTGATGCTTGAAACTTATTCCAATTATTTTATTTTTTTATTGAAATTCAATTTAATTAACATACACTGTATTTTTAGTTTCAGAGACAGAATTTAGTGATTCAACACTTGCATACAACACCTGGTGCTTATAACCTCATGTGCCCTCCTTAATGCCCATCACCTACTTACCCCATACCCCTATTCAACTTCCCACCAGCAGCCCTTGGTTTATTTCCTATAGTTAAGAGTCTCTAATGGTTTGCCTCCCTCTCTGTTTTTATCTTATTTTATTTTTCCCCCCTTTCCCCTATGTTCATCTGTTTTGTTTCTTAAATTCTATATTGGAGTGAAATCATATGGAATTTGTCTTTCTCTGACTGACTTATTTTGCTTAGCATAATAATCTCTAGTTCTATCTATGTTGTTGCAAATGGCAAGATTCATTCTTTTTGATGGCTGAGTAATATTCCATTGTATATATAAATACTGCATCTTCTTTAATTCTGGATGTGGAGTTGGCCACTCCCCTCACTGAAAGAGTATAAGAAGACCCATGTATATTGGTGGCATTATGGGCTTCTGTAAATCTACCATGGTAGCTTGGGTCTTGGTTCTGTCTCTGCCCCTAACTACAGATTGATAGACATGGTGGATATGGCTGTGGCTTCCACTGTCTTTTCTATGGAAGATATTTATTTTTTCTAATATTTTATTAAGAAACTTTGTGATGACAGATGGTATCTACACTTGTGGTGAGTATAGCATAATGTATAGAGTTATCAAATCACTATGGTTTACAACCTGGAAACAATGTAACATTCTGTATCAACTATACTTCAATAATTTTAAAAAATACAAATGCAAATACAATAATATCAGCACAAAAAAAGGAAACTAATACCTTTTATATGATTAGTACAATCTATTCTACCAAGTTCTTCAATCTTGACAATGTTATTTTTACTTTGGATTTATTTAATTTCAACTAGTTTATTTGGAGCTCACATTCAGCCACAAAAAGTAGGAGCCCACCAAAGCCTCTTACCTTGGAACTAGATTTAATATCAAGGATGGATTCTTTTCATTATTATGGCTCATTAACACAGCACTAACTTCCTTATTTATTGTAATAATCCTGGTCATATTTCCAATAAACTTATTGCCATTGCAAATTTGGTTTCTTGTCCGTGCATTAAGGTGAACATGGTTTATGTAAGTTTTGCAATGTTTAAGCAATATATTTTTATACGGAACAATTATTTTTCCTGTGGGATTATTTTTCTTAGGAACAATTCTTTAGATATTATTCTCATAATAATTGAGCTGAGACACTTTCTTGAAAGAGAGCTTTTAGGACTATTTAGTATTTCTCACACCCTTGACAGGTATTCTAATTTTAGGTATGGGGCTTGGCTAACTGCCTTAAAACTTGAATTTAATTATTTATCCCTGATTTGCATTCCTGTAGCTTAAGTCTTCATAACTTTTCCCTCTTTCTATAAGTTACACAGAACTGCAAACTCTGGCACTAACTCATGGCAAATGTTATTATAGAATTTGTTATTTTGGCTACTTTAACTAACCAGGTTTTTCACTGCTCCTATAACATTATGAAGAGCCCTGTCCTCAATGTCTTGCCATATTTTTGGAGATTCTGTGGAAATAATTGTTAACAAGTAAGGCCAAATATATTGCAGTTGTATATAACTAGAGAAAATACATATACATGTTCCTTTCCCTTTTAAGTTCTAATTTTTGAGAACCCATTTTTTTAAATTAAATCATTACTCAACCTTTCAGAAAAAATATTATTATCATCACAGAGATAAGAAATCAGAAATAAGTATTTTATCAAGGTCAAATAGCAAGGATGCAGCTGTAGCAAGAGTTTGAAAGAATCTGGTACTGAATCAACCACAAAAACTATTAAATGAAATAAACTGTAATAAAATTTAAACTTAGTTAAAGCTTGGGCACCCAAATTGCTCAGTCGGTTAAGTGTCTGCCTTTGGCTCATGTCATGATCTCGGGGTCCTGGGATTGTGCTTACTTAATTCCATCAGGCTCCCTGCTCAGCGTGGGGGTCTTGTTTTTCCTCCTCTTCCACCTCTGCTCCCCCCTTTCATGTTCTCTCTCTCTCAAAGAAATAAATAAAATCATAAAAATAAACTTAGCTAATGTCATAAAGCAGCTACATATTTTTTGTGCCTTTTCTTAGGAAATGGATTTAAAAATTACTTGGTAATACTAGATACTATTCTCAAGGATGGATTAGGATAATCATGTTGAAGGTGTCCTTTGAACTCAAAAGGTATCTTCACCACCAAAACTTAATTCTTAGCTCCTATGAGCTACTGTGTAACAAGGAGGGCAGGCTAGACTATGACTGGTCTTGATGTATTGATGGTCTGGGTTTAAAATTTGGTGGATTTGCAGAGAAAGACAACTATCATATGATCTCCCTGATATGAGGGAGAGGAGATGCAACATGGAGGTTAAGGGGGTAGGAGAAGAGTAAATGAAGCAAGATGGGATTGGGAGGGAGATAAAACCATAAGTGACTCTTAATCTCACAAAACAAACTGAGGGTTGCTGGGGGGAGGGGTTTGGGAGGGGGGGTGGGGTTATTATGGACATTGGGGAGGGTATGTGCTATGGTGAGTGCTGTGAAGTGTGTAAACCTGGCGATTCACAGACCTGTACCCCTGGGGAAAAATATATATTATATGTTTATAAAAAATAAAATTAAAAAAAATTGGTGGATTTGATGATTTAGACCATGATCAGCAGATACTTACTTTCTGAAGAAGAAATTGTTTCTTTACATTCCATTAAAAATTTTGTTGAGTTTCTTCTGGACCTTCATTATTGTAGTCTGTTTCTTCTGCTCCTTCAATGGTGTTAAAATCATGTATAGTCTTAAACTCTTTATTGCAACTGCTAGCCTACCAGGGACTACTAATGAAGCAACCTGCAGACTGCATAGTCAGGAGCAAGCTGGAATAAGAGGGTCTATTTCTCTGACTTAGAATTTCACCCATCTAGATGGAATTTCTTTTATTACCATTGTGCCTACTTCCTTATTCCATCGAGAAGATATCTGTTCATGTTTCCAATAAAGTTACTTTACTCACAAAACAAATGTGACTTAAATTTTATTTATGTATTGAAGTGGACTTTTTTCACTTGGGTTTTGCCAAAAATTTTACAATGAACAATGTATTTCCTTTTGAGTTATATTTATTAATGATTTCTTCTAAGAGGTATAAGTAAAATTTCCTTATATGATGTCATCCCTTCTTAGAATTATACAATCTTACTGTAATTCAAATATATAAGAACTAATTAAGTATAATTTTTCCCAAAATGATAAAGACATTGTCCTTTCATTTAACAGATATAAATTCTAATATATCTTTCTTTCCTGGCTGTTTCAATTTCACTGTGTACCTTTAAGCATCTTCAAAGCTATTAATAAAGGAATCTTCTATGATGCTATGTTTATTCCTTTGATATAATAACTTTTTTTTTAAAAACTTTTTGGTTTATGATTTTTTTTTTTTTTTTAGAGATTTTACCCATTTGACAGACAGACATCACAAGTAGGCAGAGAGGCAGCAGAGAGAGAGGAGGAAGCGGGCTTTCCGTGAAACAGAGAGCCCAATGCAGGGCTCGATCCCAGAACCCCGGGATCATGACCTGAGCCGAAGGCAGAAGCCTTAACTCACTGAGCCACCCAGGGGCCCCAATATATAATAACTTTTGTGTGTTGAGAGAGAAATAAAGTATGCAGGGCTTGATGCTTTATGCTTAGGGAGTTTTGATGCAAAGGTAAAAAACAGAGGTGCAAATTATTATTGTCTTTGCACATATGTAAAAATTGATAATTAAGAGATTGAGAAACTGAAGTTCATATAATGTGTGATGGGTAGAACCAGGGTTTGATCTAAAGGACTGCATGTCTCCATATATGAGACTCTACACCAATGTGCTTTAACACCTTCAAACTCATTCCAAGTAAATAGGAAAACAATTTCTGACTTCGGAGGAGAGCTCTGGCTCTTTCCAAAGAAGGATAATGACAGCCAAGGACTAGAACAATTAATACGATGGAAGAAGAGGGCACATTACATGCAGTAATCCAGTTTGGTTATGTTAATCAGTCATAGGCTTTGAAGACGTGATAGTAATTACCTTTTATTGAAAGACTCTGGCTGTAAGAAGTGTAGATGAAGCAGATAAGCAAATAAAATTATTTATACATCAGGAACATTAGACTTCTAAAATCACAAGGCAAAGGGATAATTAGGCTGTTTTGCACATTTGTGAAAAGAATAAGAATGAGAAATATCTAAGAAGTGGGCCACACCCACTATGAAGAAATATAAAAGTCCGGGTTCAAGCAGTGATGTTCATTCTCTGGAAAGTCTCCTTCAACATCAAACCAAATCCTGACACAATGAGCTACTACTATGGCAACTCCTATGGTGGCCTTGGCTTTGGCCTTGGTGGTTTTGGTGGTCTGGGCTATGGTTATTGTTCTAACTATGATCTTGGAGGTTTTGGTGGTTATGGTTGTGAATTCTTTCATCCTGTTTTCTATAGGAGATACTGGTCATCTAGATTTTACTAAAAACATTTTCCATGGCATAAAAATTTATGGAATTTCTATTATTTTCATCAAATGGCTCTTCTGATTTTTTCACTATGATCTTTGACGTGTTTGAGAGATTGCCTTAGCCTTTGAAGAAGACATCTAAAACTAATCTCTGAATCAGTGGAGAACTATTTTCTTGATCAAATATCTCATCTCTAGCTGAATATCCTCATTCCTTGTCCATCACTGACATGCAGCTTCCTTCTTTATTTCTTCTGTGATACTTCTGAGTATATTTCAAATTAAACTTCACTCTTAAATTATAGAACCTTATTGTATTAATTTAGTCTAAATTAAATTTTATTTATAACATAGGCATTTATCATATCTCATTGAAAACATGTACCTATAGTATTACTTCATCTTTAAAAATAGTACTCATAAAGGGGCACCTGGGTGGCTCAGTTGATTAAGCATCTGCCTTCAGCTGCGGTCATGATCCCTGGGGTCCTGGGATCAAGCCCTAGGTTGGGTTCCCTGCTCAGTGGGGAGTCTGATTCTCCCTCTGCTTCTGTCCCTCCCAGCTCTCATGCTCTCTCTCTCTCTCTCAGATGATTTAGTAAAATCTTAAAAAAAATAATACTCCTAGAACTTTAGCCAGCAACTCCTTCATTTCACATGGTGCTCCCTTTTCTTTCTCATCTCAGTAAACATCAAAATTAAGGTTAAATAAATTGCTGCTCCAGATAAATTTAGATAAATCTATCTGGATAAATTTAGAGTTTCCTAACTCTAATTATTATTCTGATTAATAGGCAAAATTTAAGTTTAATGTAATCGTTAGTCTGACCTTTACATGAATGTGAACATAAAGTGAGGTGCTATGTATGGAGAATCTACCTTGGGGCACATGAATTGCTATTTCATGGGCTTTGCAAAGGGGACCCACTGCTTGTTATGTCTCCAGTGGAACCAATAATGCTTCCCTGTAAGTCAAAAGCAAGGTCACAGGTTGTTTGACTCTATCCCCCAGCTTCTGCTTTTCTAAAAAGGTAGGGCATGTGAGGCTTTTTATCTCTGTTCACACCTTCTTGATTATTTTAATATTGCTGGATGCAAAACTTAACTTTTCAGACTTTATCCTTTACCTTTCTTCTTTGAATAATTGGATATTGATTTCAGATCAATATTTCTACTGTTTTTCCAAACTCAGATTGAGTAATGATATGTGTTCTTCATTTAAATTTTGAAGAAGTATTTTTTAAAGATTTATTTATTTATCTTAGAGAGAGAGGGAAAGAGAGTGTGAATGAGCAAGAAGGGAGGGGGAGAGGGAGAGAGAAACCTGAATCAGACTCCCCACTGAGCAGGGAGCACAAGGATGGGCTCGAGATACCAGGCCCTTGAGATCATGACCTGAGCTGAAATAGTCAGATGCTTAACCAACTAAGGCACCAAGGCACCCCAATTTTGAAAAACATTTTATGCAGGTTTTCTTTTTGCCTCCCTAATTCAAATACAAGACTCATTGGCGACATCTAATTCATGTATTGGCTTCTTGAGACTTCAAATCTTCATTTTTGATCTTATATGATACAATCCCTGATACAATTTTTACTTAATTAAGTGAATTTCATTGATCTTGATGGTTCTTAAGTGATTTTCACAGGTATTGGTAACAATGTGTTCCAGAACTACAATGGATATCAGTAAAAACTCATACGTATCAATATATCTACCTATAGAACATATATCAGCACATATTAATATAATATACATCACATTATGTAAATCAATGTATCATATAGTTCGTACTGTTTATTCTTGATAATGATATTAGAGATAATGTTTAAGATGATTCTCATGGATTACATCCAGAAGCAGCCATTTTCAACCCCTCATGTGTCAGGAATTTAGTGCCGTAAAATGAATCCTGGGGCCTATCCACTCAGTAAGGAAATATGTGATTCAACAATTCAACTGAAACTGATTGTTTTTTTAGAGTCCTCATATTTTAGAGATATGTAGTGAAACATTTGTAGAGGCAGTGATATGTTATCCAGTACTTACCATGTAATAATATAATAAGGAACGAGTGGGTGGAGGTATGCATTAAGCACAATTTACCATCTATTGTAACAGGGATTTTTTATATGGCTCTTTCACTTTTATATGTGCTTAAAATTTCACAGTGGAAAGTTTATAATAAACTAAATGTTTTATTTTGTGGAAAGGAAAATATCCACACTATAGAAACTAAAGAACATGCAGAAATGGATAAACCTTGCAAAAAAAATTAAACAAGTTAGTTAATTATATAATGAAAATGATAACTTTGTATTAATTGCCATGGAAAAGGAAAATACAATGTTACTCATAGAATGATACAGACATTACAATTTAAGAGCTGGTTTTGGGGGCACCTAGCTGCTCAGTTGGTCAAGCATCCGCCTCTTGATTTTGGCTCAGGTCATGATCTCAGGGTTATGAGATCCAGACCTGCCCCTCCCCCAGCGTGGAGCCCCATGTCCAGCTACACACTTAGTGTGGAGCCTGCTTGGGATGCTTTCCCTCTGCCCCTCCCCCAATAATTAAATAAATCTTTTTTAAAAAGAGCTAGTTTTGGGTTACTAAAATCAACATAACATAATGACCTCCTCAGATGAAAGGAAAAATGGTTTTTTACTTCATACCATGTTATATTTTAAAGAGGTTCATAGCACATAAATAAATTGAGCTTAAGCAAAGAAGATTGAAAGTCAGATAAATACTGATGTCGTAATCATGGTCACGCCACAGAATGCCCTGCTCAGATTCTGTGTCTAAGTTTGGAGGTCTGAATGAAAACAAGGGTTTAAAGAGATACATTTCAGAGATGTCAAGTAGACTGATAGTACATGTGAGGAGGAAAAGGCTACAGAAGTTGTGCATGTTTTCAAAGACTGAACAGTGCTGCTATTACTGGAATCAAAAAGTAAAAGCAGGCACATATTTGAATGGAAATTAATGGAAGTTTGATATTAGACTATTCACATTTATTTTGGTTTGACTGTCAAGTAAACTTATTTTACAGTATGTGTCTGATTGTTGTTCTTAAGTAATTTGGGTTCTATACAAGATTCAGTATCATTACCCAAGAAACATATCTAAGGTTGGCCTTTGCTCTCCTGTAGAAACATTTTAATTTTGGAGTCAAAGCAAATTTTCAATGCTGGTTTCAACAACAAAATAGTAATCTACCTTTTTATTTTTTCGTATTTTTACATTGATCCCTGACACTATGAAAAACTAATTTTGTTACATCTTTTTTTATGTGTTTCTTTTTTTTCTCTAGATTTTTATTTAAACACCAGCTAGTTAACATACAGCACAATATTAGATTCAGGTGTAGAATTTAGTGCTTCATCACTTACACACAACATCTGTGCTCATCACAGCAAATATCCTCCTTAATACCCATCACCTGCTTACCATCCCCCTGCCCACCTCTCTCCCAGTAACCCTCAGTTTGTTCTGTACAGTTAAGATTCCTATTTTTAGATGCTTCCTAATATCCTTCTCACCCAAGTGATTATCAACAGCATAGATGTCCCAGCAATGAACTTGAACATAAATGTTAAAACACATGCATCTTAAATAAAAGCAAAGAGAAATCTTAGGGCCTGATGCTGTTTTGTTTTTGTTTTTAATTTTTTAAAAAGATTTTATTTGTTCATTTCAGAAAGAGAGGGAGAGAAAGAGAGAGAGAGAGAGAGACCGAGCACCAGCAGGGAGAGGGAGAGGGAGAAACAGACTCCTCGCTAAGCTGGAAGCTCAATGTGGGCCTTGATCCCAGGACCTGGAGATCGTGACCCCAGCCAAAAGTAGGTGTGTAAACATTTGAGCCACCCATGTCCCTCTGATGTTTACTTTTGTTGTAAAGCTAATCTACATTGGTTTCTAATATTGCCTTTGAATAGGAACAAAAACAAAATATCTAGTTTCAGTTTTCCATTTACCCAAAAGATCATACAAGTACTATTGACTTTTCATCATGTATCTAGTATCTACTGCTTTTTTTGAAGGTTTATTTACTTATTTTAGAGACAGAGTGAGAGAGAGCTGGGGGAGGGACAGAGAAAAAGGGAGAAGGAAACCTAACCCAGACTCCCTGCTGAGCTCAGAGCCAGCCATGGGACTTGATCTTCTGACTCTGAAATCAGGACCCTGAAATCACAACCTCACCCTAAACCAAGAGTGAGAGACTTAACCAACGGCAAGTACACTGAGAAGGGTACCCTTCAGGCACAGGCACCTTTTGTGCCTGCTACTTTTGTGTGTGTGTGTGTGTGTGTGTGTGTGTGTGTGTGTGTCTACTACTTTTATTGCAACTTAATTTCAGCCTTGACCATTCTTGTTTTGCTTTCAAGAATTTTATATATAATTTACACTTTGCAGAATATCAACTGCCTAAATTATCACTTCACTCTTCTCACTGCCCTGATAAAAACATAGAATGTAATTCATAGTTCATGCTGATTGTAACCTAATTGATTTGCCAGCCATCAGCTATTCTTAAACTCAGTTCTAAGTTCATATTGTTGACTGCTCATTGCAGACAAACCTTGTTTACTTTTGTCTCCAATTACTTGCTGAAGCATTATGTCTTGAAGGAATCTGCACTTGTCTTCTCAGTTTATTGTATTTTTACCCATACTGCTAGCTCTAGATCTTCTCTGACTTATTTTGTGGGACAATTCAGCTGTCACAATAATAGATAACTCTTCTATACCACACTTAAAATCAGCTCTTCCTCACTTTATTCTTCTCTAAATTGCTATCCTGTGTTTATACAAAACCACACAAATGCATATTTACACACTCAAATCCAACACATAGAATATGTCTACACCCATACACACACACACACACACATACATATATTTTATTTTTTTTACTACAGTGAAACAATAAGCTTTTCTTGCTCATGGGGTAGTCATTTATATTTTTACTATCAACCATATTGGAGCCCTAAAGCCCTTCATATACTTTTCAATAATAAGAATTCAATTAAGCTTTGTTTTGTTGATTGAATATCAAATTTTTTCACAATCTTTTTTCTCTGAAACTTGAAATTTGGTGTGTCTTCATGTAAATGTCTATCAGGTCTTCTGCAAAATAATACTATATATTTAAATTGGAGTTTCCAGAAAAAAAAAATTTAAAAAGTTCACAGATATTTGTTATGGGTACTTTTACAAGATATTTAGGTCTCAAGGATGTAAATATCAAATTCTTGAACTCGAAGAGTTTATAATGGTTACAAAATGGAAAACTTTTTTTCAAAGTGTCAAAGTCAAATTAATAACACATAGAAGAGTTGAAGGGAGTTAGTAGGTATTTATGGGCTAAAATTATTGAGGGATGCTATCGGGAAAAAAACCTCATGATGAGTAAAATTCTCTGAGCAAAAGTGTAGGGCAAAGAAACCAGCTGAGGTTTTAAGAAGCAATTTGAGAGGATTCATCTAGGTAGAACGGATGTTTCATATAAAGTTTTAGGAAAAATGGTGTTGAAAAATTAGCCTTTGGCGGTGTTTTGACAAGAATTGAATATTGTCTCCAAATATAAAGGCTTAAATTTATATTTAAAATATATTTGAGATTTATATTATATATTTATATTTATATTTAAACTTATATTTAAACTTTAAATTATCCACAAAAACCCACAAGCCAAAAGGGAAAGATGAAACTCATTCATGGTTTTACATGAGCGTGTTCCTATATAAAAACACCTTTGTGCTCTCAAAGTAAGAATATTCATTGAGATTTTCCCCCAAAATCATTACATTAACTTAATGAATCACAGAGAAAAAAAATTGATAAAATATTGTGTTTAATGAAAATCCAGTCTAAGGCAAAGTGAGGGAGACATAATTTGACAATGATTAGAAACGTCTGTCTATGAGAAAAGGAGAGAGAGAGAGAGAAACTAAGAAACAGACTGAACTGTAGAGAACAGACTGGTGTCTGGGGGGGAGGTTGCTGGCAGGATGGGTATTAAGGAGTCTATCTGTTGTGGTGAGTGCTGAGTGTTATATGGAAGTATGGGATCACTATATTGTACACCTGAACTAATATTACACTGTATGTTAACAAACTGGAATTGAAATGAAACCAAAAAAATACAGTTATCATGACAAAAGAAAATCTTATGTGAAATAGGATCCTAAGTACTAAGATTTTCATATAAACTATGTGTAAATGTTAGCTTTGAAGTTAGGAAAATAATTATGCTTTACTAAAACTGGTTTTGAGAGATTAAAATTTCAAAGGAAAAATTTATTCATGTATCTTTGAAATTATTCTTAATAAGAAAGGTTTGGCTTACTGGTACTGTTTGTTACCATTTACTTCATCTCTGAAGATGAGTTCTGTATATAATGGTTCTTTTTACCATACTGTATATTCTATTACCTCTTTTTGTAATAAAATCAGTTGGAAATAGGACTATAAATAAATAAATGTTCTGTTGTGTGACAAGGGAAAGGTATAGCATCTGCACTTAAAAAAAATGCTTTTGAAAATGATAGTACAGACAAAAGGTTGATATCCAGGATCTATAAAAAAACTTCTCAAACTCAATACACACAAAACAGATAATTGTATCAAAAAATGGGCAGAAGATATGAACAAACCCTTTTCCAATGAAGACATACAAATGACTATTAGACACATGAAAAAATGTTCATCATCACTCACCATCAGGGAGATTCAAGTTAAAACCACATTGAGATACCACCTTACACCAGTTAGAATGGCCAACAACGTGTGTTGGAGAGGATGTGGAGAAAGGGGAACCCTCTTACACTGTTGGTGGGAATGCAAGTTGGTGCAGCCACTTTGGAGAACAGTGTGGAGATTCCTCAAGAAATTAAAAATAGAGCTTCCCTATGACCCTGCAGTTGCACTACTGGGCATTTACCCCAACGATACAGATGTAGTGAAAAGAAGAGCCATCTGTACCCCAATGTTTATAGCAGCAATGGCCACGGTCGCCAAACTGTGGAAAGAACCAAGATGCCCTGCAACGGACGAATGGATAAGGAAGATGTGGTCCATATACACTATGGAGTATTATGCCTCCATCAAAGGATGAATACCCAACTTTTGTAGCAACATGCACGGGACTGGAAGAGATTATGCTGAGTGAAATAAGTCAAGCAGAGAGACTCAAGTATCATGTGGTTTCACTTATTTGTGGAGCATAACAAATAACATGGAGGACAAGGGGAGTTAGAGAGGAGAAGGGAGTTGGAGGAAATTGGAAGGGGAGGTGAACCATGAGAGACTATGGACTCTGAAAAACAATCTGAGGGTTTTGAAAGGGTGGGGGGTGGGAGGTTGGGGGAGCCAGGTGGTGGGTATTAAGGAGGGCACGTATTGCATGGAGCACTGGGTGTGGTGCAAAAACAATGAATTCTGTTATGCTGAAAAGAAATAAAAAAATTGCTTTTGAGAGAACAAAATGACACTGTCATGGGCATAAAGAACAGAATATAGTATCTATGAAATAATGGAAAAATGGTCATTTGAGAAGTACTGAATTCTCAAAAAGAATACAGTTTATAGGGAACTTTAAATGATTGGAATAAGATTTGTTTCCTTCATATTTTATAGACTTTTAGGGGAAGATACTGAAGAAAAACTAAATTTAGAAAATCACATCGATATCCAGACATATATTTTCTTTAGTAAATAAGAAAGAGAAATGAAGGAAGGAAGGAAGGAAGGAAGCAAAGAAGCAAGGAAGGGAGGAAGGAAATAAGGAATGAAAAACAGAAGGAAAGAAGGGAGGAAGGGGGAAGGAAGGCAGCCAGGTGGGAGGGAGGGAGAAAGGAAGGGAGGAAGAGAGAAGGAAGGAAGGAAAGAAGGAGAGATGGAAGAAGGAAGGAAAATTGACAGTAACATGGCCTAGTTAGAGTGTGTGTGTATATTGTTTTTCAAATTCAAAACAATGAAATAAGGCAAACTACACACTAATATTTTTATTTGGTAAAACATATTTTTCAGTTATTTTTGTTTAAATTTACTTATTAGTTAGTGGACAATGACTTAGATAATCTACATATATGCATTTCAATAAAACAACATTTTTCACTGTGCATTTTATTTCTGGCCAGTATAACTTTTTATTTCCTGATTGTTACTGAATGTAACTTTATTATATTGAGGAAGGGATATATATTGAGGAAGGGTATGTTGAGGAAAAATTATTTGATGCCATTATGAAATATGCTAGTCATACCAGTCTTAGATTTCAAAGGTAAGATATCATTAGAGGAAAACATTATTTGCTTTATTGTTTATAATTGCTATCTAACTATTCAGGTTTTTTTTTTTTTTAGACTTCTTTTATTTATTTGACAGAAAGAGAGGGAAAACAAGCAGGGGGAGTGGGAGAGGGAGAAACAGGCTCCCTGCTCCGCTGGATGAGGGGCTCCATCCTGGGACCCTGGGATCATGACCTGAGTCGAAGGCAGATACTTAACTTACTGAGCCACCCAGCTGCCCCTGACTATTCATTTTATCCACTGGCAAATATCTCAAAATTTGCCTTTAGAAGCTGAGGAGTATGAATCATTGGAATCTTGGTCACCTTCTAAAACTGTTGTTCAATGAAATATTTGTTTATCACTAGATAGCCAAACCTCTTAAACTTGACATTTGGTACCTTCCATTGCGAAATAGAGATTTTTTCCAAAACATATTTTTTGTTTTTAATTATTCTCAGATACTTTTTTCACCAAAATTATTGAATAAATATAAAATGCTGTGGACTTCTGCATATGTATTACTACACATATGAGGATTTTGTTTATTCTTTTTAAAAGCAAACTTTGGCCAAAGTGCTCTTTTTGAGTATTCACTCAAAAGTTATCCTTATGTGATGGAAACAAAACAATTACAAAGAATAAAAACTTTAGCTTGGTAATGTCTCCATTTTTCTTCATTGAAGCACATAAGCACTATTCCTTTACCAAGATCGATCTTATATCTGTCTTATCCTGGCCATTCCCCTTGCTACAGGCTCTAATTTCAGCTCTTACATAATCTACCACGTTTATTACCACATCATTTAACTCTTCTTACTCTTCAGATTTTCCCACATCATCCAACTTGCACCAAGACATGTATTTCTAAAATTTCACCTTTTTTCAAAGTACTTTCCTGAACAAAAATTAGAGGATGATTTTCCATAAACAGCAAATTTTCCAACCCCAAATCCTAACCCAACCTTCTTTCTACCATTTTTTAACATTTTCCCAGCTTTATTGAAATATAATTGGCTTATAATAATGTGTAATTTTGAGGTGAACAACATGCTGATCTAATACACCACGTAAGGTGGAACACTACCACAATAGGGTTAGTTAACACTTACATCACCACATATAATTACCTTGAGTGTGTGTGTGTGTGTGTGCTCATCTTATAACTGGAACTTTATGGCCTCTAGCCAACATCTCCCCATTTTCCCTAGTCAGAAGATCCTGATAACCACCGTTCTACTCTCTGATCTATGATTCTACATACAGATGAGATCATTATTTGTCTTTTGCTGCTTGGAGTACTCCCTTCTTGTATGGGAACCTGTTTATACATTTAACATTAAACACATTTAATAGTGTTTCTATCAGCTTTGCTCCTTGCTCATGGAGGCTACACAGAGCCTAGTCTTGTCTCAGACCATTAGCTAAAGTCCTTCTGGTTTCTCCTCCTCCCTTTGATGTCTTATTGAGTCTTTCACATCCTTCTTACCCAGTGTGTCCCACATTCTATTGAATTCTTTGATGAGTGAAGATAGCCCATGGAAATCTTAAGCTCTTTTCAACTGCTTTTGAGATAGGGGTCTCTATCTCCATTTCTCCAGACTCACTCTTGTGACTTAATCTCTACCCCACCCCACCTCCTCCCTCCATCCAGCCTAAAATACTCAGAAAACCATGGGCACCCCAGATACACATATTTTGAGATCACAGCTAAAAGGCAGGCTTTCTAAGACCACGAATGGTCATTTATATCTTTCCCTTTTATCATATATTTTTTCCAAAGCAGAGTGAATAATTTTCATATTCCATATATTCAATATAATTTATCATTTGACTGAATCTTAATGTCACTTGTAATCCTTTCCTTGTGTAACCCATAATGTAGAGTCTTCCATTTTATAAATAACTATAAATAATTTCTCTATTTTCTATAAATAAACATTTAGAACTTCCCATTTTAGCTCTGACTAGCAAGAGCCTAGAACTTGTCACTCTAATCCTTACAACAAGAAATGGCTGGCCATACCAAAAAGCAATGACTTTTCTAGACTCTAACAGAGAGCTGAGTTTGCAGGAAAAACCACCCCTAAAAATCCAGAGAGATGAGAGAATCCAGAGTTATAGCTGAGATCTGCTTACCAACAGAAGTAATAAACTGGTATAAATACTCAAACTGTGATTGTGATAAATGGCTGGAGGTTAAGTGTGGACTGTGTAAAAGTGAGAAATTCCTAGGGGCTTCAGTCTCAGAGGGACCCACACTTTTATGGACTTTATCTATACTAATTCCAATGAACATTTGAGAAAGATACACTTTTTTCTCTGACTGGGGGAGAAGAAGAAGAGTAATCCTTGTGAAATACGTCCAGAGCCTTCCCCTTAAATGTAGGTGTCTAGACCAAGGGCAAGGGACTACCAGAGCCCTGGGGGAAGTGGATTTCTCTTACCCAACAACTTCTGGCTTTCCTGCCTCACAAGAGGCAGGGCTGAGAAGTTAAGCTTTTGTTAAATTTCTGTCTTCCACAGCTCATGCAAAATATTCCTTTCAAACCCAGGACTAACCTAGAACTATACAGGAAGGACACGTTTTTTTAAAAGATTTTATTTATTTATTTGACAGAGATCACAAGTAGGCAGAGAGGCAGGCAGAGAGAGAGGAAGAAGCAGGCTCCCTGTTAGGCAGAGAGCCTGATGCCGGACTCCATCCCAGGACCCTGGGATCATGACCTAAGCCCAAGGCAGAGGCTTTAACCCACTGAGCCACCCAGGTGCCCCAGAAAGGGCACTTGTTAAAAACTCAACTTACCTAGATTGTTAGAATACCATCTGACAGAAGAGGCGTGTTTCATTAGGAAAGGCAGTGTTGAAGGATTGAATTACATCCACTAAAAAGAAACCTTGAAGTCTTAACCTTGGGTGCCTGTATATGGAAATTAATTTGGAAATAGGGTCTTTATAGACATAACGCAGTTAACATGAGGTCATAATGGATTAGGATTAGAATCAGGAATTCGGGTTAGAATTCAGTGTGTGGTGTTCTTATAAGAGGACAGAGATGTACACAAACACACACAAGAGGATGAAAGGCATGTGATGATCTAGGCAGAGATCAAGTGATGTAGCAGCAAGATGAGAAATGCTAAGAACTGACAGCAGCATGAGATGCTGGGCAGAGGCAAGGGATGGTCCTCCCTTAGAGCCTTCTTAAGAAGCATGGCACTGCCAGTATCTTGGTTTTGGACCTCTAACCTCTAGAACTGTGAAAACATAAATTTCTCTTGTCTTAAGACACCCAATTTGTGTTAACTTTTTATAGCAGTCCTAAGAAACTAATACAAGAAGTATTACTTATATTGTGACTTCGATATCCTCCTATAGAGTTTGTCTTTATAAATTAAAGAGATTGAAATGTGATCACAGAGAAAAATACAAACAAATAAGACTGGTAAATATTTTCTGCTTTTTTTTCTGAATAAGCTGTCTTTAATTTTTGGATTAATTTGGATTAATTCAATCATTGATGATTATTTAATACTCAGTACCCTGGTTTTTTAAAAGTCAAAGAGAAAAAGAGACAGAAAATATAATAGTTAAAATAGACAGAAATCGAGTTTAAGGAAACATGAAGAAGATATCTGGCAATGACAAAAATTTTAGAAAAATGCCAGAAATGGTCTATGTATTGCAAGGGAGCTTAATAATTATATTTTAACTATAGAAATAAGTGTAATTTTAAATTCTGATGAAAGGAAAATGAACACTGAAATATTTTCAAGGGAAAAAATAAAACATTCCATGCATTTTTGAAGCTACCCTTTATAAGAAAGGTTTGGCTTAATTATACTGTTTTTCACCAAAGATGGGTTTTTGAAGAGAATGAAGCTTGTGTGTTGTGGTTTACCACACCCACACTGAGGGGGTATAAAAGTCCAGGCACAGGTGGTGATATTCATTCTCTGGAAAGTCACCTTCAATCTTAAAGCAAATCCTCAAGCCCTGACACAATGAGCTTCTACTACGGTAACTACTATGGCGGCCTTGGCTATGGTCTTGGTGGCTTTGGTGGCCTGGGCTATGGTTATGGTTCCAACTATGGCCTTGGTGGCTACGGTTATGGCTGTGGCTACTTTTGTCCCTGTTTCTATGGAAGATACTGGTCCTCTGGATTTTACTGAAAACACTGTTCATCTGCAATGATCGATTTCTCTGATCCAGAATTCATCACCCAGGCTGACTATCTTCGCTCCTGTTGTGTTATTGACATGCAGCTTCCTTCTTTATATCTTCTGTGATAATGCTGAGCGTATTTTCCGATAAACTTTGTAAACTTTCTAAATTTTGTTTCATTCGTGTTTGTCCATCAGGGTGCACTTGTTATTCATAATTTCAGCATATTCGAGCAATCTATTTCTTTGAAACCTATCTTCCCTATTCAGTTATTTCCTCTCTTACTTCCTGATCTTATTAACTGTTGGCCTGTAACTCCTATGTGTGTCTCATGTGATAACTTGCTCAGATATTGCTCCCTTTTTGATTCAATATCCTGTAGAATCATATATTTGGTTACAATCTTATTCTTGTGAATATAAGAATACTTCTTTTACAAAGTTATTAGCTTAATGTAATATGTACTTTGACCTCAGCATACCAGGGAAAATATTTTTGAGTACATTGGCTCTTTAAAAATTTATTTTCAACAGGTTTGTAAGGAAGAGCTGTGCATGCCTTTTTTGCTCAAACTCTGTTCAGGGCTCCCCTCTACCAGGTGTTTCCTTGGAAACCAATGACAGGGTGCACATTGTTTGACTCTTCCCCATCCAAACCCTGTGTCCCCAAACATTCATGCTGCCTACACCATTAGCCTTTGTTTTTAAAGGAAACAGAGAACCTGAGAAACTTTCTTGTGTTCAGATTTCTTTTGTTATTTTAACATTGTGATATGTAACTATTTAACTTTTGGGGTTTTACCCTACTTCTATTCATAACTTAAAAAAAAAAGAAGCTTGAATCAATGTTTCTGTCATTTTTCTAACTCATGTTGAAAACTGGCATTTTCCCCCTCATTTTAGTCATGAGAGGGATTTTATTGCAGGTGTTTTCTTTATAGTCTTTTCTCAAACCTGAGACTGGCTATTCATTTTTATATCATATTTTAGAGACTTCAGTTCCATAATCTTCATCTTTTATTATTGTTTTTTTAATAGAGAGGCAGAGAGAGAAAGAGAGAAATAGAGAATGAGCAGGGGTTGGGGGTGTCAAGGGAGAATCCTAAGCAGGTTCCACAACCCAGCAGAGAGCCCAGCTTGATCTCACAACCCTGAGATCATGACTTTAGCTGAAATCAAGAGTCGGACGCTTAAACAATGAGCTGCTCAGGCACCCCTTCATCTTTTAATTAAACATGATGCAATTACCAATATAACTCTCATTTAAGTAGGTAAGTTACACAAGTCTTCATGGATCTCCAGTGATTCTCACTAGTACTTCTGTAACGTGTTCACACGCTGTTTGTGTTGACATTTTTGATGACTTAGTGAAACTGAAGAATGATTTGGATGATGTGTTTCACTGGTTCAAGTTTGAAACAGGACTCTTCAAGGCAAACCATAAAACAGAGTCTTAATGAAGGATAAATGGAGGGCTGCTGGAGGGAGGTGAGTGGGCGATGGGCTAGATGGGTGATGGGTATCAAGGAAGGCACTTGTTGTGATGAGCACTGGGTGTGGTATGTAAGTGTGGAGTCACTAAATTGTGCACCTGAAACTAATATTATACTGTGTGTTAACTAGACTTCAAATAAAAACTTGACCAAAAAAAAAAAAAAAAGTAAAGAAACAGGACTCTTCAAATTGATCATCAGCAGTTTTTTTACACAGTTACTAAATCCAGCCTGACAGATAACTTTAAATAATGAGTCTTAAATCCCATGGAATACAAAATAATTAAAAATCATACACCTAATACTTCTTTAAAGAAAGAATGTTTTCACCTACCAGATCTACTGGAATATTTATGGATCCAAAAAGCAGCACATCTCAATATGATGCAGCAGTAAGCTAAGCATGTGAGGCTACACTTGAAACAATTAACCTTGAATTGATTTTTTAAAGATTTTATTTATTTATTTATTTATTCGAGAGAGAGACAGAGATAGTGACAGAGATAGTGAGAGAGAGCAGGAACAGGGATGGGAGGGAGAAGCAGGCTCCCTGCCGAACAGGGAGCCAGATGTGGGACTCCATCCAGGGTCTCGAGATGATGACCTGAGCTGAAGGCAGATGCTTAACCAACTGAGCCACACAGGCTCCCCGTTTTGATTTTTTTTTTTTTACATGAACAAATGATTTATAGAATATGTTTCTATTGTACTTTCTGTATTTAAAGATTTTTTCATACCATGATTTCAAAGTCAATTAAGAGTTTTATTTTATAAGATGGTCTATAGGACGTAAAGAATGTGGGGAGATATACTGAATGGAATTGTACTTCATGTGCACCTTGCTAAAATGTTATTTTAAATAAGTTGGAGCTGGGGTCCTGGGTGTCTCAGGTGATTAAGTGTCTACCTTCAGCTCAAGTTGTGATCTCTGGTTCCTGGAATGGAGACCCACATCAGGCTCCCTGCTCAGTGGGGAGTCTGCTTCTCCTTTCTCCTCTGCCTCTCCCCCGGCTTATGCTCTTTCTCTATATCTCTCTATCTCAAATGAATAAATAAAATCTTAAAAATAATAAGTTAGAGAAAGGGTATAGCCAACAAAGAGAGAAGCATATACACTGTCATGAGGAAGAAGAAAATATTACCCAGAGAATAAAGAAGGAACTGGAGATTTAGGGTCAATGTTGGGTTATTTAGAGTGAACACAGCACAGGGACATCCTTAAATAGTAAGTAACATGATTTTTATTTCATATTGTCACAAATTTAAAAACAGTAGTGGCATAGAAAAAAAAAAGAGTTTAAAAGAAAAATCATTGAAAGCCAGATAAAATGCCAGAATCTTGGCACTTGGCAAGAAAGTCCCAACTCAAATATGGTGTTCACAAGTGGGGTTTAGCATAGAAAGCACAGGAGATAAATTTTTAAGGAGATAAAAATAAAATTTTTAAATATTTAAGGAAATAAATTTCAAAAAATGCCATGCAGACTGATTATCTGAATGATGATAAGGAACAGAAATGTGAGTGGAGTCCACATTCCCAGAGTCAGGGGCCTGAATGAAACTACTGCCCTCGATTATAGAAACAGAGAAATAGATAAATACGTGACTGCAAAAAAAGAAAGTTTCATCTCATACTATTTGCCTCTACACTGTCACTTGATTTCCAAGTGAAAATGCCTTATTGAAAGAATATTATAATTATACTTTTATGTAATTTCTACTCATATATTAATTATAAGTGCCAAGAAACACCTCAAAATTAATCCCTGGCCAGCAGATAACTATATCTTGAATTCTGAGTAAAAGAACCAAAATGACCTTCCAGAGTAGGTTTTGGAAGCGAATAATTTATTTTTATAAGGTTTTTTTAAATTATTATAATTAAGTTGCCCAGGGGCACCTGGGTGGCTCAGCTGGTCAAGACTTTGGCTCTTGGTTTAGGCTCAGGTGATGATCTCGGGATCCTGGGATCGAGCCCAGCATGAGGCCCTGCACACAGCAGGGAGTCTGCTTGAGATTCGCTCTCCCTCTGTTCCTCCCCTCCCACCACCGCACATACACACACAGGGGTGTGCTTGTGATTGTGCTCTCTCTCCCTCTCTCATAAATAATAAATAAATAAATAAATAAATAAATAAAAATCTATAGTTAAGGTGCCTGGATGAGTTCTTATTCCTGAATGTTTACAAACATATTTCCCTTCCAACTGATTGATGACTGACTAGAAATCCAAAGAAATGAATTTCATCACAATTATTTAAAATTTATGCATTTTAAGCAAACATACTGAGCAATCTTAGAGCCTGATATAATTACATATATATTTAATAAAGCTAATCTGAAGAGGTATAAAACAATACATTTAAACATGAGGAAAAATAATATAACTATGGCTTGTAAGGTTTATGCTTGTCTCTAAATATCTGCACACATGTTATTGATTTTTAACAAGATATGTTACGGTCATCTTTCCCAGTCCATTTTTCTTATTTTGTTTCGTAAGAGGTTATTGCAAGAGCTTCTCAAGTGGTCCTCCTGCTTTCAAGGATTCATCATACAATCCACATTGCAGAGAAAATATGTCTTCCTAAAACACCAGTACTTTGCTGCCATTGCCCTAAACAAAACTATAGCATATAATGTATGGTCCACCTTGGTCTTAACGTTAATATGCTTCCCAACCATCAATTTTTCTTTAAACTCTGTGCATGAGCCACACAGTGTTTTGCTCACTGAGGACATACCTTGCTTACCTCCGTCTTGGGTCATGAGCTAAAACTGTTTTTCTTTGCTGAAACCTCCTCCTCTCTTCTTACTTTAAAGAATTCTTATACATTCTTCTTGATGCAACTCATTTTATACTTCTCAGAATTATTTATAAGACACGGCAGCACTATAATAGTTAATTCCTCTGATTCAGTCTTGAAAGTGTAACTACTATCATTTTAACTCTTCCATACACTCCTTTATGTTGTTCATAAGAAAAAAATCATGTGTATGTATTCATGAACACACACCAAATACACACACGTGTGTACAACGTGAATAGATGTGTGCATAAACTCCTCTGTGAGTACAATGAAATTGTAGAATTTAAAGTACATGGAGTTATTATTTATATATTTATCATCTATCATTTCTCTGCCCAAAGGCTTAGCATAGTTTATTTTTCCTCATAATAAGATATAAATAGAAACTTTTAATTGTGATTCTATTGTGCAATTTGAAATATGAAGCATGCCTTTGTATAAATAACTCTTCAAAAAAGCATATACAAATTTAAATTGGCATTTCAAAAAAAAATTTAAAAAATCAACAAATACGTTTTTACAAATCATCACATTAGGCATCAGTTCCATGACCCCCAAGTGTTTTAAAACTAGTCTTGGTAACCAGTTAAAAAATGAAAAACACATTTTGCAAGAGGCAGTGTCAATATGGAAGATTAGTAGTGTGTTAGTAGGCATTTGTAAACTCGAAGTGTTGAAGGAAGCTAGAAGGAGAGGGGAGGAGGTTACTTTGGAATGAGAGAGAGAGAATGTTTGAGTTAAAGCCCCAAGTGAGAAAGGCATTTGACATTTTAAGAAATGATTCAAGAGGCTCACTTAGGTAGAACGGAGGTTTAATACAAGTTGCAGCAGGAAAAAACTTGAGAGAGAAGGCTTGATTTATTTTATGACAAAAGTATTGAATTACGAATATTATCTTTACAAGTATGAAAGTGCTGAATTTATTATATAAACATGCAAACAAGAAAGTAAAAGCACATACTTGTTCCTATTTCCTTTCTGAAAAATAAGACTTTACAATCATTATGACTATTCAACAAATTTACCCTTGTTTATTTAATTGTAAATATTAAGGAGAAATCATCATTGAAGAGAATCCTATCTGAGGCAAAATGGACATATCATTGACAAATATCAAAATCTCAAGTTCTCTAAAGTAAGGAAGCCTGATTATTACTTTTTAAAAAATATTTTATTTATTTGACAGAGAAAGATACAGTGAGAGAGAACACAAGCAGGGGGAATGGGAGAGAGAGAAGCAGTTTTCCCACCAATGCAGGGCTCGATCCCAGGGCTCTGGGATCATGACCCTAGCTGAAGGCAGATGCCTAATGACTGAGCTACCCAGGTGCCCAAGAAGCCTGATTATTATGATGTAGATATAGAAATATATGAAAACATAGGCTTTGAAGACATGAAAATAACTATTCAATACAAAGGCTGGTTTGGAGGAATGAAAATTAAACTAAAAGAAAAATGTATGCATGCATTTTTGGGATTACCTTAATAGGAAAAATATGGCATAATAGTACTGTGTTGTGGTTTACCACACCCAGAATGAAGGAGTATAAAAGTCCAGGCACAGTTGGTGTTATTCATTCTCAAGAAACTCACTTCAACTTCAAACCAAATCCTCAAGCCCTGACACCATGAGCTACTACTACGGCAACTACTATGGTGGCCTTGGCTATGACCTTGGTGGTTTTGGTGGTCTGAGCTGTGGTTATGGTTCCATCTGTGGCCTTGGAGGCTATGGTGGTTATGGCTGTGGTTACTTTTGTCCCACTTTCTATAAGACATATTGGTCTTCTGGATTTTTCTAATACTTTTTATTACCCACTTATCACTTTTTAATAATTTTTAATGAATTAGTCATTTTTTTCCTTCAAAATCAGCAGTGAAATTTTTGAGAGAACAATGAGGACTGATATCTTGAGTGGGTGGAGACATATGTTCCTGAATGGAAACTTCATCAGTCAAGTCAGACAATCTCAATCCTATGACATTACTGACATGTAACCTCTTTCTGTAACTCATTCTGTGATAATTTGGGGGCATAGTCTCTAATAAACATTTTCCACAAACATAAAAATGGGTTCATTTATTTTCATTCACTCCAACACAATTTATTTCCAAATTTTTCAGTATCTTAATGTTCATATGCAAATCATCCTGATATCAGAATACTATTTCTAAAGAGATCTTTTGTGGCAGTACTCTGGGTGAAGCCACAAAATTTACATAAATGACAGGAAATATGTAAAGGTCTTCATTGGTCTGGAAATACCATACTTCTCAATCTTCAATCTTTTTTGCAGAAGTTTTCTGTCCTGTCTACATTCACACTTTGCTTAGTATTTTCCCTAAGTATTTGTTAAAACCACTGCATTTAATAGGGTCTCCTTCTCTTTTCTCTGTTAAAGTTTCACAAATTGTGATTCAACCTAATTTAAACCTTCCCTAGAACTGATTTTGCAGGACAAATCAGCCTACTCTAGCTTTGCTTTCTCAAAACAAACAAACAAAAAACCCAAAAAACTTCTCAAAATTTTAACTTCTTCTATTTTTGTACTTCCATATATTTAGTTTTGCACCTGCACATGCCACGCATTTGCATGTAGAAATACACACACACACACACACACGCACACACACACCTCTTGTGACTGTAATGAAAGCATCACTTTATCAGGCTATGAAATGATCATTTCCTTCTTTCTCATCATCTGTCTGAAAGTTTGGCAAATTGCATTTCATATTGGTAGTGTGGATTCAGTTGGTAGTGTGGAAAGAGTTAGAGTAGTTCAGTAGATGACTATGGCCTGAAATCCTTGAAAGAAACTGTAAGGAGAATATATTTCACAGGTGTAGGAAATATAAGACCATTCAGTAGAAAGATGTGAGAATAAGCTTAGCATGTAGATAAAAATTTAAGTTTTAGAGACAATTGGTTGATCTTTCTAATTAGAATAGATGCTTCATGGAAGCTAGTAATGGGAAGTAAGTTGGGTTGTGTTGGAACAGGGTTTGAATATAAGCTAAGAGAATTTGGCCAATACTTTAAATGTTAAATGTTAAAATGTTTCACGGAATAGGTGAATGAATGAATGGTCAAATATTTGTTGTTTTCTCTAAATAAATTCTGTCTTGTGCTTCAGAATTATATAATTATGCATGACAATTTTATAATTTGTATGCTAGTTCACTGAATTTTAAAAAGAAAGAAAACATGATATCTGGCACAAATTGAACCTTATAGTGGCCAAAGTGAGGAACTATCATTTGACAAACCCAAATTTTCAACCAATGCCAGGAAGCAGCTGCTTGATGCAAAGGATTATGATTGTAACATTTAAATATAGAAATCTGTATAGTCATTAGCTTTAAACTTAAAGCTTATTTTTCCATATAAAGACTGATTCTCTAATTTTTAAACATGGCAAATTCAGATGAAAACTTGTCTTCAGGGATGTTTGGAAATATCCTTAAATAATAAAGATATGGCCTAATGCTTTTTTTGTTTTGTTTTGTTTTGTTTTGTTTTAACCACAGATTTATTTTCCAAGAGAATGAAGTTCATGGGTTATGGTTTGCCTCTTCTTTCACTGAAAATGTAAAAATGTACTAGTTTCTTTGCAATTTTCTTTCCTGGAACATTCATTTTGCTATCAAATTGAATCTTCAATACGTGACAGATGAATTATTATGGCAACTACCATGGTGTCCTTAGATTCGATCTTAGTGTCCTGTGTATGTCTCTGGTTCCAGCTATGGCTTTGGAGCCTGTGGCTTCTACCTTCTCTCTCTCAATTGAAGATTCTGTGCCTCTAGCCTCTACTTTTTTTGGTAAGACTTGCTGAACTCCTAGGACCTCAGAAATTGCACATGGCCATGGGTTGACTCAACGTTTCTGTTCTTCTGTATGATAAGTATCGTATTGTATTTATTTTCTTTGGCTTGTAGCTAGTTATTTGGGATGCAGGGTCAAAGAGAAATAGGGCTGGACAGTGGTTAAAGACTTTACTCAGTACTACTGCAGTAGGGAAAAGAGACTTCACAAATCTGAGCTCAATTTCATTCTGTGCAGAGGTGACTGGGTGGTGCAGAGGGAGAATGAGAGAAGGAGTAGGGACGGTGAATGAGCAGGGGCTGGAATAGAGTCAGAGTTGTGGAAAATTACCAAAAAGCAGGAAGGGGTGGTTAGGTAATGGGATTAGGCCATATGGGTTTGCTCATTAGTGCTTTTCCAGAGGAGAAACAAACTTTTCATATTTCAGGACAGAAGGTATTTTTGCAAACTGGAGCAAGACATCCATAGAAGCTAGGCCCTTACCCTCCCACAGGGACTGGAGGCAATGCAGAACTTTGGGAGTTTGCATTTAGAAGAAATGGCACCCAGATCTTGAAGACAGTCCTGGGTTGTAGAAGGTACACCTCAAAGGGGCAGAGGAGGGATTTACAGCTGCAATTTCTTTAAGTAAATGCTTCTAAGAAAAGTGAGGTTAGAGCCCCAGAGTCAGGTTTGGGCTGGAACATACAGTAAATTTTCCTGGCATTTTGAGTCTCCTCAGGCAGTCATTTAAGGGGCAGGGCTGAGAGCTGTGGTTTTTGCAGCCAAGGCTGAGGCCTGTTTGCAAGAGAGCTCAGAGGAGCCTCAATAAAGTTTGGTCAAGGAAAGAATCTGTCACAGGCAAGTCTAATGATGAAGAATGTGTACTCTCGAATGAGTGCCAGTGCGGAGACCGTCTTAGCAGGAACTTAAGCCTTAGCCATCTTCACCGATTGCGCTGTCAGGAAACTGCTCTGCTATGCCCACGTTGTCAAAAGGCTCTTAAACACAGGTCTCCAATGAATAGCTTCAGCTCAGTAATAAATAAAAGTCCTTAGTTTACAAAGCAAAAAAAAAAAAAAAAAGTTTTATTTTTATTCATTCTTCTAGGTGAAGTTCTTACAGATACTGGGTTTTGGATATAATACCGTTTTAAAACATTTTTATCAGTTTTATTTTCCTGCATTATATCATTTTTATCACTGTTCTATGAATGTGCAAAGTCTAAAGAATTAAGGTTAAAATACACTGGGAAAAATATATTCTTATCCCACATGCCTATTCCTTGAATGCCTCAGTACTTTTTCCTAACTTCATTTTTTTCCCCTTAAATAAATTTTCTTTTTTTCCAGTGTCTACTGATCTTTTATACATCTCAGAACATAGGTCAATTTCTGATTCCTCAATGGTTTCTATTTTCTTTGTTATAAGTAACACCCTCCTCTAGACTTGGGTATATTTTTATTTATACTTCTGTCATTAAACATACACATACTGCCATCTATTAAAATAAATTTTATTCTGTACTTATCTCCCCATTCAGAATGAAATGTGTTGAGACTGGATCATCTGTCAGTCATTTTTGTACTCTGTTCAATTTAGTAAACATATTACTTATTTCTACAACATTCTAGAGACAATTGTAACCACTGGAACTATGAAGATGAACAACCTAAAATCCATTTCTTTTTTTTTTTCTTTCTTTATTTTATTAACATATAATGTATTATTTGCCCCAGGGGTACAGGTCTGTGAATCATCAGGCTTACACACTAAAATCCATTTCTTCAAGGAGGATTAAATATTATGTCATTTTTGAGGAGAGAAAATACATAGCAGAACTATCAGTTTCAGCATAATAATTTTTAAACTCAACTTTGGGTAAAAACCTTTCACAGGAGATGTGAGCCCTCGGTTAAGTATTGAATGATGTATTTTATCCTTGGCAAATAAGAAGGTTGAAAAAAACGAGATATGCTTATAGGTATGAGAAATGATGTCCAGGCATGAGCAATGCAAATTACAGTATAAAGTTTTATTCTTCTAAGGAGTCAGATGACCCTCAAGTGAGCTTATTAGAAAATGTCTTTAGCACAATTAAAGGTGATATATAGGACTTCTTGTTTCAGCCCTGGCATGTAAAAAGCTTAGAAATCTTCACTATGGTCCTTACAGCAAGAAGTTTGGCCAAAACAAAAATCAATACATTATTTTGGATATGTCAGAGAACTAAGGTCACTAGGCAGACTCCCATCCCCAAACTAGAAAGACCCATACATTGCAAATACAGAGCTTCAAAGATGTGCTTATATGGAGAAGAAGCTGCTTGAATCATAAACTGGTAGGAATATTCAATGTTCTTTTTTTTTTTTTTTCCTCCCCTAAGTTTTTAAAGGCTACATACAGGCAAGCATAGGAATGAGAAACTACCAGGGAAACAATGGGAGGCTGTTCCCATACTTCAGTGGGCAGATTTTCCTTGTGAACAACCAAGAAATATGTCCTCTTGATTCTGGAAGTAAGAGGGGAAGAGTAACTATGGTGAGATATGTCCAGAGTCTTTTGGATAAAAGACCCAATCTCTAAGAGAAAACACAACCCTCCCCCACCCAAAAAACAAAAACAAAAACAAAAAACAACCCCTCCCAAAACCCCCCAAAAGAAAAACCAAACAAACAAAAACAAAACAACAACAACAACAAACCAAAAAACCACATTCTCAGAGAGTAATTCTGAAACCATACCTGAGCTGAGGAAAAAGAAATTCTCACCATCCAGCCTCTTCCAGTCTTCTTGTTTCACCTAACATGGGAGAGGTACACTGTCCACAGTAGACAGGGCTCCGAGGAAATCCAAGAAGAATGCTGCAACCAAGAGATAGAGGAAAGGTGGAAAAAGCTTGTGAAGAATTAATATAAGGGACCATCACTAACATGGACTTAGGAAGTTAGAAGGAGAGTCTGATAGGGGAGACTTACCATTCTATGTAAAATATAGCAAGATTTAGAGTTACAGACCCTAATCAAAGAATCTCAACAGGAAAGAATCATCAGTTACATGCCCCAAAGGGAAAGATATACATTGCATCTTCTACAAGACATCAGCCACCCCCTCTCCAACTCAGTGAATGAAAAACCCTCATCACCCTAGGGGAACTCTTGCTTTTCTCAATGGAAATTTGTTCAAAACAACTCCTCCCAACTGCCCCCTTCTTCTCCATAAAATAATGTTTTTAACCTTTGTGTGCTGTACTTGCCTATGCTTTTGTCATAGCTTATTTGTCCCAGATAGCAATTCTCTGTTATGCCCAAATAAACCCATTTTCGCTGGTAAAATAACTGGTGGTTTTATTTTAAGTTTAATGAACTGTATAACTGGAGAAAAACTTATGAAGTTCACAGCACTAAGACACCCCCCCAAAAAAAACTTGATATATATATATTTTTAAACCTGATATTTAATAAGAAGATTATAGAATGGTCCCTTTCCCCAGACCTTATCATCAAACCAACATAATAAATTCAAGTGAATTCAAACAAGAGGGACTGTAAGACATAGACTGACTCTGAGGGGGTGATACATAGAGAAACCAAAGTCCAGAGAAAACAACAAAAACAGAGGATACTAGAGGAATTTGAAGACTTTGGCATTTCTTGTACAGTAAATATTTTAAAAAGCCAAAACCCTAACCAGTTTAAAGAGAGAAAGCCCAAATTAATAAAATTATGAATGAAATGGGAGAGATCACAACTAACACCAAGAACGTAGAAACAATCATCAGAAGTTATTACCAACAGTTATATGCCAATAAGCTAAGCAACCTAGATGAAATGGATGCATTCCTGGAAAACTATAAACTCCCAAAATTGAACCAGGAAGAAATCGACAACCTAAATAGACCGATATCTAGTAACGAGATTGAAGCAGTGATCAAAAACCTCCCAAAAAACAAGAGCCCAGGACCTGATGGATTCCCTGGGGAATTCTATCAAACTTTCAAAGAAGAAATAACACCTATTCTCCTGAAGCTGTTTCAAAACATTGAAGCAGAAGGAAAACTTCCAGACTCTTTCTATGAAGCCAGCATTACCCTGATCCCCAAACCAGGCAAAGACCCTACCTAAAAGGAGAATTTCAGACCAATATCACTGATGAATATGGCTGCTAAGATTCTCAACAAGATCCTAGCAAACAGGATCCAACAGCACATTAAAAAGATTATCCACCATGACCAGGTGGGATTCATTCCTGGGCTACAAGGATGGTTCAACATTTGCAAATCAATCAATGTGATAGAACAAATTAATAAGAAAAGAGAGAAGAACCACATGGTCCTCTCAATCGATGCAGAAAAAGCATTTGACAAAATCCAGCATCCGTTCCTGATTAAAACTCTTCAAAGTATAGGGATAGAGGGAACATTCCTGAACTTCATCAAATCTATCTATGAAAAACCCATAGCAAATATCATCCTCAATGGGAAAAATCTTGCAGCCTTCCCGTTGAGATCAGGAACACGACAAGGATGCCCACTCTCACCACTCTTGTTCAACATAGTATTAGAAGTCCTAGCAATAGCAATCAGACAACAAAGAGAAATAAAAGGTATCCAAATTGGCAATGAAGAAGTCAAACTCTCTCTCTTCGTAGATGACATGATTCTTTACATGGAAAACCCAAAAGACTCCACCCCCAAACTACTAGAACTCATACAGCAATTCAGTAACGTGGCAGGATACAAAGTCAATGTAGAGAAATCAGTGGCTTTCTTATACACTAACAATGAAAATACAGAAAGGGAAATTAGAGAATCGATTCCATTTACCATAGCACCAAGAACCATAAGACACCTGGGAATAAACCTAACCAAAGAGGTAAAGGATCTGTACTTGAGGAACCACAGAACACTCATGAAAGAAATTGAAGAAGACACAAAAAGATGGAAGACCATTCCATGCTCTTGGATCGGAAGAATAAACATTGTTAAAATGTCTATACTGCCTAGAGCAATCTATACTTTTAATGCCATTCCAATCAAAATTCCACTGGTATTCTTCAAAGAGCTGGATCAAACAATCCAAAATTTTGTATGGAACCAGAAGAGACCCTGAATTGCTAAGGAAATGTTGAGAAACAAAAATAAAACTGGGGGCATCACGTTACCTGATTTCAAGCTTTACTACAAAGCTGTGATCAACAAGACAGCATGGTACTGGCATAAAAACAGACACATAGACCAGTGGAACAGAGTAGAGAGCCCAGATGTGAACCCTCAAGTCTATGGTCAGTTAATCTTCGACAAAACAGGAAAAAATATACAGTGGAAAAAAGACAGTCTCTTCAATAAATGGTGCTGGGAAAACTGGGCAGCTATATGTAGAAGAATGAAACTTGACCATTCTCTTACACCATACACAAAGATAAACTCAAAATGGATAAAAGACCTCAGTGTGAGACAGGAATCCATCAGAATCCTAGAGGAGAACATAGGCAGTAATCTCTTCGATAACATAAATCCTTACACTGAAATCCTCTTTCCTTCAATTCAGTTCTTATTAACTAATACATCATGTCCAACTTTCAAGAAAAAAAATTGCAAGGCATGCCTAAGGCAAGAAAAAGCAGATTCTGAAAGAAGCAATGATCTGAACCAGACTCATAGATGGCATAGATGGAATTAATAGACATGAAATTTAAAATAACAGTGGTTAATATGTGAAGAGCTCTAATGGTGAAAGTAAGTGCCTTACAAAAATGGTTACATTGAGGGAAGCAGAGAGATGGATACCTTAAGACAGGATCTAAAAGAAATGCTAGAAATAGGAAAGGTAGCCTCAGAAAGGAGGGGTTCATCAGTGGACTCAGCACAACTCAGGAAGGAATCAATGAGCTTCAAGATAGATCAAAATAAACTTACAAAAATGAAGTGTAAACATGGAAAAAGAAAAACAATAACACACCCAAGAAACTGTGGGGCAATATTAAAATGTGCATTATACATGTAACTGTAATGTCAAATGAGAAGAGAGAACAAAATAAAAAAAAAAGAAATATTTGAAGCAATAATGGCTGAAACTTGCAACATTATTAATATGCCAAATCATAGTTCTAGATTGTTCTAAGAATATCCACCCAAATAAAACAAAACAAAATAGAGCAATCTGTCAAATACCCATACCTAGACATATTACATTCAAACTAGAGAAAATCTGAGACAGGCAGAAATTTCTTAGGAAAAAAAGATCCTAAATTCTCGAGGAACAATGGTGAGTATTATGTGGATTTCTCATATAAAATCATGCATGCAAGCAGAGGGTAAGATGGAATACTAGTGTATTGTCAGAAAACTCCACAAACCTAGATCTCTACACCAGAAATTAACCTTTGAAGAAGGAGAATAAATACTTTCTTTCTTCTTCTTCTTTTTTTTTAAATTTTATTTAGTGACTTGACAGGGAAAGAGAGAGAGAGATCACAAGCTGGCAGAGTATCAGGTAGAGGGAGAGGGAGAAGCAAGCTCCCTGTTGAGCAAGGAGCCCGACATGGAGCTCAATCCTAGGACCCTGGGATCATAACGTGAGCCAAAGGCAGTTGCTTAACCAACTGAGTCAGTAACTAAGGGAATCCATCGCCAGCAACCTGCTCTGTAAAGAAATACTAAAAGAAATTTTTTAAGCATGAAGATGATAAAGAAATTTGGATCTACATAAAGAAAACATGAGACATTTCCAAAAATAAAGTAAGCATTGTTAAGAGTCACTCAAAACAGTCACAAAGTTATTGAGGAAGTAGGGTTTATGTGGGTCTCCTGCTTCAATTAACAAAACACCAAGAACTTCCAATTTTTGTCAATTTCAGCTTCACCACCTGTTAAAACACATCTTCCTATTTTGGACTGAAATAGATAATGAAACACCCATTAGCTAAATAACCAATCACAGATAGTCAGCTTAAAATCTGCCAGCAGCAATCGTAATTCTTACAATACAAACTTATGTAACCTTGTGGGATTCTTTTGCCTTTATAAGCCTGCACCTTCTGCTTGAAACCTGGAGCACACTTTTGATTTCAGATGACCGTCTCCTGGTGTGCAATCCCTATAGGCCCAAATAAACACTTTCAGTTGCTTTATAGCCTCATTGTCTTCTTGGAGACAGAATGGAATGGAGAAAGAATCAAACAGGGTGAGGTAGAAATCTTTTTTTATCCTTAACTGATCTAAAATGTAACTATTTACTTAAGGTAATAACAGTAACAATGTATTTAGTAAAATAGCATAGGGATAAGTGAACTGTTGTAAGAGGCGGGAGAACAGAATTTGGAACACTCTGTTACCAGGTATCCATAGTACTTGGGAAGTGGTACTGCTATTTGAAAATGAACTTAGATTAGTTTAAATGTGTGCTGTAAACTCTAGGGTAAACACACACACACAAGGTATAATTGAAATGCTTTCTAAGAGAGGAGATAAAGTGTAGTCATATAAAATGCTCATTAATAGCAGAGAAAGAAGAAAAACAAGAAAAGAAACAAAGACCAAAAGTCTATTGATTGAAAGCAGTTACAAACACGGACATTAAATTCAACTATATAAACTATACAAATAAACACTTTTAATGTGAATGATATAAATACATCAGGGAAAAGATAAAGATTGTCATCATGGATTAAAAGCAAATAAATAAATAAAAATATCACCTAAGACTCAACTACCATGTTACCTACAAAGAAAAACACACTTTAAGTATCAAGACTCAGACACACTATGGTAAAGGGATGGAGAAAATACACCATGCAATCACTAACAGAAAGAAAACTAGGGTTCTTGTTGCAGATAAAAATACTCCAGAAAAGGGAAAATGAACAAGAACAAAGAAGACAAAATGATGCTAAACTGTATGCACTTGGCAGAACAATGTAAAGATAACTGAGACAAAACCTGATGAAACTTATGGAAGAAATAGACAAATCCAGGGGTGCCTGGGTGGCTTAGTTGGTTCAGCATTTGCTTCAGATCATGATCTCAGGGTCCCCAGGTTGCGGCCTGCATGGGGCTCCCTGCTCAGCAGTGTGTCTGTTTCCCTCTCCCCTAGCTTGCGTTCTCTCTCTCTTTTGTAAATAAATAAAATCTTAAAAAAAAAAAAAAAGAAATAGGCAAATCCTGTCCTGTAGCTGAAGACTTAACATGTTTTGTCAGTAACTGATAGATTAATCAAGCAAAAAAATTAAGAGAGATATAGATGACATGAAGAATATCATATAGATGACATGATCAGTTTGACAGAATTCATATCTATAAAATATTTCATCTAATAAGAGTAGAATACACATTCTTCAAAAGCTTGCTGGAAATATTCATCGAGATAGACCACATTCGGGACCATCAAATACATTTTAACAAATTTAAAAGGAAATAGAAAACACACAAATTATGTTCATAGACTACAATGAAGTTAATTTAGAAATCAATAATGGGTGCGCCTGGGTGGCTCATGCGTTAAAGCCTGCCTTCGACTCAGGTCATGATCCCAGACTCCTGGGATAGGGCCCTGCATCGGGTTCTCTGCTGGGCGGGGAACCTGCTTCCCCCTCTCTCTCTCTGCCTGCCTCTCTGCCTACTTGTGATCTGTCAAATAAATAAATAAAATCTTAAAAAAAAAGAAATCAATAATGAAAACATAGTTGGAAAATCCCCAAATGTTTAAAAAATAAATAGCACACTCCTAAATGACATATGAATTAAAAATACATCTCAAGAGAAGTTGAAAAGATATTTTAAACTGAATGAAAAAAAATGCAACTTAGTGAAATGTGTAGGATTCAGCAAAAACAGTACTTAGAGGGAAATTTATAGCATTAAATATCTATATCGGAAAAGAAACAAAGTGCTCTAAAATTTATAACCTTGCTTCTACCTTAGGAAACTAAAGGAAAAAAAAGTTAAGCCCAAAGGAAGAAAGGAAGCAAAAGAAAAATACAGAGAAGAAAAAAACACTAGAGAAGAAACCAATCAGCTTAAAAACAGAAAAATAGGGGAAATCAACAAATCCAAAAGCTAATTCTTTGAAAAGATGCAATAACTGATAGATTTCTATCATGTCTAGCCCTGGAAAAAAAGATGAGAGACACATTACTCATATTAGAAATTAAATAGAGGTCATGACCACTGATTTCATGGACCTGAAAAGATAATAAGAAATGTACAAATAATTCCACACCCATAAATTTGATAACTTAGGTAAAATGAAACGAATACTTTTAAGATATGATCAAAACTCACATGTGGATAAATAGATCATCTAAAAAGGCATATATCTATTAAATTAATTTTAAAACCATAAATAAAAACTTTCCAAAAGAGGAAGCACCTGGACCAGAACATTTCCAGTTTCACTGGGGACTTTTACCAAACATTTAAGGAAAACATATGACTTCTCCATAATCACTTTTAGAAATTGAGGCTGAGGGAACACTTACTAACTCATTCTATTAGGACATTATACTAATACCAAAATCAGGCAAGAGCATTGGTGGAAAAGGAAAATTAAAGAACAATGTCTCTCATGAATTTTTTTGCAAAAATCTTCAACCAAATATTAGCAAATCTCATCTAATAATCTATAAAAAGAGTTATATGATGAGGTAGGATTCATTCTAAGTATAGAAAGCTGGTTTAACATTTATAAATCAAGTAATGTAATATACCTAAAAAATCATATGATCATATCACTAGATGCAGGGAAAACCTTAAACACCCAACTGCCTATTACATTAAAAACTCTCCTCCAACTAAAAGAGGAGAACTTCCTCAACTTGGTAAAAAAAAATGAGCAAACAAACCAACAAACAAACCAGGCACCAAATGGGTAACAAAAATCTATTGTTAATCATGAGAAACTAGATTCTTTACCCTATGATTGGATTACTTTATATGGGTTAACTCAGCTATTTTCCCTTTAGGGGATAAAATGTTTCCCCACACTGGGTTTGTATATACACATGCCTTTTATCCACAGCAATTAACTTAGAAAAAACTCTTGATATACTTTCCTCTCCAAATTGCCTTTTTTCAAATTAACTTCCTTCATTCGTATTGATTCTAAATGACAGACTTGTGTTACATTATTAAAGTACTTCTTTTTCCCATAGGCTTAAACAAGGAAACAGTGTTGAACTTCTTCTAATATCTCAAACAGACTTATTTCTCCCATTCTCCACCAACTCTCATCCCACTTTTGTGCATTTCAAAGGAGTATGGAATAAGTTTAAAAATGGAATGGTGGTTTAGATGGGATAAAAGACAAAGGATAAAAGACAGTCAAAGGATAAAAGTCAACTAACTAATCCATGTGCTGCTTAAATATCTCCTTAGGTCAATAACCTCCTGGAGTATGAGCAGCATCTTTGCTAAAATAAAAGAACTGAATAAGATCAATTACATCCCTCCACTTCCTGGATAGCTCTGTGAGCTTTCCCAAACCTACAGTAGGAGTCAGAGGCAAATAGTAAACATTCTAGGTTTTTTGACCAATCATTCTCTAGTGCAACTACTCAATTCTGTTGTAGTAGTAGGGAAGCAGTCACAGACAATACATAAATCAAGAGTGTGCTTGTTCAATAAAACTTTATTTACAATCACAAGTACTGGCAGGATTTGACCCCAGGGGCTGCAGTTTGCTGACCTCAGAACTGGAAGATAAAATAAAAACACTTTAATGGGCATATAAGGTTTTTTAGAACGTTTTTAGAAGTGTAGACTTCTTTTTGCCTCATTTTACACCAATACTCTCCTTGCCCCTTTTTTTTTTTAAGGGTTGTTTAACTCTATTCTATGTATATGCTATGTACTATGCCACTTAAAATTCCTTCAGAATAAGAGTTTTCTTTCCCTTTTTTTCCAACCTATTAGGTTTTTATTTACATTTCTGAAAGATTTGATTTTATATATATGCATTCATGTCTATAGGAAGTTTGCCGGTTTGACCCTCTTAGATAGGAATTACTTCCAGGTGACCAACCATCCTAGGTTACTCATGACTGAGAGTTTTCCTGGTACTTGCACATTTAATGCCCAAGCTGACACAGTCCAGGAAAACCAGGCCAGTTGGCCACTCTGCCATTTTACCTTTGGATCTCTTAAATATTTAAATTTAATATTCCAGATTTTACAATTTTAGATTTTACCACGACTAATGATAATATCAAATTATAACACATGTATTATTTTCTATGTATTTTCCATGATAATAAATTCTATAACAGTAAGTTATTATTTATCTTTTATTATCCTTAAATATTATATAGTTTCTAAATGTTGAGGGAAAATATGTGTATACATATATGACATTATATATATAATATACATATATATGGCATTAGAATGCAGTTAAGAGCAAGAGTGGAAAGCATGAAGAAAGGAGGGAGAAAGAAAGGAAGGGATATCTCTATGTAAATGGACTATAGACGAAATACAATTTCCATTTTAATAATCAAATAAGATTTATAGTAAAAAATATAAAATTGTTTGACCTTGTAAAATGTAAAGAAAGACTCTGGTAGAAATGCTAATTATTTCTTATTACTTTTTGCTATAAGGAATTAAAGTAATATTGACAGAAGAATATGAAGATATGTTATTTCTTGCTATTACTGAAACATAAATTATAAATATTAAATAGTGGTCTCATTGATTGCCTACTAAAATGTCCAGCTCAAAATCTTCACCTCTCAAATACTCTTGTGTTACCAAAAGATTAAAACGTGATTCAGAAAATAAATGCTAAAATGTAACATGAGAGAGTTTACAAAACTTGAATGAGAAAAAGTTTTAAAAATACGTATTTGTTGCTAAATGATTGTCCTCTTGTCATCTTCAATTAATTCCAATTTTATATAGTATTATAACTTCAGTCAGCAATAGATCTAACAGGTGTCAACAACGAATAGATAGAAATAATGTATACAATTAAATTTGGTGAAAAATAAGTAGCCAAGGAAGTGGACTGAATAAGGAGACACTATTCGAGGTGACATCATCAGAGGGCTGCCTGAGGTCTCCAAGCCTGGATTGTAGTTGACTTCGTGGAGGATTAAGTCATGGTTGGCTTTGCAAGGCCCATGAACTCTTTTCATTATGGGCAATAGGTTTTGTAGAAAGCAAACTCAGCAGGAAAATCAAATTAAAAAATTTAAGCTTCTTTAATTGGATCTTTTCTAATTAAGAAAAGAATCGTTTAATTGGATTTCTATAGTCGAACGGTCTTGGTTTTGAATAAACTGAAGTAAATCAGCATGGTTTGCCACATGGACTGCTGAGGGAGTATATGAGCCTCTCTGTAGGTGTGAGTTCACACTCGGAGGAACTTGGACAACCTTCAACCAAACCCACGAGTTCTTATACTATTAGCTGTTATGGAAGCCTGAGCTTTGACAACGATGGCCTGGGTTCTGGTTCTGGTTGTGCTTGTAGAAGCCCCCATGGTCTGATCTGTGGCTTAGGCTCTGGTTACGGAAGTCTTGGTCCTGACTTTGGTCTAGGAGATGTGGATTTAACTTCTACTGAAAAATCTATTGATGTTTCTGTACTGCAGAAACAGAAAGCTTGACTTCTAGATCCTTTATTCCAAAGGGTTTTCTAATATGTTCTTCTTGGAGTCTATAAAAAACTTTCATAACCCTGGTGGGACATTCCACAAGAACTAGGAGTGGCAACAGCATCACCAGCAAGACTGTGGAATCCATGGTTGAAATCAATCATGGGCTCATCTCTGAACCATTCAACTACTCATGTATCATCATTGCTTCCATTTCTGTAGCAATTTTTCAATAAAGCTTTTAGTGACATCACAAATTCTCTTCTCTCCTTGCCTCCAGCTGATTAAAAATAAAGAACATATCCAATCAGGAAGATAAACTTCCTTTTTGGAGTGGGATTTTGTCCCCTTATGGTTGCTTCCTTGTTCATGACCCACTTAGGTGATTGAGCCAACATATTCCAAGGAATATTTTGACTTGCTTATCTGATGGTACTTAATTTTTTTAAAAGAGCTACAAGTTATGAGTATTAACATTTTCATGTCTTCAGATAAAAGTCACAGTAATATTGACTCTCTTCCAAATGCATCTTAGGCTTCAGATGAGGCTTTTTTCCCTATTCCCTCCAGTGTAAAATAAGGGCAAATGGTAAAATTATGGCACTAAAATAATTAAATTTTTGATATGCTCTTAACAGATTCAAGGAAGCATTCTTTCAGGAATTTTGTCTCTAGTAAATTAGTTTGAAGTTTAAATAGTATGAAAGAGGAGAGAAACTCAAGTTTGGATCAAGATCTGTTATCCTTGCAATGCCAGAAAAAGAAAGTTTGACTTTTCCAAAGTGGGCATGAATGAACTTCTCGTGAAAATCAGAAACCTGTTGCTTCTAAGAGTACCAAATACACTATCATGGTTATGGAGATCTGTGTATATAATTGAATCAGATGAAGGTACATTCACTCAATAAGACTTATTGAACACAGAATTTATGTTCTAGGCATTCAACTAACAAAAAGATAAACTTATATAGAATTAATAGACCTTATCTGGTGCTTACAGATAAGTTGTAGAGGCTGACCTGTCTTCAGATATCTACAACAAAACATGATATAGTCAATGGTAGAAGAGAGATAGAGACAAAGTTTAAAATGGGTGTTTAAATGTATCTATAGATTTTTTTCTCTTAAAAACAAAATGATAATATCATTCATGGAGCAAGCACCAAATCTCCCCAATATATATATATTCAGGATTATCAGCAGCCTGGTATTCTTGCTTGAAGATCTAATAAAAAAAATTGTACTAAAGGTGAATATGTAGTAAACATAATTAAAACCTAATAGCACTAATTGGAAAATATTGATTGATCCAATCCACCAAAGCAAGCTTAGTTTTAGTCGATGTTGAGGCCCCCTTTTTTTGTAAGAGAAAGCACATTACTAAGGTGTTCTTCCATATGTCCTTTGGTATAACTGTTATATAGAGAGTACTTATGACTTGTCACACTTAAATATCTTTGAACATCAATTCAACACAATTAACTCACTGGAAATAGGAAGCCTGGATGCCAGCTTCCATCATCAGGACTATTGCAATGACCTTGGATGTGACAGCTTTTGAAAACAAGGTATGGCAATTGTGGATATAATGCTGCCATCCAATTTGTTGTGGAAGATGCTGGACACTTAGTTTCTACTAAGTTTTCAGACCTAAACTTCTCGGGAGAATGATCTAACAATAAGATTTAACTTCTCAAATGTTTAATTTGATCAAACTATTTCCAGCTTATATCAGGCAGAGAAGATAAATTGGAGGTTTACCAACTTGTTGGCGTAAGATTTAAGATCTGTCTGTGTATGTACAGCTGTTCAACAGCAATTCAAACTTATTCTATAAATATTGGATATTTTGCTACAGCCATTATTTCTCCTTTCACTCTCAAGACACTCATTTTTCATCTGAAATTTCTTTAGTGTATTTTACACTGGGAGAGATCTCTATAATTATTTTCCAATAAATGTGTTTAATGTGGCATTACAATATGGTCTTAACTTTGGTCATTTATCTTAATAATTTTCCTTTGTTTTATGATATTTCAAATGAAGGCAACTGCTTCTTTTCCTAAGGATATCATTTATTTCCCTTATTAAATCAGTGAAAAACAAATATAGATTTAACTTGAGAGGGAGAGGTTGCTGTTCTTTTCTGGCTTGGTATTTTTTTTCCATCTTATGTATTTGTGAGTCAGTATCCTGACTTCCATCCCAAGTAGTCTTGTCAGTGATCATTGAAGGTACTTATTAAATAGTAAATATGTCTTAAATTTTTTTTGAATTCTTAATCAAAATTTATATTGGAGCAAACTCCAATTTATGGAAGTGATTTGGGATGCTAAAATCCCTGGGCTAAGATTCTGGTTATAAATAGTCTTCATTATAACTTTAATTTATTTAGCCACTTAGCCACTGGTTCTATCAAGAGTATTCTGAATCACCAAAGAGAAATTGAAATCTAGGACTGTGTGAGTGCTTCATAGTGAACCACGTGACCAAAAACTCTAACAATCCTATTACACAAACCCTGTTGTTCATGTTCTTTTCACTAGCTGCCTCATGAGCCCTTTGTAGGGGAGGACGACTTAATCTGCTCATCAGTCAGAACTTTCTGGGCCTGATGATTTCCCCAAAATATTTGTTCTTTCCATTAAATTAAATTTAATGGAATTCTTTTAATTAAGCATGCTAGTGGGATTTTTTGAAATATGGTACTATGTGCCAAAATCTTAGGCTTAAACTCTTTTGAGAATATATCATAAGATGATAATTCTAATGAAGACATTATATTGGAAATTGTATTAGAAGTCACACTAATAAAAACTGAAACATTCTTAAACCAACTTAAATTTTATGTAAATTAATCTAAGTCATAGTCTACTGAGTAAGAAAAACAATTTTTTTAAATCTTAGCTCTTCTAGTGGGTGAGTGGTGTTATATAATTGTGGTTAAAAATTGTGGTTTCCCTGATAACTCTGATAACTAATCATGTCACACAATTTATTTGCTTATTTTATATCTTCCTGTCAATGTTCTCAGGTTTTGGGTATATTTGTCTTTACACATTTGAGTTGCAGGAGATCTTTATGTGTGATGGATGTCTCTATCTCTATCTTTACATCTATCATATCTATTCTCTATCTCTAATCTATATTGATACCTATCTTTATCGTCTGCACTATATATCTATAGCTACACTTTTTTTCCTAGTCTGTGGCTTGCAGTTGATGAATTTCACTTCACAGTGTTTTTTTTTTTTTTAATGGTCAGTGCTTTCTGTGTCTTAAAACAAAACAAACAGAAAAACTTCTAGAAGTCTTAAAGTTTTAGCTTTTATGCTTAGTTCTATCATACATTTGAATTAATTTTAGTGTAGACTATGAAAAATTAAGGTCATTTTCTTCTTGTTCCATAGAAATGTCCCATTGTTTCAGTACCATTTGATGAAAAGTGTTTTGTTTGTTTTTGAATCTTTGTGGAAAAAAAAGCCTAATTCTAGACTCTCTAATAGTTCCCATCAACTTACTTGTGTATCTTCACACCAATAACACACTTTCTTGATTATTCCACTTTAAGTGTTAAAATCAGTTAATGTAAAGTTTTTTTCTTTTTAAATACTGCATTGGATATTCTAGGTTTTCTGGATTTCGTTATACACTTTAGAATCTTTTGTAATTATATACATTATACTGTCATTTCAATTAGGGATTTTATTTAATATATAATTTCAGAGGTATTCTGTCTACAGTCAATATATAAACATTTTATATATGTCTATATGTGTATATATATATCTTTATTAATTTCTTCCAGCATTGATTTGTGACTATCAAAATCTAAGTCTTGCACATATCTTTAAATTATCTTTATTTTATTTTTCTGATATAGTTAGTGATATTCCTGCATTTTTTTCTAATTTTTCATATATAATTGAATTTTGGAATTGTTGATTTGGTTTATTTTCTGAAATAATTAGTGCAAAATTAATACTATTTTTTGCAATAATTAGTATTATTTAAGTAGTTGCTAAAATTCACCACTAAAGCAATGTGAACCTGGAGTTTTCTTTGTTAGAAGTCTGTTTTTTTTTCTTTTTAATACAAACTTTATATCCTTAAGAGATATACTCATTAAGGTTTTTATTTCTTCTTGTGTCAGTTTTAGTAAACTTTTTATTTGAGAAATTGTTGACTTCTATGCAGTACAACTATATTTCAGTATAGAAATCAGAATGCAACTTAGGGGGGCACCTGGGTGGCTCAGTGGGTTAAAGCCTCTGCCTTCGGCTCAGGTCATGATCCCAGGGTCCTCGGATCAAGCCCCGTATCGGGATCTCTGTTCAGCAGGGAGCCTGCTTCCCCCTCTCTCTCTGCCTACCTCTCTGCCTACTTGTGATCTCTGTCTGTCAAATAAATAAAGAAAATCTTTAAAAAAAAAAAGAATGCAACTTAGGACTTCTATTTCATTTGATGTTAAGAAGGTCTTTGGAAAATTGGGCTAGTTTATATTCTATTGTATTAGTCCTGCCTGGGGTGGAACCAGTACTAATGCTTTGATTGACTGGTCAATATACATAAAACTATAACTCTGATATAGCTCAACAGAATTCAAAATTGAATTGTCAAATAAAGCAATGGCATTAAGGATTTTGTGACTTTTTAAATCACCATAATTATCTTAGAGTCATGTGGTAATCTCTCCTCCAAAGAACTTTAAATATGTCCCTAGTCATTAAGTAGCAGGTTTTTAACACATGGATACCAGGCAGTAAAATATCAAGTACCCCATTAACATTATGTGTAAATCCTTAACAAATATTTCTTTAATTTTCTCATCCTTTGGGGTGATGGATTTAATGTGAGTGTCCAAATTAAATACACACATACACAATATTAAAGATATCCTTAGATTAGTCTTTGAGAGAAATCACTATGACTATCATTTGCCTACATTTTTGTTTCTCTTCCTAATTCCTGCACAAAAAGATCAGTAGAGCTATGTATTTCTTCTATAATGTTACTATCCTGGATTCCAGAAAGAAGTTCCTAAATTGCCAGGATACCCTCTTGACATCTTTCAGATCATAATTGTAAAGGATTATTGACATTTATTAAACTGAGGCACCATTTGTTTTGACTAGAATTAAATACAGAAAACAAAGAATATATATTTGTTTTGTTCTCACTCCCTTTCTTCTTCCCTCTGTTTCTTCCTCAAGTTTGGAAGTGCCTTCTTTAAGGAGGCATAAAGATTTCAAATATTGTGTTTCAAAGATTAAGAAATGTCTAATGAGACACTGTAAAAGTAACTGGTTCGACGCTGGTTCTGAACGGCATAAAAGTAAAGTAAAATTTGTTTGTATCTCAACATGTCTGGATATTTGCCATCTATGTGGTTATGGTCTCAAATGGGGCATGGATTTCAGAATAACATTAGTGTCCTGCTTACCTCAAATAATAAGAGGTCATCTCCATGAAAAAATACACAGCATATGCAGTAAAGTAGCAACATCAGATGATGTTGTCAGGCAGCCCTTGACTGAGTTGTAGAGATCCTCAGAAACCAAAATAAGGGGAAGGTTATATGAATCTTAATATTGGAATAGTCTTTGAAGTTGCAAATAAATATTTCTCATTATAAAAACAACTTAATAAAAGGAATTGAGCTAACTGAACTAAAGATTAACTTAGAAATTTTACTTCAGTGGAAGATCACTCTGTGCATATTAAACAAAAAAAACCAAAAATACTTGTTTCATGAAATTTCTTCTGTGGGAGGAAAATGAGGTGTGTTTGGGATGATTTACCACATCCATGGCTTAGGGTGTAAAAACCTCTGTGCAGATGCTGAGATTCATGCTCAGGAAACAGCTTTCATAGCAAACCAAGCCTTCAACCCCTGATAGCATGGGCTACTACAGCAACTACTATAAAGACCTGGGCTGTGGCATGGGTGGGGCTGTGGCAGCTCCTGTGGATGGGGCTGTGGCTGTGGTTAGGGAGGCTACAGATATACCTGCTGCCTCCCACCTTGCTATGGTGGATATGGATTCTGTCTTCTATTAAAATTCTTCTTTATGAGTCTAATACCTGGTTCCATGAGTGGACTTTCAGAATCTGATTTCATCCTCTGGGTCAACCAAGATTTTGCTCCACTTATCAATGGTCCATTTATCAAAATAGCACCTAAAACTTCCAGTACATTTAGAGCTACACAGTTTTATATCTATCATGTCTCCTTTATTTCTTTAATAAAGCCTTTTAATATGAAAAAGCAATTATAGCTTTTGTTTAATTCTTTATTATTAATTATATATGTAACTAAACATAGATCTTACTCAACTTTCAATAAAGATTCTGATATATGTGTTTGTGTATTAAATATTTATCTCACAAATGGAGACCTAAAAAAGAACAATAAATTTAGATAGAAATGAATGTTAACTTCTCAAAGACCTGTTGATTTTTTCTTTACTTTAATCAGATAATGTTTAGATTTAAATTAAACAAGAATAGGGATTCCTGGGTCGCTCAGTCATTGAAAGTCTGCCTTCAGCTCAGGTCATGATCCCAGAGTCCTGGGATCAAGCCCCGCATTGGGTTCCTAGTCTGTGGGGAGCCTGCTTCTCCCTCTCCCACACCCCCTGCCTGTGTCTCTGTCAAATATATATAATAAAACCTTTAAAAAAATTAAACAAGAATAAAAAATGAAGTCTAACAATTGCAATGTATTTATGGCAATAAATAAAAAATAATTTATGTTTAACATTTTATACATTTCCTTTTATCAATGCAGTCCAAAATGAATAAATAATTCATCCTGCTTTCAACATATGTCCTTCTTTAGTTCTTTCATGACAAGAAAAGAAGAGTGATAGATCAAAATATTTCTCTAAACTTCTAGGAAAAGAAATGTTTTTTAAATTAATTTCTTGATTATATATAATATTTTTCTCTGTTTCCACTACTTGATGTTCTCATGAAAATAATTATTTTACAAAAGTATTAAAATTACTTCAAATTAGTTAATTAAAATATATGTAGTATTAAGAATATATTTGATTTAGATTTTTACCATATCATTATTCCTCTGTAGTATGCAGTGACATTATCTTTTTTTTTTTTTTTAAGATTTTATTTATTTAGATAGAGCACAAGTGTGGGGAGGAGCAGAGGGAGGGAGAAAGAGCATCTCAAGCTGACTCCATTCTGACCATAGAGACCAACATGGGGCTCAATCCCATGACCATGAGGTCATGACCTGAGCTGAAATCAAGAGTTAGACGTTCAACTGACTGAGCCACTCAGGTGTCCTGATATTATTCTTTTTTACTTTCATTATTATCATCTTCATGGCATTCAAGCCTTTTGCAACTGTAAATGAAATGTAAACACCTAGATACAACCAGGAAATATATCACTGTGTAGCTTTCCTTGATGAGAGTCATCATTCATCCAAAGGATTTTTTTAAGTAGATTTCCAATCAATTATCACTCATCAAAAGCAAGCATGTTGTTGTTGGTATTTTACATAGTAGAGTATGTAAAATATGTAATAAAATTTTTGACTTTTCAGATTTGAATGGAATATTCAGGTAATGCAACAAGATAAAGTTTTTTGTTACTGTTTGAGTTGGTGAAATCCAATAATAAAAGGACAACAGCAGAAGTGAGAGCTGACCTAGAATTAGAGTTTATGCTGTGCTGCCCCTTATATCATACAAGTGTAGAAACTCCAGATGGTTAAGTGATGCCTGGAGTCACAAATACCACAAGAGTCAGAACCAAGATCAAAAACCAGTTCACTGAAACCTGGTGATCTACCCCATCATGCTGATTCTCTTCCATTATATATTTTCAAATTTGAATACCATCTGGAAAGTTCTTGTCATATTTCCATGAATAGCTATAATTTTATAGCTGAGTTTATTCCCTCTGTTAGATTAACTACCTCTTATTGTGTTTTCTTTTACATTTTTATTGTGAAAATTTTATTTTATTGTATATAATCTACTTCTCAATTTGTAATTTAGTTGTACTTCAAGGCAAATGAAGAATGAATAATGTTAAAACTTAATTGTCATCACGGTATTTTATTAGAAAGATGATTTGGATTTGTTTATACAACCTGAAGAGAGAAAAAAAAATCAGTCAACTCCTGTCACTTGTCCTATCAAACATTGTATTTTAATAGGTAAGGATATCAGGAATAGAGTTTGGCCATGCCTTTAAAGAACTTTGGCTCCTATAACTAAATAATATTTGAAATTATTTTATTCTCACACAGGTCAGTACCTTTGCAGCCCGAGGAAGATGTTACAAAGTTACAAAGAAAAAGAATTATCAGTATACCTAGAATGAGAAAAAAAAGTGACATTCCTAGTAAAATGTAGTGTATTTTTGTGATCTACAATTTCATTTTTTTTTGACTTATGTCTGAGTTACAGGACAACCTTGGGAATTTACAACAGAAGTTTCCTTTATTGATTTGTAAAGACTATTATTTATCCCAAGTGAAAACAGATTTTCTTTTTCTTACCACCCATTATTATAGTGTTATTTAACATGTATTTTAAAGGAAACTTCCTAAGAGTGAAAAGAAGGAAAAAAAATAATCTACTTTGGGTCCAGCAACTGAACATAAAACAATACTTCTACAAAGAAATATATAGTCTTCATTTTGCAATGGATACTTTCATTTTAACAATTTTTCACTTAGAAAAAAAGAGACAAACATTTTTTCTATGTATTTTATAATAGTTTAGTATTGATATTTTGCTGCTCATTAACAGTAAAATTGGTCTTGTGTAAAACTATCACATTTTATCCTTGAAACTATTTTTATTTCTTATTTCACTGTTGAGGTTTCTCATTTTTGTTTTTTAGTGTTCTATCTCAGGTGGACACATCTCTTTCAAATCCAAATGAACAAAAAGAAGCCATTAATCACTCTCACATGATGTGGCTGAGTTATATGGACAAGAGGTGATATCCTTAATCTTGTCTGAGTTATTTATGGTTACATGTATATAAAAGGACTTATTGAGAATGAAAAATTCAGCTTATCAACTATTTCTAGTTTAGGGTGAGAAATATTGAAATAATATTTGGGTAAAAGAAACTTGGGATATGTTGGGTTATGACTTATCAAACCACATTTTGGTTTTAAAATGATGGTTTGCTAAGGTGGATTCAGAGTTGCACTGGTTGTTGTAGCCATGATAGCTACTATCAGTTTACTTATAATTTCTTCATTAGTTCCATAAGCAGTGCTTAATTTCCTACTCGCTGTTTAGGATTAAAACATCTGAGGAAATTTACCTTTGTTAAAATACTTGAGAATCTCATAACAACTCAACTGTATATTCAAAATCATGTAAGTTAAGGGGCTCCTGGATGGCTTAGTTGGTTGAGTGGCCTACTCTTGATTTTGGCTCAGGACATGATCTCAGAGTCCTGGGATTGAGCCCTGGGTCAGGCTCCATCCACACTCTGTGGAGAGCCTGCTTGGAGAGTCTCTCTCTCTCTCTCCCTTTGCTGAAGATAGTTCTTAAAGCCAAATATATTATAAAGGTTATTATAATTAAAATGATAAAAATCAACATGTACCTTCTTTTTAAAAATGTTTTCTGAACAGAGGCACTTTCTTCAGTCCTCATCTTGATAAACAAATTTCCTTTTTGAAAAATATTGATTTAACAGCTGTAAATTGAAGAAATATCTATGAATTTAGTTGGAGATGGAATTATCCACTTGGGAGATGACAGAAAGGAGAAAATTTTTAATTATAAAAGGAATGTCATCAAATGTAAATGATGTAATATACCTGGTAATAAGCAATTCAATGTAGGGTTTGGAATGTATAAAATTTAAAGAGGTAGGCATTTCTTCCCATAAAAGCTAAACAATAGGTTCAAGGACATTCTAAATAAGAAGCTAAGTAAACCGAGGTATTTTAATGGGAATGAGGGCCTCTCCCTGTGTCAAGAGACGGAAGAATAATGAGTTACAACACTACAGATAATATGCAGCATGACACAAGGGAAAAGTATACATGTGATTTATCATATGTTCTGCTCAGGGTATATAAGCATCTCTCTACCCATGCTGACATTCACACTCAGGATCTGGACTTGAATAACAAACCAAACTCATCACCCCTGACACCATGAGCTACTACGGCAACTGCTATGGAGGCCTGGGCTACGGCTGTGGAGGTTTTGGTGGCCTGGGCTTTGGCCGTCGCTGGGGATGTGGCAGCTTCCACAGACGGGGTTGTGGCTGGGGCTGCGGCTGGGGCTGCAGAGGCTACAGATATGGCTGCTGCCACCCATCTTGCTATGGAAGATATGGATTCTCTGGCTTCTACTGAAATCCTGCTCCAGAAGCCCAACATCTGAGGCCACAAAAGGATTATCCAAATTTGACTACAATAACCCAACCAAACAAGATCATCCAGAGTCAAGCCAAGATCAAAAACATTTGGTATCTAAGACTTTAGGAATATTTATCATTTTATAGTGGTCTCTTTCATGTTTCCTGGTGTCCTTTATTTCTGCTTTTATAACTGTGGGATTTCTCTATTCCTTTTGCAATAAATTATCCGAAGTTGAAATAGCATACGTGGCTTTCATTTTTTTGTGAAACTCAAAATATCAAAGTGATTATTTGTAACTGTACCCAACTGGCAATGAAGAAAATAAATTACTCCACGAAAAACCAAAGTCCTGGGAGAAATATAAACATACACCCATATGGCTAGATAGATATATTCCAATCCATAACACTCAGTTGGAATGGAGATTTTTTTCCTCTGAACACTAGACCAAACCTTATTCAATGCTTTTAGTTAGATAACATTGGTATACGAATTTGGTACTGAACTATTAACTTGACATATCTTCATATCTAAAGTGAGGCTGAAATGCAGAGTAAGCACTTTGATGTTTTGTTCAAAATTTATTTTTATTTAGCCATTTTAATAAGAAGAAAAAGTAGTGATAGAATAAAATAAATCTCTAAATGCACAGTGAAAATAAACATTTTTATATGATATTTTATATCATAAATATATATATATATATGTATATATATATACATAGTATCATATATTCCCCATGGTCCTCCATGGTGGGACATGCCATTGTTCTTCAGTATTGTCAGTACACTGAAATATTTTGCTATTCATCATGGAAACTTAAAAATCACTGTCATCACTTGTGTAGTAATCGTATCAAGGCTATTCCTGGACTGAAGCTTTATGCATTATAACAAGTGTCTTGTAACGCTGACCTTCAAAGAGTGAGCATTTTATGTTAGTACTTCACATAAGTATTTGCTTATGAAAAATACAGAATGAAGTATCATCATTTCTCCCTCTCTCCCGCCCCCAGTTTTATATATTTAGGTAGTAAAACAAAAGTGAATGTTTTCTGTTTGAGTTAACCGAATTCAGTAAAACCAGTAGAATTATGAAGCTGGCGGGGGCCCTGTAAAGCTTACTATAATGCCATCTTGGATGGGAAAGGACTCCAGAAAGTGAAATGAGTTGCTAAGGATCAAGAATGTCATGAGAAATACAGCCTAATACTGGAACAGGTCTTACTGAAGAGAGGCATCTGCTTTATCAAGCGTGCTGCCACACTGATTGCATACTTCCCTCCTTGAGGGCTCTTAAATAAAGCATCTTGCTCTGGTCATGCACCTTTGAAGAGCTTAATTATCACAGCTGATTGACCACATCCATTTATTTTGATATGCAAATATTCTGATGTCGAATCTTAAACTATTAATTTCTAATTTAGCTGTATCTGAGTAACAATAACCAGTGAAGAGGGTTAAATCCAAACTCTACTTTAAAAACTTATTACAACGTATGTGAAAATCTCAGACTTGTTTACTGAATGCATCGATAAATGTGCTCAGCCAGCTTGTGTCCTTTCAGTCAATTCAGGAGAAGTGTTGCAGCTTCACTGTGAGTAGATCAAGGTAAAGATATTTTAGTGTCACCATGAGAGGACTGAACTCTTTCGTTTTAGTGAGCAAAACATAATTTCACATAAAACTATTTTACTCTCTAATTGGAATTTAGCATCAGAGTCTGAGGAAAGACTTTATATATATAAAGATAAACAATAATCAATATAACTAATTAGAGAAACTAGCACTCTTAGTATAATGCAGTTTTAGCATATTAATATACCTCTTATTGTTAGATTGTATTGATTCATGTTGGAATTAAGAGAAGAGCTCTAGAACATATTTCCTTCCATGGGAAACTGTCATCTAGCTCAGAGGAAATCCATCATCAGATCATCAGCAGCACAACTGAGAGATCTGTCAGAGTTAAATAGAGTGTGACATCATTAAACCTGTTTGATTTATTTGTGTTTTTATGGCTTCTTGTTGACTTAATGAGAATGAAATATTCAAACTAACAACTGTCTTTTAATTTAGCATGAACAATAAAAATGGAACAAATTCTGAAGACAGCAGACAAGGAAATTAAAGAATAAGAAGTGAGGCAGCCAAGAATTTCTTAATTAAGATAAGAAAAAGCATCAGGGCCATTCATTATATTAAGAAGTTCCGTTCATATATAGACACCATTTTAAAGTGAAAAAAAAAGAATAAGGCATATACAGGAAGAAAATATTTCCAGAACACAGATCTGACAAGATACCAGTATTCAAGTATATAAAGAGCTCCTACAAATCAATACTAAAATATTAAAAACTGAACAAAAAACTAACAAAACACTTGAACAGACATTTCAAAAAAGAGGATACATTTCAAAAAAGAAGTGATCAATAGGCATGTCTAATGGAGCCCTATATCATTACTTGTCAGGTAAAAAATTAAAAGAGTATTCCAATATTGTCACATGTCCACAAGAATGATCAAATTAAATCGTCTGAAAATGACAAGTATTGTCAAAGATATAGAGCAACAGAAACTCTTCATTGCTGGTGGGATTGCAAATCTAACAACTGTTTTGGAAAATCATTATTTTTTTTTTAATATTTACTTATTTGAGAGAGAGAAAGTGAGCATGCACAGAGAGAGGAGCAGAGGGAGAGAATATTCAAGTAGATCTCCTGCTGAGCATGGAGCCCTATGGTCAAGCCAGGCTCCATCTCATGACCCATAAGATTATAACCCAGGAGATCACAATTTGAGCCAAAATGAAAATCTGGCTACTCAACCAACTGAGCCATCAAGGTACCCTGCCCGGCCCCCTCCCTTTTGGGAAAATTATTGATAGGGTCTACAGAAACTGTTGTCAGAATCTAGACAGATGGTTATTTCCAGAAAGTGATATTGACCAAAAAGGAACAATAGAGACATTTTAGGCATTAAGGTATGCTTGGAATAGATTGTACATGCTTATTTGCAAGAATGCATCAAATTTTATGCCTAAATTGATATATAACACAGAATTCATTATTATGCTTGAAAACAAAGAACCAATGCAAATGTATGATGGTTATGCATTCTTCTAAAGACAGAAAGCCGTTTGAGCTCATTCCTCTTTTAAAACCTTATTGTTTAGATGCAGCCATATGTTACCCATACCTGGGAGAAACACATGGTGCTTATGTTTACAGAACTTAAAAGTCACTCATCCTTTCAGCACTTATTTTTTGTGTTTCTATTACATGGTAGATATTAAAGAAAAATATTCAAATCTAATTGGGAAATTGCATCACTTGAAAATTAGTTGTAAAACAAAGAAAACCTGGGATGTTTGGGTGGCTCAGTGGGTTAAATGTCTGTGCTCTACTCAGGTCAAAATCCCAGTGTTTTGGGACTCCTGGGTGGCTCAGTTGGTTGGATGACTGCCTTCGGCTCAGGTCATGATCCTGGGGTCCTGAGATCGAGTCCCGCATCGGGCTCCCGGCTCCGTGGGGAGCCTGCTTCTCTTTCTGACCTTCTCCTCCCTCCTGCTCTCTCTCACTGTCTCTCTCACAAAAAAAAAAAAAAAAAAAAAAAAATCCCAGTGTTTTGGGATTGAGTCCTGTATCTGGCTCCTTGCTCAGCAGGGATTCTGCTTCTTCCTCAGCCTGCTGCTCCCTATGCTTGTGCTCTCTCTAACACACAAATAAATAAAATTAAATTAAAAAAATGAAGAAAACCTGAACACTATATTTGAGGTCATATAAAATTCTGAAGAACTTAAAGATTCAAGCCTAAATTTAAGGGCACTACTGGAAGAACCAACCAGTTTGGGTTAGCTTTGATAAATGACTAACTTCTTAGAGTTAGCTGAGTGACTGTTGCCCTCATCTTTTCCCCACCCTTTAACTTTTAACATTATATCTACATTTTTGAGATTCTGAAGGCATTTCCAATGTATAAGGGAATCTTACTGAATTTAACAGAGCCTTTGGATTTGGATTATTTTTTGACACTGAGACCTTAACAACACATATTTGTTATCTTAGTAGAGATTAGTATGGTATTTCCTGAGAAGAAAAGGAAAAAAGAAAAAGAGCACAGACTAGGCAAAGGGAATACAAGTGGGAAACTGTTGTTTTAGAAGTGAAGGTACAAGAGGAAGGAAGCAAATGGACTGACTATAGACTGAATGAAAATTGATGGGTGGCAAAGAGAAATTTCACATATTTTACATTTTGATCTAACTATCATAGCCTATCAATAGTTAATGGAGGACAGAGGCTCAATGATACTCTAAAAGAAGTTGTAACATACCTATTAGAATGGCTACAGTTCCAAACGCTGACAACAACAAATACTGACATGGTTGTGGAGCAACAGCAGTTTTCATTTATTGCTGATCAAGAGCATAATCGTGTAGCCACTTTGGAAGATAGTCTGCCAGTTTCATACAAAACTAAACATAGTCTTACACATAAGATCCAGCAATAACTCTTCCTGGTTTCACCCAAATGAGCTGAAAACTTACGTCCACACAAAGACCTGAACACAGACATTTATAGTTGTATTCTTTATTGTCCAAACTTGGAAGCAATCAAGTTTCCTTCCATAGGAGAATGGGTAAACAAACTGTGGCAGCCCCCGAAAGTGGGATATTATCCAGTGATAAAAAGAAGTGAGCTATCAAGCTGCAGAAGATGTGGAGGTATGATGACAGCTTACTGCTGAGTAAAAGAAGTCAATGTGAAAAAGCTACATACTGTAAAATTCCAACTATGACATTCTGGCAAAGGCAAAACAATGCAGAGAGCAAGTTTAGTGGTTGCAAGAGTTTGGGGGAAGGGAGGGAAGAATGGGTGGAGTACAGAGGATTTTTAGAGGTTTAATGATGATTACATGATATTATGCATTTGTTAGAACCCAAAGAATAGTATGACACAAGGAGTGAACACTCATATAAACTATAAACTTCAACTAATAATAACATATCAAATTGGTACATTTATTATAATTAAATACCATACTAATTCAAGATGTTTAATAATGGGGGAAATTGTGTGTGTGTGTGTGTGTGTGTGTAGGGTATAGAAACTCTGTACTTTTCACTCATTTTTTCTGAAACTTAAAAGTATACTAAAAATGTTCTGTTAATTAAAAAATAAGAGAGAAAATGTAATATTAGATATATGGGCGAAGAAATGGGGGGAAATAGTGAATGTAAAAATAGAGAAGAGATTTTTTTTTAGATTTTATTTATTGATTTGACAGAGAGAGGGGGAGATCACAAGTAGACAGAGAAGCAGGCAGAGAGAGAAGGGGATGCAGTCTCCCTGCTGAGCAGAGAGCCTGATGTGGGGCTCCATCCCAGGACCCTGAGATCATGACCTGAGCTGAAGGCAGAGGCTTAACCCACTAAGCCACCAGGGTGTCCCACAATCTGCATTTTTAAATAGAATTATTTATTTGACCCAGAGAGAGAAAGAGACGGAGAGAGCTTGATCAAGAACATGCAGAGGAGTAGCAGAGGAAGAGAGAGAAGCAGACTCCCCAGCAGAGCAGTGGGGCCAATGTGGGACTTGATCCCAGGACCCTGAGTTCATGACCTGAGCTGAAGGCAGATGCTTAACTGACTGAGCCACTCAGGTGCCCCATGATCTGCATTTTGGGAAGCAACCTGGGTAGATCTTATACCAGAGAAGATGGTTAGGATTTGGAAGGATAACTTTTAGTCAGCTTTGAAAGCTACTCTGAAATAAATATTGGATTGCTGTGACTTGCCTTCAGTTTGTGAACAATTTTGTCCCTGCTTGCCAAAGCCCATGGAACAGTACAACATGAAGAATGCAATATAAACTATGGATTTTAGTTAATAATTACATATCAATATTAGTTCATCAATTATAACAAGCAAAAATGGTTTTTAATTTTCAAAGTAATATAAAAAATAAAAAGTGTATCAGTTATGTAACCAATGTTCTAAAATCAAAGAAAACATAGATTATTTATGTATTTATTTTCTAAAATTCCTTACTGATATCACAACAGTCAAGCTGATTCTTCTTGGCTCTCAAATATTTCCATTTCCTTATCTCTGAAAGAGGTAGATAACTCATTTTTTAGCCTAAGGAGTAAGATGCTTTAAAAGGATAAGATAGATGTTAGAGCTTTGACTTTGACCCATTTCTTTGATTTAACTTGTAAATGAAGCACAGCAATCTAGAAAACAAAAACAAAAACAAAAACAAAAACAAAACAGAGATGAAGAACATTTCATTGAGAAACACCCCACCAGCAGATATGATTGTCATGCCTAGCTATGAAGAATTCTGTTTAGGGTCTGATATGTTCAGCCTTTGAAGATATTGCATTCCTTCTTACAAAGTGATGCAATAACTTTTAGAGGCCACCCTAACTAGGCACCAAAGCAATCTTAAACATTTTAATGAGTGTTGGGGCCTCTCCCTGTGTCAGGGGACAATGAATGAATGAACTGTGTCAAGTAGATAATTGAGAAATGACACAAAAGGAGTGTATACACGTGATTTTTTACATGCTTTAACCAAAGTATATAAGCGTCCCTTTACACATGCTGACATTCACATTCAAGATCTTGCCTTGAATCCAGCAAACCAAACTCAACACACCTGACACCATGAGCTACTACGGCAACTACTATGGAGGCCTGGGCTATGGCTGTGGAGGTTTTGGTGGCCTGGGCTGTGGCCGTGGCTGGGGATGTGGCAGTTTCCGCAGGCTGGGCTGGGGCTGGGGAGGTTACGGATGTGGCTGCTTTCGTCCTCAGTGCTATGGAGGATATGGATTCTCTAACTTCTACTGAAATCCTGCCCTGGAAGTCCAACGTCTGAGGCCATAATATGCTTAACTCAAATTAACCAAAACGTGAACGAAGCAACACAAGCTGGGACCAAGCCAAAGTGAAAAGTATTTCGCACCTTAGATTCTAGGAATATTTATCATCTTTTATTTGCCTGCTTCTGGTATCCCCTACATGCACTTTCATAACTGTAGAATGTCTCAGTTTCCTTTGCAATAAATTAGCCTAATTTAAAATGGAACACACGGCTTACTTTATTTATTTATTTTTTAAACTGAATTCTGACTTTATCTTTCACAGTGCATTTCCCATCTTGCGTCCTTTCAAAGAAATAGTCTTGAAATTCTGGTTACACATTCCTGCAATTATCATAGCAATATAAACACAGAGTTTATGAGGATTCATCTGCTTTCCACATAACCACCTATTTTTGGTTAGTGCTATTAGTTTTGATTTAGAATCTTGAAGCTATTAATTTCTAGTTTAGCTGGATCTGAAAAAAATAATTAGCAAGCAATGTTAAGATCAAATGCTATTTAAAATATTTAAGGTAGATTTGAAAGACTCAGATTTGTTTACTAAACATAAAAATAGTTTTGTTTAGCCAGATAGTAAGGTCTACCATTTCAGTCAAACTACTCATAGTTTATTAGCTTTGCACTGGCTAGATCAGGGAAAGTAATAGCTTGATGACTTCATTGCATGACTATACTATTTAGCTTGACAGAGTAAAACAATAGCTATTCTATTTTCTTAATGGTTAATAACATTTCTCCAGATTTGGGAGAAATGCCTTCTGTAGTTATAAAGAAGAATAATCAACATCACTTGGAGCAGATGTTTGATGTTCCTAGTATAATATTATATTATTAGAATTTGAAATGACTGTTTTTATGTTTCTCTGCTAGATTTAGAGAAATGCTCGAGCACATCTTTATTTCCAGGGAAAAGCTATTGCTTATGTTAAGGAGAACACATCACAGCCAGTTCACCAACCCCAAAACTGAGGCATATCTGTCAGAGCCAAATAGGCAGAGTGTGACATACAGAATGAAACCTGTTTGACTTATTTGTAATTTTATTGCTTCAGCTTGGCTGAATGAGCATGAAATATTCAAATTATCAACTATTTTTATTTTTAGAATGATCAATGAAAATGAAACAATTCTGGAAAAAAGGAGACAAAAATAATTAACTAACATTGTGTGAGGTTGTTAAAATTTGATTAGAACCAAAAACATTAAACATAAAAGAAAAAGATGAATAAATTAGATGTTATTATGTTACAGCATTATGTTTATATAGAGAGAGAATTTAAAGTGGAAAAATTCCAAGTCACATGCTAAGTGAAAATAATTTTAATATATAAATCTGACAAAATGCCAACACCCAAAAATGTAAAGAGTTCCTGCTAATCAATTATAAAATATTGATTAATTGATTAATAGCAAACAAGCCCACTTAAAAATGAACAAAATATTTGAACAGACATTTCAAAAGAGAGGATATTTAAGCGGCTTATAAGCTTATGTAAAATTTTCAATGTCATCATTGATCAGGAAAACCAAATTAAAATAATATTCAGATATCACTATGTACCCTAAAGATGATCAGATTAAGATGTCGAAATGGCCAATGTGGGTAAGGCTGTGGAACAACTAGAACTTTCATAAGTTGCTGGTGGTATTGTAAATTTAGCAATTGTATTGGAAAATTATTTAGTAGAATCTACTGAAGCTAAATATATATAGTATAAATTAGCAATGTGTGTCCCATGCATACCCAAAGTAAAGAAACACCTAGGTCTACAAAAAGAACCACTAGTAAAATGTATATAGCAGCTTTATTCATATTAGGAAGGTAAGAAGGAAGGAAGGAAGGAGGGAAGGAAGGAAGGAAGGGAGGAAGGGAAGAAGAAAGGAAGGAAGGGAGGGAGGGAGGGAAGGAAACTACACAAATATAGATTTACCAGAGCAAAATAGTAAATAAATTGTGCTTTAATCATACAATGGGCTACTTTGCAGTAATGAAAACAACAAAACTAACGTTATATGCAACAACGATGTATCTCACAGAGACAGTGATGAACAAAATCATTCAGGAGAGAAAAGCTGCTGGTATACCATCTGATGCCATTCATGTGATGTCCAGATGAGACAAACTTCTAGAGAGTAAAATAACTTGGTAGGGTCAAGAGAAAATTTGGGGAGCTTGAGTGTGATCAATGTAGGTGGTCTGTCAATAAAAGCAAAATATAACTAACTTGTACACTTAGGACTTGGGTATTTTATACTATGCTTTAAACAACAACAAAAGCAAATGAAATGATGGCTTTATGTTCCTCTAAATCAGGAAAACGATTTGAGACAATTCCCCCTTTAAGTCCTCAGATGCATTTATAGAGATATCCATGTCTATGGAAGACGTGATCTTTACCTGTAAGAATCTTAGAGTGCATTAACCAGTTTAACTCATCCTTACTGGTTTTCTGCAGCATGCTAGTAGTTGTTCATCAGTCAACAAGTCCAGCTGGGAAAATACATCATTTTTATAAGCTCAAAGAAGCTGGATGGTATATTTGAAGCCATGAGAGTTTGAAAAGAATTTAGATGTTCCATTCAAATTAAAAATGTATCTGGTGGGGCTCAAGCAGGATTCAGGTCAGTCTTGGGTTTAAGTGATTAACTGCTTGGAGTAAACTGAAGGACTTTTTGCCTTCAGTGGGTCTTTTACTCTACCCTGTCTTTTTATATTATACTTATATTTTTGGAGATTCTAAAGACATTTCCAATGTTAAAACCTCTTTTTCACAGGGTATTGGGCATTTTTTTCTCAGCATCTAAGATCTTAATAAGCATTTCATATCTTAGCAGACACTATAAGCTATTTTCTGAAACAGAAAACAAAACACACAATAGGCAAAAAGATGTAATGAGCACTGGGTGTTACATGGACTTGATGAGTAACTGAATTCTACGTCTGAAACTATTGATATACTGTATGTTAATTAATTGAATTTAAATAAAATAGGATAAAAAACTTAGGCAAAGAGAATACAAAGGCAAAAATATTATGGATATATATGGAAGAATTTAACTATGTATTGTATAAAAAATGGAGGGAAGCTGTATTGTATAAAAAATGGAGGGAAGCCAAAGAGAAATTGTATATATTTCATTTTTTTCCCCTATTTCCCACACCCTAGTGGGGACTGAGAGGAACTGAGGCAAAGTGATATTTGAAAACTGATTGGATAAGAAGGTAAATAATGGATTAGGGGAAAAGGAGGAAAAGTTGTCTATACAGCAGGAGGCAGATGTAATCTATTTTTGGATAGAAGATATACCAGAAAGGGAGTCTAGACATGAAAAAAAGGAATTTTGAATAATCTTTAATGTTGCTTATGATTTTTGATTACTCTGATTTATCTTTAACATTTGAGCAATATTACTTCATGTTGTTAATCCAAATGTTCATTTTCCAAACTAGTATGCAAAATCAGAAAAGAGAATATTTTTATGGTGGCCAATGTTATAAAATAAGAGAAAAATGATAGCTTTATTTCAACTTCCTTTTTTCCCCTGAAGTTCTATACTGGTGTTCACAGCAGGTGAGCTAATGCCTCCAGACTTTCAAATGTTTCTTTAGCTTTGAAAAAAGACTTTACCATGAAGTATTAGATGCCTTTGAAGGGATATAGTAAATTTTAGCACCTTGAATTTAACCGATTTCTTTCATTTACTCTTAAGTGAAACATAACAATTCAAGATAAGCCAGAGATAATGCAATATTTAATTTTAAAACATAACACTACCAAATGTGTTATTTAATATCCCTGGCTATAAGGAATTTTATTTTGTCTGGGATGTCCAGACTTTGAAAATACAACAATTCTTTCTCATAAAAAGGATGCAGCATATTTAAGGGACACCATGCCCAGGCAACAATGCAAATTCCAACACTTTCATGAGATTGAGGGGCTCTTCATATGTCAAGATTGTGTCAAACAGGGGTAACACATAGAATGACTCAAAAATAGGTGGTATGTATTTTATCACGTGATCTGCTCAGGGGATATAAGCATCACTCTAGACATGTTGCCACTGATACTCAAAATCTTTGAACAGAAAAACAACTCACCACCCCTGATGCCAAGAGCCATTGCACCAACTACTACAGAGGCCTAGGTTGTGGCTGTGGAAGCTTTTGTGGCCTGGACTGTGGATATGGCTGGGGATTGGGCCAACTTCCCCAGAGTGGGCCATGGCTGTTGCTGGAGGGGCCACAGATATGGCTGCTGTCTCCTGCTGTGTTATGTAGGATATGGATTCTCTGGCTTCTACCAAACTCCTGTGTCAGTAACCCAACATCTAAAATTACAAGGGACTTCCCAAAACTGAGTGCAGTATCTGAACATTTAATATCATGCTGGGATTATTTCCACAAATGTACTTATCTTTTCAGAATTTTGGACTTTTCAATATATTCCTACATCTTCCTCATAATTTAAGCATCTTCTTCTTTTGCATTCATAACTGATTAAATTATCTGTTCCCCTTCTAATAAAATATCAACTTTGAAAATGAAATATGGTTTTTATTTTGTTCATGGAACTCAAGTACATGAAAATGATATATTGTTTTTATTTTTAGCCCTATAAGACACATCCTCAGACTTTGGAACCATTACCTGACTAAGTGTGGAGTGACAGGGACTCAATAGTTATTTTACCTGCTCTGTAAATTGAGACTCTACAAGACTGAAAGGAAAATGTTACTCAATTGTCAATGAGGGAAGCAATCTCCCTGGTTTAGAATCTTTTTTTTTTTCATATACCTCACAAATATGCATACAACTAGATGTAAAAACTAATAATTCTAGACTGAAATGAAAAAAAAAGTTTAAATGGTTGTAATTTAATATTTTTCAAACTCTTGCTTTTATTTAGATAATGTTTAGATTTAAGTCAACAACAAAAAGCTAAGGCAATTTAATATATCTATGTATTTATTTATCAAATATATGTGTTTTATATAAGTCAAATCACATTTTTAATTCAGAATAATGCATAATAAATCTTTCCACTTATTCAAAATTCATTTGGCTTTTTTATTTTAAGGACGATCAAATGATAATAGATCAAACATTTTCACTAGTCTAATTATAAAATAAATTGCCTTTCCAAGAATTTTTGAATTTGAATAATCCCATCCTGTGTATCCTACTCTTCAGCACATTATTTCATTTGACATTTGCATCAAGCAGCTGACCTATAAGTCAGTAATGAATTGCGGTAAATTTTTTCCTGTGAGATCATTTAACTCAAAGCATTTTAATTAAGACTTTTTAGTTAGTTCTCTTACATTCTTGCCGTATTTTCACAACTAGACACGGCATTCTTCTCTACCACCATTCTCATATTGAAGAATTTTTTCAGCTCAATAAAGGAAAGAAACAACCAGACATAATTTTGAACTAATTTATTTTTTAGCTTAAGCTGATGCTAAACACAGCTGAATCCACAGAGTCTTCTAATAGATCTGAATTTTCTTTGATAAAAATAAACAGGAGTGGAGATCTTACTGATGAAATAAGAAAAAAGATACAAGAAAATACCAATTTTTTTTTCCTAAAATCAAATGATATACCCAGGTAACAGCAAAAAATTAAGATTTTTTTTAATGTGTCAAAATTGGTAAAATATATTTGATTCAATTAGATAGTAGTGTCATAAACTTGCCAAAACCAGACATTAAATGACAGCAAGGCTATGCATCATATCTTGCAGGTAAACAATGCACACACACACACACACACACACACACACACACACACTCAGAAAAGTAATAGGCTTCTACAGAGTTAGGTATGCTCTAGTAACAGAATCAGGACCAAGGCCAACGTCTTCTGAACCTAGGTGCAACAATGTAGCTTTCTCTGCCCTGTATTTTCTCCCTGTATTTTGAAAGTTCTGCTGAGCTTCCATGAACATACATGCCTTATGAGGATGTGAAGGATTACATTTTTAAAATAGAAAAACCATTTCTGTAACATTTTGTTATGATATAGAGAATTGAAACTTACTTTCAATGTTAGTTTTATCTGGATTTTATCTATATCTCTATGCATCTATCTCTATCAGAAGTCTTCCTTCAAAGGCACAGACTTATTCAGTCTACATAAAAATAACTTTTCTTGGCCATCAGTTATCACCTAGTATTTTAATTAATCCAGTCTGGGTGTTGTGGACTATCACTGTACACAGCAAATGAGATACAGTTGTATCTCAGGAGTAGAGCTCCATTGTTTCACACTTGAACAGGTAATAGTTCCACAGTCTATAAACATTCCCTATAGGGCTAAAAAAACCCCACAAAACACACAAAAAACAGCCATTCATGTCATTAGATTGAGAAACACTGTCTATGACACTCCTAGTAAGGTACTTTATCATAATACTATTACACCCTATTTTATGATTTAATTAATTTTTGTCTGAGTGAAGGAAAAATATTTTGAATTTATAACAGAAGTGCCACTTTGGAAAACAGTGTGAGATTCCTTAAGAAATTAAAAATAGAGCTTCCCTATGACCCTGCAATTGCACAATTGACCCAAAGATACAGACTAGTGAAAAGAAGGACCATCTGTACCCCAACATTAATAGCAGGAATGGTCACAGTCGACAAACTGTGGAAAGAGCCAAGATGCCCTTCAACAGATGAATGGATAAAGAAGATATGGTCCATATATACAATGGGGTATTATGCCTCCATCAGAAAGGATGAATACCCAACTTTAGTATCAACATGGACGGGACTACAGGAGATTATGTTGAGTGAAATAAGTCAAGCAGAGAATGTAAATTATCACATGGTTTCACTTACTTGTGGAGCATAAAGAATAACACAGATGACATTGCGTGAAGGATAGGAGAAGTGAGTTGGGGGGAACCAGAGGGAGAGATGAACCATGAGAGACTGTGAACTCAGAAAAATACAAAATACCGAGGGTTTTGGAGGGGTGGGGGTGGGGGGTTGGGTGAGCCTGGTAGTGGCTATTAAGGAGGGCATGTATTACATGGAGCACTGGGTGTAGTGAATAAACAATAAATCTTGGAACACTGAAAAAATCAAATTAAAGAAGAAAAAGTGCCCTTAGCTTTCAAATAAAAACTATAATTCAGCCAATGGAGAATATATTTTCATCATTTCATACATCAGTACAGGATCTGAGTTTCACATCAAGTCATTGTTTCCTTGTAGAAAGTTCCTGAAAAGAGAATGACAAAGAATCATCTAAGTCATTGAATCCACCAAATTAAGAGAAAAACAAACAAAAACTTTCAAAAAAATATACATTCTCAGTTTTCAAAGATAATTCATATCCAAAGGATACTATCATTTTTCTATTTTTTAACTCAGGGGGAAAAAAGCAATAAAAATATTTAGTTTATATATTTGATGGTATTATTTCACAACTTTTTGTTTTTAATCACATACTCCTTTTCTTCTTTGAAAATACCTGAATAAGGATACATTTCATTATTAAGCTTTTTAAAAAATTTGTGAAATATATTGATTTTTATCTTATATGGACATAGTTATTTGCATTAGAAATAAGTATGTAAATTAGTCATCACAGTCAAACAATCTCGCAGATTTACTTAACCATTCATGGGATTCTTAAACTCTCTAGATTTATTTGTGATTGCTTGGCTTCAAAATGACTTTTTGAGAATTAAAAATTTTTCCAACTTTTTTTCAAAATGAAAAGTAAAAATAGAATAAATTTTGATAAGAAGGCAAAAGGATTTAACAGTCAAGGCAAATACTGGGTTAAATACTCCTTTAAAACTTTAAAACCATTTTAATCCATATTCCATCTTAGAGAATTGCTACAAGTTATAGCTTGTAGAATACAATTTTCATTAATTCATCAAATGTTTTTGTTTGTAAGAACAATTAACAAATCCAGCTGGGAGAATGAATTATCAAAAATGGTATTGGAGCGCCTGAGTGGCTCAGTTCCTTAAGGGTCTTAAGTGTTTGCTTTCTGCTCACGTCATAATCCCAGGGTCTTGGATGAGCCCCAGCATTGGGCTTCTTGCTCAGCAGGATGTCAGCTTCTCCCTCTCCCTCTGCCCCTCTCCCTGCTTATGCTCTCTTTCTCTCACTTTCTCTCTCTTTCAAATAAATAAATAAAATATTTTAAAATGTTACAAAAACACTAAGTCAGGAAGTTCTGTACACCCATGTTCTTTGCAGCATTATTTACAGTAGTCATGTGTGTAAGCAAACTGCGTCCATCAATGGATAAATGGATAAAGAAAGAATAATACACACACACATCACACATAGAATGGATAAAAAAAGAAGGTAATCTTGCCATTTATAAGAACATGGATGGACCTTGAGGGCATATGCTAAGTGAAGTAAGTCAAGAGAAAGACATATATTGTATGATCTCATATATATGCAGAATCTAAAAAAACTAAACACTGAGCTCATAGATTGGTGGTTGCTAGAAGCAGAGGATGGGGGTGGAGTGGTAAAAATGGGTGAAAGGGGTTAAAAGGTATAAATCAGTTATAAAATAAGTAAGTCATAATGATGTATTATACAGCATGGTAACTATAGCTAATACTACTGTATTGCATATTTGAAAATCTCTAGGAAAGTAAATCTTAAAAGTTCTCATCACAAGAAGAATTATAACTGTGTATGGTGGTGGGTGTTATTTAGACTTATTGTGATCATTTCACAATATATACAAATATCAAAACATCATGTTGTATACCTGAAACTTGTGTAATATTTTATGTCAATTACATTTCAATAAATAAAATGTTACTTATAAATGTAACTTATAATGTTACATTTATTGGGGCACCTGGGTGGCTCAGTGGGTTAAGCTGCTGCCTTCGGCTCAGGTCATGATCTCAGGGTCCTGGGATCAAGCCCCGCATCGGGCTATCTGCTCGGCAGGAAGCCTGCTTCCCTTCCTCTCTCTCTGCCTGCCTCTCTGCCTGCTTGTGATCTCTCTCTGTCAAATGAATGGGTAAAATCTTAAAAAAAAAATAAATAAAAAATAATGTTACATTTATTTAATGTTACTTATAAATTGTTACTTATAAATGTTGCTTATAAATTTCAAAGCCAAAACAATACAATACAACAATAACAAAACAAAATGTTCTGTAACATGTCTAAGGTCATGTAAAGTAAACACACTTGGGTAAAAACCCAAGTCCAAGATCTGATCATGCTCCAGTGGGGCTTAAACTTTGGATTTGGCTTACTGTCTTCACAGAGTGAGCTGAACAACCAGTGACCACAGGCCCTCTACTTTCCGTGTTTCCTGACTCAGTTATTTCCTGATTGCACGTTCATTCTTGGGGATTTTCAAGTTAAGAGACTCTGTTAAAAATGTTATATGATTTTAAGAGTATATATGTTAAAAAAAAAAAACTAAAGCCTTAATAAATAAGTAATAGCTTAAAAAAGTTTGCGTATTGCCTGAGAGAAAATAAAAAGGTGGACACACACATAATTGTAAAGAAAATATAAGAATAAAGATACCATGATGAAATTAGGGATATGAACAGAGGGATGAAATATTGAATGGAACACATGGGTAAGAACAAAAGTCCTAACCGCTGCGAGTATGTATTGGGGAGGAATGTAGAATGAGATTATGAGATTTAAGGAGAGGTTTTATAAAAGATATGACTTATGGATTATGAAGAAAGGTAAAGAAAAAAAGGATTACTATAAATCATGAGGCAAGGTCATCTGCATTTTTAACTAATACTTTGGGGATGGCCTGATATGGACAAATGAGTAGTGTGTAAAGAAAATATTTTTGAACTGCTTACAGATTGATTGATTGATTGATTGATTATAAAAGTGAGTTTAGTCTCTTGGATGGTCTCTCAGTTTCTGAAATAAATTTTCCTATGTTGATTAACCAAAAGTATGTTTTACAAACTGATGTATAAAGTCGAAATAGTTTTCTTTTGTGTGTGTGTGTGTGTTTTCAACTTGAGAAATAAACTTGACATTGGAGAATTTGATAGATTTAAGAATCTTAAATGTGATCAGTATATTTTAATCTAGATGGAAGTAAGATACAAGTACCTAGAGAGTGATATGAAAATGGGAGATGAGAAAATAATGAGAAAACACCATCAAATATGAATGATACAATATGTTTAGTGATGAAGCATTCTATGTAGGGAATTTTTATTTTGTGACTTTGAAGACAGATTTCTTTTCTCATTAAAACAGAAAGAATGTAATGAGTTCAAGGGTGTTCTAACGAGGCAGCTAAGCAAGCTCAGAAATTTTAATGAGTGTGCACCTCTCCTTGTGTCAGCAAACAGATTAATGAGTTGCCTCAAGTGAATGAATAATTTGTAATGATACAAAGGAATGGCCCCATGTTTTATCACACTTTCTGCTCAGGGGATATAAGCACAGCTATATGACATTCACACTCAGTATTTTGCTTTAAACAGCAAATGAGCTCACCACTCCTGACACCACGATTTTCTATGACAGCTATTACGGAAGCCTGAGCTATGGCTTGGGGTTCATAGTCCGGGCTGTGGCTGCCGCTGGAGACATGGCAGCTTTCACAGATGGGGCTGGGGCTGGGGAAACCACAGATATTGTTGCCATTGCCCATCATGTTATAGAGGATATGGATTCTCTAGCTTCTACTAAACTACTGCCCTAATAACCTGAAATCTGTTGCCATGAGCAGATTGACCACACATTCTTCAGTCAACACTCTGGGATTACCCTGGGTTATTTGCCGAGAGAAATCAGAGAATTTCAGAGAATTTATTATTTTAAGGTATCTGCATTATGTCCTCTGGCATCCTGAATTTGGGGACTAACAGATGATTTATGTTGAATACCAATAAATGACCTAACTTGAAATAGAAAATATGGTTTAGCAGTGTGGGGGGTTGTTTTACTCAGTTATGTGCACATACTTATATGTAAGTTTTTCCCTTTATAATTAGAAATACAGTACACACAATTACAGATGTGTGTGTACACATTAATGTATAAAAAAGAACTTTGGTTTGAGAATTACTAATTCAAAACAATAGAATGTTATTCTTTTTCTTTACTTTAGTTATAGCTTTCAAAAATTGAATTTGGCAGCAAAAATTCAACTGTGGAGTGTTAAACCTTCCTGTATTTTAAAAAATAGAGTTGTTTTACACATTTCATATTTATTTACTTCTATTTTTTAATGGAGCTCAAAATTTGCTACTAATCTTCCACGTCTATTGTCTTCCTTTATTTTGTCTTATAAAAACAAGTGGTGTTCCATCTAGATATTTGTAGTTGCTAGACAACCACACCATTACAACTCCAATCAGAGCAAACTTTCCACAAATCTCATAATCTACATTGCCAAATTTTCATAGAAAATAAACTCTGTTTTCCTATGAATCTTTGAAATATATATTATCTTCCATTATTCATGGTCTGCTTTCATCTATTTGTTATGCATGCAAAATAAGACAGACATGAAAATTATTGATAAACTGGATAATCAAACATGAACTTGGGTCATTCATCTCCCTCATCTCACTTGTCTCATGGGGACACTGCTCATCATCATCATCATAATCATCATCATCTTTACACTGAAGTATCTGTAGTCCAGTAAGAATAATATACAAACAGAAATATCATTATGAAGCAAAATGTTGTGTGGCTCCAACTGACCCAAAATACCATTCAATAATTGTTTTAAAAAATTATATCTCATTCATCCCTTCAAAAATGACCATCTTATTGACATTGGACAGTAGCGCGCCCCCCCTTAATTATCAGTGGTTTTATTTTTTGTGGTTTCAGTTACCTGAGGTCATCCATAGGTGGGAGCAAATGATTCTCCTTTAGGCACATGTCAGAAGATCAAAAGCAGCCTCACGCTACCTCCAACGCCTATGTCACTCACCTCATGTCATCTCATCACGTAGACATTTTATTATCTCAAGAAGTAGGATGAGTACAATAAAGGTATTTTGACAGAAACCACATTCACATCACTTTTATTATAGTATATTGTTTCAACTGTTCTATTTAATTATTAGTTACTACTGGTAATTTTTTCTGTGCCTAATTTATAAATTAAACTTTATCACAGGGATGTATGTATAGGAACAAACATAGTCTATGTAAGATTTGGTACTATCTATGGTTTCAGGCATCCACTGAGAATCTTGGGACATATGCCCTGTGAATAAGAGGGGATTACTGTATGAGAAATAAGAAATAAAATAGGTAAAATACCAGAATTTCTAAATTTTTCCTAAAACTGAATAGCATCTTCAGGTAATGATATGAACCTATTGATACTTAGTATAAGCTGGGCCAATGTAATTAAAAAGGGATAAAATGAAATTACAGAGTTACAGATCTGAAAGGGACATTAAACCCTGTAATGCTATCCCATATCTGCTATTGCGGGCAGGGAACCTCAGAATAAGCCATTTTAAGACTAGAGTATTCGATTGTACTATGGTCCTACTCTTTTTATCTATTTTCTCCTTGAATGTTGTCAAATAAACCATTTTGAAAGCTCTGGTAATGCTTATAAGAAAAGCTAAATTGTCGCAGCTGATTTTATGGAAATTGATCCCTTTACTTAGATTAAGACTTTCTTTCTTTAACACTTTTGTTGTTCTGATATAGAGAACTGCACCTGTCAATTTGTAGGTTATCCGCCTTTGGATATAATTAAACAATGAGCAGTGCTAAAATTCAACTTTAGGTAACAAAACAAACTAACATAAAAACCCACGATGACCTCTTCTTTCAGTCTGTGCTCTCTAGGGGTTGTTGGTAGCATCACTGGGCTGAGCAGGGGAAACAGAGCCAAGTCACTTACCCTACTGAAGGATCACACTGTGGAGTTTGACATTTCCATTTGGTTAGTTACCTCTAAGGACTGGCACTTTGGGCCTGACGAGCAGTAATCAATACAATTATTACTGCTATTGACATTTTTAGTATAATCAATATTATCATAATTTTGTTCTGCTTAGATTATATGAATCTACACCTGAGGTGAGATAAAATGTTTGGAATTTATAAAAGACTTCTTCACTGCTTGGGAAATGTGAGAACATTTTTCAGTCCTCTATCCAACAACGTGAATAGCAACTTGGGCCATGAGTGAAAACATAAGACAATAATAATAATAATAATAATAATAGCGATGATCCACATCTGCTTTTGATCCACTAAATGGATGAAAAATAATAACCCCCAAAGAAATTTCCAAGGTACATTTTTGACTTATGCATATACATTTTTCACTTGTTTCATATTTTTCAAATTCTTTTTTCTTTTCTTTTCTTTTTTTAATAATGGATGGACATTTATAAGTGATGAATAAAAAAGTCTTGTGTTATTTTTTTTGAAAATACATTTAGTGTTTATTGTTAATGAGGTTTTTCATTTGTGTCCCATATTGTTTCCATTTATAAAGTAGAGATAGTCTTAAATGTTAAAAAAAATAATTAAAAGCTTTTAATCATAGTTACATGCTCTGACAGAGCTACACAAGGAGACTGTGGAATCCTTAATGCTATGCTATTTATTCATAGTTCTAAATGATTCATTAAAAATGAAAATATTCATTCTATCAATTGGCTGATTTCTGAAATGAGGAATAAAAATGGAATTCAGTTGGGTTGGAATAGCATGGAGATTAAAGGCTAATATCGGGGTTAGTGCCACTCTGAAACCAGAAAGCCTGTTGGGACTCATGTCAGTTGTAAAGCTTTTCCTACACAACAGCAGATCAGTTGCTTAGGTTATGATATGCATGATCCTTGCTTTAATACCAGTGAAAGTCACACAACTCTTTCAAAAAATACTGAGTGCCACTAAATACCAGGTTTTATTTAGATACTAGATCAGGTCAGTGGAGAGATCCATGCAAAGACTGTGTCATATTACTTATAAATCTCAGCAAAAGCTTAGCAAATGGTTATTGTTATAGAAAAGAAGTTTTTGGAGTCCCAAGTGTCGAGGTATGGGCACGTTTGCATAGGGCTTTAGGTATCACTGACTAACTCTCTGGGCTCAGGCGAGGAACTCTGTGAATATCAGGCCATCTGTTTCCAAAGAGTAATTCCTTATTTTCTTCTTTTTATTTTTGTAAAGTGTTTATTTATTTATTTGAGAGAGCCAGAGAGAGAATGCATGATAGAGAGAGCACATGCAGGGTAGAAGGGCAGAGGGAGAGGGAGAAGCCGACTCCCTTCTGAGTGGGGACCCCTCCACCAAAATGGGGCTCAATCCCAGGACCCTGAGATCATGACCTGAGCTGAAGGCAGATTCCCAACCAATTTAGCCACCCAGGCCCTCTTGTCCTTCTTTAAAATCTTCCACACATGTAGGAAATTTCTTATATATTCCAGGTTGTACACATTCTTCTAAAATTTAAGATGATTTTAGGAGTTTTAAGAACATTGTCAGTAGCCTAGAAAGTTCTAGTTTATATCTCAGGAAAGACAAGTTAGAAGTTACCTATAGAGAAAAAATGGGCCCAGACTAACCAAAGTGAAGACAGAGGCAAATCCATAATATTGACTATGGAGATATAGGAGGAAGGATGTTGTGTTCCTTTGAACATAGAGTTAGAGCCAAAACCATTTTTCCCACTTCACACTTATACCTAAATGCAGTAGTGAATCATGGAGGAAGAAAGTTGGGTGATGTTTGGAGTAAGATTTGAAAAAAAATCTAAGATACATAGATAAATGATGAAGGGCAGAGAAAGGAAAATGATGTAGGGAGGCAAATATAATCTGCACTTGTGGTAGCGGGAGACTAGAATGTATTCTGGAGAAAGGGTCCAGGATTTAAAAAAAAAAAAAAGTTAATGTGGGAAGGCTTCCCACAAGATGGATTTTTGATTGCTGTGATAAGCTTTCCATGAGTGATTCCAATTCCGTATTTAAACCCAAACAAGTATGCTGGCAATTAAAGCCGAAAATAAATCTATTAATTGTACATGGCCAAAAATTTTAAACTGTAGAAGTCAGGTGCCCTTTTGTGGTGGTTGTTTTCTGGTACACATAGCAAGTGAATGAAATCTGTCTTGACAGAAAGTGTTCTTTTATATTCCAAAGAGCGGTGCATCTTTGTTTCTCATGATACAAAATACATGTGCCTTTTAAAGAATTTGATAAACTTAAGAGACTTGACTTTAATTATTATTTTGTGTGTATGTTTTGTAGAACCAACTACAACAACCCTCAAATGTCAGTGAGGAGAAGATATTTAATTAGAAATTCAACAATATTTAATGTGACTGATGTCAAGTGACTGGCAATCAAGTATATTATTTAGGCTTTGGTATATCAATACTTTGAAGAAATAACAATTCATTCTAAGATTATAGCAGCAAGCTCTGCTCCACAACATAACTATGTAGCCAAGCAGGTTCAGACATTCTTATGCCTGTGGTCGGGGGACCACAGATTAATTAATTGTGTCAGGAAAATATAATTCATGGAATGACACCAAAGGAGGGGCACATGTTTTGTCACGTTCTCTGATCAGAGTATATAAGTCTCCTTGTAAAGAGGTTGACATTCACACTCTGACTCTTGCATTGAGCCACAAACCAACTCACCACCCTTGACACCATGAGCTTCTACTACGGCAACTACTACGGAGGCCTGGGCTACGGCTGTGGAGGCTTCGGTAGCCTGGGCTATGGCTGTGGAGGTTTTGGTGGCCTGGGCTATGGCAGTGGCTGGGGATGTGGCAGCTTCCCCACACTGGGCTGGGGCTGGGGAGCCCGAAGATATGGCTGCGGCCTCCCACTGTGCTATGGAGGATATGGATTCTCTACCTTCTACTAAAACTATTGTTGAAACTGGATGCAAAGGGAAAGCCTCCACATTTATTTGGTCCTATTTTTGTACTTCAATTCCCAAAACATCTATCCTATCTTCTCCAGGACAAATTGATAGCTATTTAATGGTTAAACTGCTTTACAAATATTTGGTGCTTTTACCTCCAGAGCCCAACATATTTTTTTTTTGAAGACTTTATTTATTTATTTGACACAGAGAGAGACAGAACAAGCTGCAGGAATGGCAAGCAGAGGGAGAGGGAGAAGCAGGCTCCCCATGGAGCAGGGAGCCCAACAAGAGGCTCAATCCCAGGACCCGAGGATTACAACCTGAGTTGAAGACAGATGCTTAACTGACTGAGCCACCCAGGTGTCCCCAGAACCCATCACCTTAAATGAATATTCAATATAGAAAGCCATCTGAGTTTGCCCTCCTCATTTGGTTTACTTCTCTTGCCACCATTACCATAATGGTATCTTTCTAGAAGGTCTTAAAGAAACTTTGTATTTTGCTTTGTCCAATAAAATGATTTCTCGAAATCTAAATACTTTGGTTTTGTTTGATGTTTTAATTTTTATTATGTATCAGCTTCTTTTGCAACCAAATAAAAAATTGCTTATGAAGCATTAAGGTCTGTGGCTATTGGTATACAGAGTATGATGCAACAGTTTCTAGTTCACCACATTATACAAGCTTGAGAACACATAGGGAGTAATACTAAGTTAATGAAAATGACTTGCCCTATCTCTTCTTTAACGTGTGTGTGTGTGTGTGTGTGTGTGTGTGTGTATCACTCCGCTCAAATATCCTGTAAGTGTTTCTGGAACAGGGCGCCTGGGTGGCTCAGTCAGTTAAGCATCTGCCTTCAGCTCAGGTCATGGTCTCGAGGTCCTGGGATGGAGCCCCATATGGAGCTCTCCCTTTCTTTCTCCCCCTGCTTGAGCTTGTTCTCTCTCTGTCAAATAAATAAATAAAATCTTCAAAAAAGAGAAAAAGTGTTCCTGGAACTACTAAGGATTGTGTCATTCTCATATTTCCATTCAAGTACATGTTTCTGTGTGACATTGCTACTCGCTAAATATTTTCTTTCTTTTTAAGGCATTGTGTTAGTTTCACAATGTAACCAAGAGGAAGGTACTGAGATTTCCTACATACCCTCTGCTTCCACACCTGCAAAACATCACCCAATATCAATATGCCCTACGAGAGTGGTACACCAGTTATAACTTATAAACCTGCATTGACACATTACCATCACCCAGCCCATACATGAGGGTTGATTCTTGGTGTAATACATTCTATGGTTTGGGCAAATATATAATGACATGAATCTATCATTATAATATCATACAGAATATTTTTACTGTCCTAGATATCTCCTTTTTTAAAGTTTTTTATTTAAATTTCAGTAAGTTACCATACACTGTATTGTTAGTTTCAGATGTACAATGTACTGATTCATCACATTAAGTGTAATCCTTAATACCTACCTCCTGTGGTCTTCCTATCCATCCCTTCCCTTGCTGAATACATTCTTAGTACCACCAGTCTGGCCAGACATGTCTTTGCTTTTTTATAAACTTTATATATGAGCAAAGGAGGAGATTGGAAAGTATCACTCATTTCGTGGGCAGGAACTATATTTCTGTAGTTGGTATCTACTGAGGGCTATTGTCCCTTATAAGGCTGGTCTATCTAGCATTGTCTTGGTGTATTGGAACTCAATGGTACCATGTCCTATGGAAATAAAGGTGTATGGGAGGGTTCTTTTCTGATTTCTTTTTACACTCTGTCAGAAGGCTCTTAATATTTTGTAGATCTTCTCATGAATGAACAGAGTCAAACCTCAGGCACATACAAGATGCTTTACTGGCAAGAGTGTCCCATGGATGGAAACTCTGGCCCCATTGTCAGTCAGGGCCAAACAACCTAGCTCTTTCTTTCTTCAGAATTTATCCTCTCACAGAAAATTCCTCAATCTCTCATGAGGAAATTTCTTTTTGGCTTTTTTCATCAGTTCACCCTTTGGAACAAGCCTCTTGGAACATCAACAGTGAGCACAGATTGAATTCTCTTTTAGAAGGTTTCTTAGCCAACTTTTAAAGTGCCCAGAACAGCCTGTTTCACCAGTTTGTCTGACATGACTGGACATGTCTGAATTCACTCAGATTCATACTTGGACCCCTATGACTTATGTCTTGAGAAATTCTTTTTATCCTTCTGTAAACTGAAAGGGAAAACATTACTGTAAGAACAATTTGCCACAGCAAGAACTGATACCTTTTTACCTGCGGTGTAGTTTAGATTTTAAATCAGAAAAACCTAACAAGGAAAGTAAGAGAAAAAAAAAAGAGAAGAATTCATAGATCAGGGCCTGGTGACTTACAGAATATGCTTTACATATTTATGTGAGGATGACCTGAGAACCAGATGATTACCTGCCCAAGAGCTGTGAAACTAGAAGTTGTCAATTCAAAGGATCTCCAAAAGATCCCTTCTGCATGCATTTAATCTCACTATTAATGCATAAAGCTTAGTATGTTCATACATAAAACTTAGTGTGTTCTAAATCCCTGTGATAAAATAGAAAAAAAATTTCAGGTGATTAGTTTATGCTCTAACCAAAAAGTACAATGGCATGATCCCTGTAGATTAATAATAATGATAACTATAGCTATTATTCTATATGATTTATAAATTTGGTTGTTTATTTTCCATTGTCTAAAATGTAACAATATGTGAACTAGTTTACACACTTATGTGTGCTCTATAAGAGGTGTAGGTATATATAAAGTTTGCCTTGACAAACATACGTAAGAAATTATAGGCCTTTTAAAGAACCATTACTTGGAACACAGAGTATGTGATTGCTCAACATAATTACCTCCAGACGGACAGTACACTGTACTGAGTTTGACCTTGTATATCATGCATATTAGATTTAAATGCTGCCCTTATTTGAAGGTCTTTTTGATTTTTGATCTGAACTGTCCAGATGCTATTAAATTTGATTTGTAGCCAAACATAATTAGTGATTCTCCTGAATGTCATGGCTTTCAGAAGCATATTGCAAAAGCTATGTTGATGTTCTGGGTTACGTTGTTAGACACTTGGAAGCTGGGAACACGAAACACATTTCTAAATTGCAGTCACTAAATAGTTCTACTGGGAGAAATTTTGTTTACATCTCTTACATCAGTAAGATGTTACATTCTTCTGAGTGTAAGCAGGGGGAAAATATCCTGATTAAAGATAAATGTCCTCATTTCAAAGAAGCCATGACAGTGTTAGGTGTGCCCCTTGGGTGCTAGTGAATAGAAATCACATAATTTAGGATCCAGGATTAATGTTAAAGGATAGAATGAGAGAGAGAATAATTTCTTGAAACCTGGATGCAAAAAGTAAAATGTATTACCTCCACTGAAAATAGTTTTAGACATAACAATCATAATCACATCTCATTACTGACTTCAAATTGGTTATAGGCAATCTAATGATAAAAATCAATATAAATGGGGCACCTGGGTGTCTCAGTGGGTTAAGCTTCTGCCTTTGGCTCAGGTCATGATCTCAGGGTCCTGGGATCAAGCCCCGCATCAGGCTTTCCGCTCAGCAGGGAGCCTGCTTCCCCCTCTCTCTCTGCCTGCCTCTCAGCCTACGTGATCTCCGTCTGTCAAATAAATAAATAAAATCTTAGAAAAAATCAATATAAAAACTCTTTAACCAATAAAAGCTGTTTTAGTAATATGAAGGGACAGTTTAGTAAATATTTTATCATATATCTGAATAGAATAAAAGCAGTATAACTGATCAATTTTCTAAGTCTGAATAAAAGTTTTTTTTTAATATTTATAATTCAAGAAATATAATTGCTGGTCTCCAGAATGTGGAGGACTACGGTGAAGCTATGGATCTCTCTATGGCTCTAACTATGAACTTGAAGATTTTGAGGCTTAATATTGTTATACATTTGGTTATGTTTCCACCAAGCACCTTGCTATGGGCTATAGGAACCATCTATAGGTTTTATAGTCCAATTGGTTGACAGTGGTATTGTGACCCATACAGCCACTTAGGTCAGAACTTGTCGAGGCTTCCTGTATCTCTTCTCTCATCTCTGCAAGCAACCGGTAACTTTTGTGCTACGTCCTTAATATACTTACAGTATTTTACCCATTTTCTTAAGTCTGTGGTGACCATTTGCCCCTTGGACCATGGCTATACCTTCTCATCTATTGGTTTCCAGGATGCCAAGCTTCCCTTCACCCTTTAGTCTCTTTGTTAAAAGCTCTTTGTTTGATATGGCTCCTTATGTGTCTTGGGATGGCACATAATTTTATTATGAAGAAAACAATGCAGCTTTCAATGCGCTAGAATGGAAGGAAATCTAAGACAATTAAGTTAAAAATCAACTTGCAAAAGAGCATGGACCAGAGAACTGGTCCATGAGACGTGGAGTTCAGTAGACATCGGCTGTATTAGTGTGTGTCATTACCTAAATAATCCAGAATTCTTCTCAACTATTTGCCTTTATCCTAGCTCCTGCATCACCTCAGGTGGTATGCTCTCTCTTTCCCTCATGACTTCCTACTCAACTTCAAAAATCAACCCAATTTTTATCTTTGTTCTTGTTGCTCAAGATATCTGGTAGCATCATTTATGACAGTATCATGTGACTTCCTGACTATGCCACTGGCCTCTAGTCCCTTATATAGCTCTTTTATCATAACACTTATCACCGATAAGTATTATATATTTGCTTGTTTGCTCATATATTTTGTGTCTTTCTCAGGGAATGCAAAATCCTTATGGGCAAGGACTTATTCTGTCGTATTCACCGCTGAATCCTAAGTGGCTAGAGCAATGCCTGATCCATTGACAGTATTTCATAAAATATGTACTGAATAAATCTGTGATAGTACCAGCCTATTAATTATTTATCTATATATGCCAAATTACCCATTACATTAGGAGTCCTCTTATTATAATATGAGCCTATGATAAAAAAGGCTTTTATTTTTATTTTAAACTTTATACTTCATTCATCATTTCCATAGATACAGATAAACCATTTATGATACACTAGGCATTCTGCTTGGTGTAAAGTCATAGCCACAAGCCAGTGTCAATACAACTAATAATGATAACTTATATTCATTGTGTACTTACTTAATCTGACATTATTACCCCTAAACTTCAAAATTTAAGAGATAGTTATTGTTATTCCATTGGAATAGGTGAGAAAATTGTAATTTGGAGAGTTGAAATTACTTTTCCTAAATCATATAACAGTGAGCTATGAGTTAAGAAAAACTAATGACAAATTTAAAAAATAGAGGGTTTTCAACCTCAGCACAAGTTTGTGTACCTCAGTACATGTACTACACACATGGTTATAAGAAGGCTTCTTGCCTGTTACTATGACAACCACAACTACCTCAGTGTTATATAACCATAAGTTTGATACTCATCCAAGAGCTGGGTTCACTAATAGGACTGGGGGTTGGCTGACAGTTGGTGTGGCTACGTGTGTTACTTGGCTCTGCCCCACAAGTTTCTTATTCTGCAATAGATGACCAGATGTGTTCTCATGAAGATGGCATGAGTATGACAGTAAAATAGACACCTGCAAGGATATTGGACACCTATACCTAGAACAGATACACCATTAATTCTGTCTTGCATTACTGGTCAAAGCACATTATATGGCTGAGCCAGGAGGCAGACTGGGAGAACACCACAAAGTCACAAGGCAGAGTAGATGAGACAGGGACAATGCTTTGCCTTCTATCACAGACCCCACACTCTACCCTCTCTTTTGAGAAATTCTTTTTCTTAGGTTAATGTCATCTACTCAGAGCAAACCATGGTCTCCTCTCTGTAAGCTGATGACTCTCAAATCTATTAACTCCAGGCTGTGGAGATGCCAGAAAAAAATAATAGGACAACCCATGAAACTTGCATTTCAGATAAACAAAAAAATGTGTTTTAAAAATAAGAATGCAATATATCACTTGGAACATACTTATAGTAAAAAGAAGTCATGTGTCTGAAATTGAAATGTAACTGGCACTCTGTATTTTCATTTGAACAATACAGTATCCCTTTCAATCTTGTCTCTCTTCTGGTGTTTTCCTGCTTGAAGAATGTTTCTGAATGTGTGTCAAAATAGGCAACTGAAACTTAACATGTTCTGACAATAGATTATTCTCTCACATGTTTCCATTTCTGCCCCCAGACCTTCCATTCCAGCATTTCTATGACCTGTTACTTCAAGATTGAAAAATCAGTAATGAAAGTAATTTTCAATTTCTCTCCTCTCTTCATTCATTGATTATTAATTCTCCTTAATTCTGCCATTTAAATCTTACAGAAAGAGGGGGTGCCTGAGTGGCACAGTCGGTTAAGTGTCAACTCTTGGTTTTGACTCAGGTCGTGATCTCAGATGGTGGGATCAAGCCCCACCTGGGGGCTCACTCGGAGTCTGCTTATGATTCTCTATTTCCCTGTCCTTGTGCCCCCTTCCTGCCGTGTATGCATGCTTGCTCTCTCTCTTTCTTTCTCAAATAAATAAATTAATTTAAAAAATAAAATAGATCTCACTTGAAGAGATCCCATCTTTTTCATCACCAGTTCTCCTTCCCTCTTTCAAGTCTTTCCATATCTTCATACCCATTTTCTCTCTTAATGGTCATCCTAAATCCTCTTTTATCCTGTTCACATCTTAAGGTTCTTCTTCATGGCCATCGTATTGGTTAGAAACCCAAATTTTGAAGTCAGACTGCTTGAGTACCAATATCAGTGTTGACTAACTCCAAGACCTTGGGCAATTTATTTTACTTCATTAAATCTCACTTTTATTATTTTCATATTGAAGATGATTTCACTATTTTCCTTATAATGTGAAGAGGATTAGTGAGCTAAGGTTCATAAAGCACAAAAGAATGGCCAGACACAGTCTAAACAATATTAGCCATTATTATTACCTTAATGATTTTATCTCTTTAAAATATCTCCCTCCCCCCATATTTCACTCCATAAAATACCTCCTTAAAAACTACCCTTATGTCTCAGTGGGTTAAGCCTCTGCCTTCTGCTCAGGTCATGCTCCAGCATCCTGGGATCAAGCCCTGCATGGCCTGGGGCTCTCTGCTCAGTGGGAAGCCTGTTTATACCCACCCCCCCACCTGCCTCCCTGCCTACTTGTGATCTCTCTCTCTGTCAGTTAAAGAAATAAAATCTTAAAAAAACAAAAACAAAAACAAAACAACAAAAAAACTACGCTTATGTCATGGGGGGAAAAAGCCTATCCTCAATGTTATTCTTTTCACCTACTTTCTTTTTCCACAACAAACTTTATTTATTATACCAAGTGATGTTTGCTTATCTTTCTCTCCTTCTCAATAGTGAGCTTTTCTATTGAAATTTGAATTCACTCAGCTTTAATGCATCTGTACTGAAATTCATTACAGACTCATGTGGTGAAATGTCTTACTTTCTTATTTCACTCCTGGCTATAATACTAGATGGTTATTAAACTTGATATGATCCTGTTGTAAGTTGAGTTTCTTTCATGCTATATTTTTATGTTGAAATGATAACTGAAATAATTTGCTAAAAAAATTTAAATAGCCCATATAGAACACTGGATTGCTTCTGGGCTGACAGTAAATGTACAAGGCAAGTGCAATAAATTATTAGAAACTTCATTTCAACCTCCATTTGTACCATATGAAGAGACCCAAACCCAAATTCTCCCCACCGGACTACTCCAAGGCTCTGTTCAGGGGTCCCAGGGCAGTGCTATTAAATTTGCAAGGAAGTAATTAAAGGAAAGATACCAGGCCAGTATCATTGTCTTCACTGTGTACTTTTCTTCCAGAGGTAAGACTGCGAAGAAAAAGACAATTTACCTGACATGGTTCTTCATTGAAAGAGATGGAAATCATTTTTAAAAAGAGAAACTTTGAGAATGTGGGTAACTCAAAGAACCTGTTGGTAAGTGGGGGGATGAAGTTGACAGGGTATCCAGGACCCAGGGATGTAAAGACTGCTGGAATAGTGACCAAGCTAACACTACAGTAACAGTTTTGTTTTGATACCACTTTTTCCTTTACTGTCACAGCTACTTTTAGCCACTACTGGACACCACTCTGAATGAATGAATTTTGAATTATTCTTTTGTCTTTTCATCACTTTGTCTCAGATCCAAGACCAAGTGACATCCTAATTCTTAATTCATGGATCCAATGATTTCACTACTAGGAATAATAAAAGGAATTGTTTAGTCCTCCTCAGGGCCTGTCTATATTGGGAATTACAACATTTCCTCATTCTGGAGCAAAGCTTAGCTACTGAGGAGCCCCTTCCCCCTCCCAAAAAAGTAACGTCAATGACACAGAGCTGAAATTAATCTACATTAGATGTTTTCTTCCATACCAGATTCAGCTCAGAAAATACAAACATGGTCCTCTTAACTAAGTGATATGGTAAGCTATTTGGTCTCTCAATCATACCTCCTGTGATGGCTTGTTTTATGTGTCAGTTTGACTGGGCTATAGTACTCAGTTGATTTATCAAACAGTAATCTAGGTGTTACTGTTTTTGGGTGCTGGTCTTAGCCTACCAATAACCAATGTTGTGGTTGGGCTAGCCTCTGTAGTTCTTATTAAGATTGAAAGATGCCCTTCAGCGATAACCATGGTGAAACTTAAAAAAAAAAATGAAGGGTTATTACTTAGAAGATCTAAAAATTACACAGCACATCTGGGACCATACAGTGAGGTCATCAGAGGGGGAGAGAAAGAGAGAAGGTGTGTGCAAGAGAGAGAGACACACACACACACACAGAGAGAATGGACCTGGGCTTCTGCTTTTATTTGCTGTTGGTAAACTTAAAACATGAGAGGGAATTTAAAGCCAGGAAAAAACAAATGGCCAAATGGGCAGTTACTGCAATCAAGTAATATCCCTAAAACCAAGAAGCCTTAGTGTGGGAAGGTGGCCTGGCCCTTTATTCAGTGTGTGGCTGGACATGTGTTTATTCAGGATCACAATCTTTGAAGTGGATGCCTCTTTGAAGTGGGGGCAAGCAAAGCTTAACTCAGGTACTTGAATTAAAAGAGAAAAACAACAACAAACAACTGTCAGGGTTTACAGGACACTGTAATGATATTTTGAAGATGTACTTAACATCTATAATCGGTTGACTTTAAGTAAAGGAGATTACTGTGTATAATGCAGGTAGATCTAATCCAATCAATTAGAGGCCTTAAAAGTAAATTGAAGTTTCCTAAAGAAGGCATTCTACCTCAAGATAGCGGTGTCAACTCCTGCCTGAATTTCCAATGGGCCAGCCTTTCCTTCTTGTTTCTGATTTGCCAGCCACCACAATCATGTAAACTGGTTCCTTAAAACAGATCTCTCCATCTAATTATATGAGATCACCCACCACATATATATACACACACTATATACTGTACTATGTACAATATGGAGTAGCATGTACTATATATAAGAATAAATGTATGTATTAAAATAGCACACACACACACATACATGACCAATATTGATTCAATTTATCTGGAGACTCTGATAAACCTCCCAAACCATTCCTCCAGTTTTCTATAGTTGATGAAAACTCCTCTAAATCAAAATTAGCACTTAAGGTTACGATATGGGATCATGGTTGGAACTGGAAATTAATTTCCTGGAGTTGAGACGAAGACCGACTGTCCATACACACTAGACAAAACCTGGGGAGGAAAAGTAAAGAGCAGTAGGAGAAAATAAAGAGACAAACTTCAGTGAGAAATGTAATGTTAAGAGAACAGGCTCACTGGGAGAGCTACAGTGAGAGACCTGGAACCCAGGAGAGAACCTGTAGTGAGGGAGTGTGAAGAAGAGATATGACAAGGGGGAGGGGCAGACACCAAAAGGAAATGGAGAAGGAGTCAGAGATCAACTATCTCTACAAAAATTATGCCCCAAGCTTTTATTGGTAAAAATGTGTTGTAGATAATACCATCAATTGTCTATCTTACTCTCCTTCTGGAGGGCTTTCTCAATCAGCAGGGCAGGCAAGTGGAAAACACATAGACTCTTGACTCTAAGGCTCACCTAAGTTTATATCCAACTTGTGTGCTGAATAGCTGTGATGCCCTTGCATATATTATTACTGAAATTCTCTGAATTGAGGGCAATAATAGTTTCTACCTCACAGGATGATCATATTAAATGAATTAATTAAATGAATTAATACATCTTAAGCTCCTGGTATAAAATAAGTATCAATAAACACTTAATGTTCATATTCTCACTAATATCACTACCTAGCTGACAGATGTGTCTTTCTCAGGGACTCAGTTGAAGTCATTAACCCTTCAACAGAGGTTTGTTTTGAAAAATGGTTAAATAGATCATGGCATTTACATAAGATATGTTCTTACAGAGAGTGTCATAAGCAGGAATATATAATTAGAGAACCCAAATAATCTTTTGAAACACAGTTGGCATATTACCTCATGTCAAGGAGTGAGTTTATGGGAATCTAAACCAAGGTAGGATAAAAGCTAAGGCTTTGAGGATGGAAAAATTACCTCTAATAGCCACAAAGCTGATTAAAGGAATACTAAATTAAAACATGTTCACATGCTAGAATCAAGGGGATATTAAAGAGTTTGGGGGGTTCAGATGTCATTTGAACTGTAGAAGCTGCAGGCTTTCCCAGCTTCACTTCTGAGGATTTGTCAAGTCCCTGTGCAGAGAATGACATTTAAGCTCAAGTAACTCAGCTTTTACTACCCAACTGAATTCATTCCTGTAATAGAGAGTAAGCTGAGGTCATTGACAATCTGGGCTTCCACACAAATTTTGCAATGGGTATTGTGACCTTAGGGTTTTAGTCACCACTCTCATTTGGACTTGAAAAGGAAGACTTTGGAGGACTGGGTGAAAATAATATTCTGACCTCTCTCCGGTCACGGAGGGTTTATGTTCCCAGCAATCAGTTCAACTCTCATTAACAAGATGTTAACATTCTGTCTTCATTGAGTTAATATCATCATTGCCCCATCACAGGGACCTATTTTGATCACAAGTAGACTGGGATATTTCAAGCATGACATTTGTCCACCAAATAATTTCGTTGAGTGACTATTTAATTGTATTTAATTTTTAGTATTTGTCATAGACTCTACCTCAACTTTGATATCTTACAAATCACATTGCAGTATTCCAGGCTGCTTAATTTCTACCTCAGACATATCATGTGGAAGGAAGTTTTTATGGGAAGGAGGAAATAAACTCATGAGGTACTTTCATGCCTGAGATGAGATGTGATAGCGTTGTTCAAAGGTGTTATTTTTCTGGTAGCTCCCTTCATGTGAGTGTTGTATCAGTTATGTTATTTCCTATGTGGACACTTGGTTGCTATGGACAGTATTTTTTATTCTAAGTGGTGGAAAATATAGGAACACCATAATATTTTAAACCCCAAAAAGCAAATATTTAACTAGTACTCAGGGGCAGCATAGGATGCTAGTGAAAAACCAAGTCTATACCAATTAAAACAAATCAGTCCAAGAAAATAATCAAACAAGCCATTTTTGCAACATGTTGAGCAATACGATTATTAATTTTTCTTTAATATTTTTGATGCATTAAATATTTAGTATCTGGGGGAGAAAAAAAACCTATATGACAAAAGACTTGTAGGATATGGTATCCTAATCTCAATGAAGGTTTAATAGGAAAGAACATAATGACTTTGTATACAATCTAATTGGTCCATTTTTGTACCAGTTCTTCCATTTAGAAAGTCAGTTTTACCTACAGCTTTTAACTTTGTGGTTGTATTTGCACAATCACTTTGTTACATTTGCTGACTTGACCCCAAATATTCGTTTATATCTTTCACAACGACTGTGAGCCATTAGTTTTCTCTTTGTATTTTCAGTTGGAATCTACTTGTTATTGTTATAAAAAAGCATTGATTTCTGATTATCACGCTTCTTTGGTATTGATTAGGTCTTCTAAATGAGCAATGATTTCTTATTTTTAGAGATAATATATGTTGTTCCCATAGGCACCTGATTAAAATGACTAGGTAGACATTTTTTTCAAAGCTAATTTAAAGGATGTAGCTGATATAATAATCTTTTAACTCAACAAAAACACATCTCTTTCCTTTTAGAAACAACCGTAACTAGTCCATGGTAAATTTGTGTGACTTTATCTGAGGAATTAATTTTTTTCAACTTCTTTCCCAAAGAGTGGCACAATACAAACATCGTACATCATTTACGCGCCATGCTCACATCCGCATACTGTTTCCACAGTTCACCCAGGTACCCTCTCCACATCTGTAAATACATGTGTTGTACCAGATTCATGACCAAGGTATTTTGATATTCTGTGATTCTTGTTTTTACTGTTGCTACTGAACAGAGTTTCTTTTTTTTAAATGTGTTTTTTAAATTAAATTAAATTAAATTTTTTGGTGTATGTGTTCCAAAATTCATTGTTTATGCACCTGACTCAGTGCTCCATGCAATACATGCCCTTAATACCCACCAGAGTTTCTTTTTGAATACTAAAATTTTATTTAGAAAATAAAACCAAAAACCTTTAAAATTAGATATGTCTTTTGGGTTTAAGACAACTGGCTAAGAATTTTCATGACTACTACTACAAATTATTACCTAATACATGTTTTTGTGTTTTTAATTTTAGCATAACAGAATTTCCTGAAATGTTGATTACCTGCCTCATTTGGCTGTCTGATTATCTGTTAGGTAGCCTGTAATATGTTAAGGAAAGTGCTACATTTTTCAAGCCAAATATATGTTTCCAGTTTCTCCTAAAGTACAAAGCTATAAAAAAATAACTACCCCTTAGTGTTTACTCAAGAATCTAGTTAGTATTTAAATTGATGCCTTGAAATAACGTGGGTTAACTGATCTTTATTTTCAAGACATTTTCTTTCACTTCATAAAATGATATTTACTGCTAAAAATAAAATAAGAGAATGTATGCATTTCGAAGAGTTTGAGTTACGGTGATCAGCACTTAGTTGGGCTGGCTTCAACTTTAATCACCTGAGATCAATTCATTTGGATTTAATAAAAATATCCACCATTTAAAGCTGAATAATTTGCAACAATATGGATGAACCTGAGGACATCATGTTATGTGAAATAAGCCAGATGCAGAAAGAAATCCTGCATGATATCACTTCTATGTGGAACTTAAGAACATCAATATAATAGTAACAGAGAATAAAATGGTGGTTCCCAGGGGCTGGAAGTGGGGGAAATGGGGAGACATTGGTCAAAGGGTATAAACTTTCAGTTAAAAGATGGAAGTTATGGAGACCTAATGCACAGCATGGTGATTATAGTTAACAATAATGTATTGCATACTTGTAATTACTAAGAGAGTAAATAGCAAGGGTTCTCCTTACCAAAAAAAAAAAAAAAAAAAAAAAAAGGTAACAATGGGAGGCAATGAATATGTTGGTTGGGTTGATTAGGGTAATCATTTCACAATGTAGATATAGCTTAAGCATTACGTTGTCTTTCTTAAGTATGTACAATGTTTATTTGTTCATTATACCTCAATAAAGCTGGAAAAAAAACCTCACCATCTAAACATATGATTTTACCTTAAACATTTCATCCTAATCATACATGTAAGACAGGGACGCAGAAACCAGCAGGGGCCTCTACTTATAAAACTCATGAAGAGTTTGTATCCCCTTCATAACAAGGCAACAGTTGCCAAAATGCTCTTGGGTTCAGCAACTTTCTTTTATTTGTCTGATTCCTTTCTTCATTATACCTTCTTTACATGACTTTATCTTATCACCCTTGTCTGAATTTCTTTTTTCCTCTAAATATTTACATTAAGCATTCTCTTTACTGAAACAGACAGAAAAGAATTCCTTTCCAACATATTTGCCTCCTTAAATTCTTCCTACAGTATGTTATATTTAAATTAAAGTGATACAAAATACACAGAATCAACTAATACATTTCTTTTTTTTTATTTTTAATTTTTTATTTCTTTTCAGTGTAACGGTATTCATTGTTTTTGCACCACACCCAGTGCTCCGTGCAATACATGCCCTCCCTAATACCCACCACCTGGTTCCCCCAACCTCCCACCCCCCGCCCCTTCAAAACCCTCAGGTTGTTTTTCAGAGTCCATAGTCACTCATGGTTCACCTCCCCTTCCAATTTCCCTCAACTCCCTTCTCCTTTCCATCTCCCCATGTCCTCCATGTTATTTGTTATGCTCCACAAATAAGTGAAACCATATAATAATTGACTGTCTCTGCTTGACTTATTTCACTCAGCATAATCTCTTCCAGTCCCATCCATGTATACATTTCTTGACACATTAGACACCACAAGTATCAAAAATAACTCTATTTTTGGTAAATATCAAGAATGTGTTTGCATTTGAATAAATACATATGTATGTATATTTTTGATTTTAACTTTCTATATGTGAGGGCCACCCCTTGTAGACTACTTAACTGTGAAATCTATATTAATCTTCATCTAAATCAATATTAGGAATAGATTTAATTTTAGATGGCTGAAAGTTTTTTGAGAATCTAACCTAAAAGAGGGAAAAGAAAATTAAAAAAAGAAAGTACTTTTTATATGAGTTGATAAAATATTAAAGTTGATTGTTTCAGCTTGAGTGTTCATCAGCTAGGGTCACTGAAATTATGAAGCCATAATTTTAGGTTGATCCCCTTCTATGTCTTTTATTTAAAGACACTGGAAGAGATTTGAGTCTTCAAAAATCAAAATGAGAAATGCAGAGAAAATAGAAATGTTTTCCTAAATTGCTTTTACTCTTGTTACACAAAGGTTGGGAAACAGTATCAAAGTTGGAAGGAGTGTGCTAGTTTCTTATATGTACCTTGATTGCTCACTGGAATTAATCACAACATTTATCTTTCATCTATTGATTAAAAACCAGCTTCTGGTAAGTTTAATAAACTCCTGTTTATACAAGCAATGTTCTTCTGAAACTGCAAGTTACTATGACTGGAACTTGAAAATGTATATACATTTCCAGACCTAGAAAGAAATTCTATACATCTCTGTCAGTCCTTATTTGGTGCAATACTTCCCTGCCTGCCTCTTTCTTTCTTTCTTTCTTTCTTTCTTTCTTTCTTTCTTTCTTTCTTTCTT